>NW_027187378.1:16173422-16195580 GCF_028583685.1 Petaurus breviceps papuanus
CACACACACACACACACACACACACACACACACACACACACACACACACACACAGTTTCTCCAGCTGATCTTCATGTGGTACATTTTTCAGGTCTTTCACCAAATTTTGTTGCCCTTTAGGTAACAGTCTTTAGCTTCTCAAAGTTCCACCTAAAATATACCTCTCAGAACTAAAGATAATACTGCAGATATGGTGTGACCACAGCAGAAAGCAGTGGGTCTATCATTTCCAAAATCCTAGAAATTATGATTCTTTTACTAAAATTCCTTTCCCCCCTTTTTGGATTTTTGCCTCACAATGTTGGCTCAGAATAATTTTAAATTAATTCTGTTGAATGCAAGGTTGCAGAGAAAAACACTGTTTGCCCCCCCAGATAATAAGAACAGAGCCACTCATCTCTGGGACCTGCATTAAACTCTCACATGTCACTTCTAAAGTACCACCTTTAACATGTCACATTTAAAGATGTGACATTTAATATATCAGCTTGGCAGGTAGATGTGTAGATATTTCTACTGGGACACAGGATGAGAGAAATTAAGATGCTGAGGGTCTAGTTATGTCTCAGTGTGAAGCACGTTTAAATGCACAATCCCCCCTACTTCCCTTCCCCCATAATGTCCTCAGACCCCAATATCCCAGTTTAATTTTCCTCTCTCTGCTCTGAGTATGTGCCATACAGCCCTCTGATCTCCTGCCAGCATAGGGTGCCACTTCTGAAAACTAGACTTCTTTCATCTCCAGGACCTCTTTAACACTGCAGATGTGGAACAAGGGCCTCATTGGCCAACTGTGTTTCTCCTCTACCCTGAGAGGGGAGGGGACTCTTTGGAGCAGAGCAAAAGGCCTCACAAGTTAGATCAAGGAAAAAAAAATAAAGCTAAGTGCCCCAGTAATCTGCGTTTGGCAAATGAATTGCACTGAATGAGGAACAAAGGTTCAGTGAATAGAATAATAGTCTTTGAGCTAGCAAGGACCTTGGAGATCATCTAATAGGCTTTAAGAAAAATAATATGGCTAGAATGTGGCTAGAATTCTAAACTTGTAGTCATTAAAGATGTAGGTATGAATCCATGCTGTCCATGACACTTACAAGTTATAGAACCATGGCTTAGTTGCTATACCACCTCCCTCCTCCCTTCTTTAGTATCCTCAGCTTTAAAAAGGGAAGTAGAAATGCCAGAGAAGGTACAATGTAGTAAATAAGAAGTTGGCCTTGGAAGCAGGAAGATCTGTCTTCAAATCTAGTGTCTGACATACGTTTACTAGACATGTTACCCTAGGCAACTCACTTAAACTTTTCAGTCTCTTGGTTAGATGTCTTAGGCTCTAACTTACAGCATAGGTGCCAGTATGTATTGGCAGAGAAAGCTTCCTAATCAGGAATTCCTTATGGTAAGGAAATCATAGATCCATTTAAAAACAACTACTACCAATACTGGCTACCTATCATGGTGTTAAGTTCAATGAAATAATGTATTTAAATGTTTTACAGATTTTAAAGACTAGAAAACTAAAGCTATTGTCACCATCATCACCATCATTATCATCATCATCATCATCATTGTCATCATCATAATCAACTCAAAAGGGTTTTTAACCTGGGGTCCATGAACTTTCTTTTTAATTGATAATTAGATTTCAATATAATTTTCAGCATAATTAGTTTACTTTAAATAAAATTAATATGACTTTTATGCATTTAAAATCTTTGGTCTAAGAAGGGGTTGATGAGAGTCTTCACCAGACTGTCAAAAGGATCCATGATAAAAAACAAATCCTTCCTCGCGGGCAACAACCTAGTTTGATTGAGAAATATGGATGAAGGAGTCGCATTGGTTCAGATATTACTACTGAGTTCCATATAAATTATATACTTTGATATAGAGGATTATTTTAAGAATTGGGAAATGTTTTTAGTGGAACAGAAAATGTATTTGTTGTTAGTGTTATGATATATATATATATATCACTAATTATATATATGTGTGTGTGTTTGTATGTATATATATCATATGTGAAAAATATAAGCATATAGCTACACACACATATATATATGCGTGTGTCCTGTTATATATATACACATATATATCCTATATAATTACCAGCTATGTAAAAAATTGTCTACAATATAGCTGCATTAGCTACATAACTACAATTATGTGTATGTATGTGTATATGTCATTTATTATATATTTATACAATTACATAGCTATTAGCACCATGATAGGACATCTCTCTTTGTTACATCTAGATTCAGAGAATTATTTGGGTCATCAATGATGTCATTCTAGGGAGCTCATACAGAGACTTCTGGGGAATAGAGTCCAAAGAATTTGCCATAATAAAGGAGTCTTTCTCTTATCCTCAAACATTGTGGGAACATAGGATACATCAGAGAACATAAGTTCTGGACGTTGAATTTAAACTCTTCATAATATTTTTACATCCATTATCTCAATTGTTCTTCATTTAAAAAAAATCCTCACAGTTGTGCAGGGTGGATACTTTGAATTATTGAATGCCTAAAGTGAGCGACAATTTCCATCCTATCCCAATAGGTATGATGAGCCTAGCATTTAGAACTAGGAAGAACTTGAAGAATCATCTCAACCGAATATTGCACTTAACAATCTGGAAAACTGGGATCTAGAGAGTTTAAGTGAGTTTACCAAAGTCACTCATTTCAAATTCAGTGCTCTTTTCTTACATTTCTTTGGAGAGATAGCCTAGAATACTAGAAAGGCATCCCACATCAGGATGCCTGAGGAGAGGAAGAACTAACAATGGATGTAGTGCTGGTCCTCGAGTCAGGTTCAAATTCCTCCTCCTTCACTTACAAGCTGTGTGGCCCTGGGCAAATCATTTACACTCTCTCAGTCTTGAGTTTTCTTATGTGTAACATGAAATATGGGTAGCTAGGTATCATGGTGGCTATAGAGTGATGAGCCTGGAATCAGAGAAACTCATCATTCTGAGTTCAAATATGACTTCAGATTCTTTCTAGCTGTGTGGCCCTGGGCAAGTCATTAAATCCTGGCTGCCTCAGTTTCCTCATCTGTAAAATGAGCGGGAGAAGGAAATGGCAAAGTATTCCAGTATTTTTGCCGAGAAGACCCCAGAAGGAATCATAAAAAGTCGAACATGACTGAAAAACAACTGAGCTGAAAAGGAAAAGTGTTGGACTTGATTAGCTATAAGGTTCTTTTAAGTTCTACAATCCTTTGAGTGCTGGCTATTTCTTACAGACAGGGTGATTTCAAGCAGTTATTACTGAATCTCTATGAGCCTCAGTCTCCCTACATATAAAATAAGGATAATATCTGCTTCATCTTCCTTATAGAGTCCAGCATTTTTTATAGAGTTGTCACAGGGATCAAGTAAGATTTTGAATATGAAAGCACTTTGTGATCCATAAAGTGCTATATGAATGTAAGCTAATATTATTATTGTTTGTTTTATGTTAAACTGTTTTAAACCTTCCTTTCATACCGATGTCTTTCTGAGATTTATAAAAAAAAATTCTCATACAATGGCACATAGCTATATCTAAGCGATCATAATCCATTCCTCATGAAATATTTAGGTTTATGTACAAGCTACTGAGCTGCATCTGGTACTGAGCATTGCAGGGAAGCAGAGTGGGAACCATTACTCCTTATACTATTATGTGTTTTAGAACATACATACGATTTCAGACAAATTTTGAAAATGCCAAGTCCCGAGTGCCACATCATTGATGGGAATGTGCTATGTCATAGTCCTTTTCTGATTCTCCCAATTTGGATAAATGTTACCAGTTTCAATACCTTCAGAATAATTATAGGATAATAATTTTGTCAGCCCTCTGGGTTTTGAAAACAATACTCAAAGTAATCCCTTTCTGATCTGATGCTAATCCAAGATAATTGCTTTCGGGTTTAATAGGAAAACTGAAAATTCTTCATGCAGGATTTACTGAATGGATCTTTCGAAAAGGGACTTTGGGGGACTTCCCACCCTCCCACTTCCACCTCCCTGCAAACAGGTACTTGTCTTTAACAAAAAAGAGTTGTAGGGCCAAAGTACTCCTTGGTTCAGTGAATGCCAACTGCTAGTTCCCTTCAGAAATAGGAATAGGTCTCACCTTTGAGGAACTCAGTCAGGTCCTCTTTAGAAATCCCCCATTTTGCAGAAGTTACCTAAGCGTCTTCCTTTTAAGTCCTGGAGACAGCTGTCATGGATATTCCTCCAAGTCCCTAGTTTTGGGGTCACCGGGGCCCTGTGTGAAAGCTAGGAAGATTCTATATTGAATGCTTGATTTTTTGTTTGTTTTATTAATGTAGGGATAAAGCATTGAGCCTACATCTGCCAAAAGGGACATGAGAATTCTGGTGAAAAATACTTTTGAAAATACTGCTGGTTTAATAATAATATAAGGTTTACCAAGTGCTTTACAAATATCATTTCATTTTAGTTTCACAACAATCTTGAAGGTATCATTATCCTTATTTTAGAAAGGGGAAAACTAAGGCAAATGGAAGTTAAGTGATTTGACTAGGATCATACATCTAATAAGTGTTTGAGGCTGGATTTGAACTCAGGTCTTCCTGACTTGAGGTCTAGTGCTCTATTCACTTCACCACCTAGCTTTAAATAACCGTGTAAAAGAAGAATATACTCTAGAAAGAAATATTGAATTATCTTAGGCTAAGCACATGCAGCAATAATCTGTGATATTTTTGGTGTGGGGATTTCTTCCAAGTAGACAGCAATCTTAGCTAAGATTTCTTAGAGAAGTTCCTGGAGTACAGAGAGGTTGAATAATTTGGTCATGGTCACAAAGCATGTATCAGAGGTAGTATTTGGACCCAATCTTGAATTTTTGAATTCATATTCAAAACTCTACTCCAGTGGGACTCAAATTTTTTTGTCTCAAGTTCCTTTTACAGTTAAAAATTATTGAGGACTCCAAAAAGCTTTTGTTTATGTGAGTTATGGATATCTATCATATAAGAAATCAAAATAGATATTTAAAATATTTTATTAATTTGTCAAAATAACAATAGCAATCTATTATTTAAATACCATATTTTATAAAATATATATTTTTTCAATATAGAAAATTAGAAAGACAAGTAACATTATTTTACAAATTTCATTAATATCAGAAAAACCTGGGAAAACTTATATGAACTGATACAAAGTGAAGAGAGCAAAATCAGGAAAACCTTGTACAGAGTAAAAGCAATGATTGTAACAATGATCAATTGTAAAGGACTTAGCAACTTATCAATACAATAATCTACCTGAACTCCAAAGGACTCATGATGATAAATGCTATCACTTTCACCCAGAGAACCGATGAACTCCCAATGCAAAGTGAAGCATTTTTTCCTTTCTTTGTTTTCCTTGCTTCTCCCCCCCACACACACCCTCAGAATATTACTAATGAGGAAATATGTTTTGCATGATTTCATATGTATCATAGATATCATATGTCCTATCATCTCAATTGATAGGGGAGGAAGAGAATTTGTAACTGAAAATAAAAATTATTTTTAAAAATTTCCTTTAATGTTTGACTTCATAGACGATAACTTGATTCTCATATCTGCTTCTGCATTCAATCTCTTGCTAGTCTTTTAATATAGTTAAAAAACAGCTAACATTTACCTTAAGTCTTCGTGGTAGTCGTCTCCTCCTCCTCTTCTTCCATCTTCTTCCTCCTCCTGCTCCTCCTCCTTCTTCTTCTTTCTCAGGGTGAACATATCCCATTCTTTCAAACTTTCCTGAAATGGCACTGATTCAAGGTCCTTCACCATTCTGGTTACCTTCCTCAGAATATATTATAACTTATAGGTGTCCCTCCTAAATTGTGGTGGCCTGACCAAGCAGAGCATTACAGATGTGACCTCAAAGTACTATAGATGTGGCCTCACAAGGACAAACTGTTGCTGTTTAGTCATTTTTTTAAGTTGTGTCCAACTTTCCGTGACCCCATTTGAGGTTTTCTTGGCAAAGACACTGGAGTTGTATGCCATTTCCTTCTCCAGGTCATTTTACAAATGAGGAAACTGAGGCAAATAGTGTTAAGTGACTTCCCTAGGGTCACACAGCTAATAACTGTTTGAATGGGGAGCTAGGTGGCAGAGTGGATAGAGCTCCTAAGCCTAGACTTAGAAAGACTCATATTTCTGAGTTCAAATCCAGCCTGAGATATCCTGAGCAGGTCACTTAATCCTGTTTGCCTTGATTTCCTTATCTGTAAGCTGATTTAGAGAAGGAAATGGCAGATCATTCTAGTATCTTCGCCTAAGAAAACCTCAAATGAGGTCACAAAGAGTCAGACACAACTAAAAAAAACAACAAATGCTTCTCTAATATAGAACAAGATCAAATGACCTTTTATGGCTGCCATAGCTTACTATTCACACCAATCACACTTGCAGCCCACTCCCCAGATGTTTGTATTTTATTTTGTTTTTGCTTTTCCAGAAAACAAAAACTGCGATTCAACCATGCGTGCTTCATTGTATACTTGTGAAGTTGAACCCAAGTTTTATACTTTTGAACCCAAGTTTAAGACTTAATACTTATCCATATTAATTTTCATCTTCTGAGATTTGATCCAGTGTTCATTTTGTATTCTGACTTGATCATACACAGTCTGTTTTATATCTCTCCTAGTTTTGTGTAATCTGCGAATTTGATAAACATGCCATCTATGCTTTTATCCCTGTCAGGGATTAAACATGTTATACTGTACAAGAAAAAGCCCTCATCCCTGCAATGTTCCTTCCTAGGAAATCTCCTTCCAAACTTGATAGTTGGTACCATTAAAAATATATCAATGAATTGCCCGGGATCTTTTCTAGGGCTAACCTTCTATAAATCTATGATCTCCTCCTTCAAAACTCAGTCTATGGCCTTGTCCTACATAAGGCCTTTCCTGATCCACCTCCTCCCCAATTATGTGTTTGTTTTCTATTAAATTTATTTTACCTTATTTAGTATTTCCTTATCTAGATACATGTTATATTCCTCCAAGTCAATGTAAGTTTCTTGAGGGCAGAGGCTACTTCATTTTTGTCTTTGTATCTCTATTACTTAGAAGAGTGATTGGCACTTACTTGTTGAACTAAATTTCATAAAGTCAACCAGAGAATTCATCTAGTTTATTTGTTATTTAGTCATTTCTGTCACATCTGATTCTTAATGACCCAATTTGGGGTTTTCTTGGCAAAGATGCTGTAATGGTTCCCCATTTGCTTTTCAGTTCATTTTACAGATGAAGAAACTGAGGCAAACAAAGTTAAGTGATTTGCCCAGAGTCACACAGTTGATCAGTGAGGTCAGCTTTGAACCCAGGTCTTCCTGACTCCCTCTTCCAACATTCTCCCCACAACAGGCTGGCAGCTCTCAGGCCCCACACAAAATCAACAATTGAAGAATCTGGGGGAGGGGAGACTTGTCATCCATAATTCAGTTCTCTAGGGAATTTATTTTGTGAGTGATTCTGGGGAAATTCATCATTCTCGGGCTAAATCTGAGGGCCCCAACCACCTGGCTTACCTCTAAAACTCTCTAAGAATAAAATAATTTTATTTACTATAATTTATAATCTAATTGGCTTAATTTCCATCTTTTTAATTAGATGAAAAAAAATAGTGAATCTAGGTAGGGAGGAGGCTAAGAAAAGAGCCAGTGAAGCCTTGCTGCCTGACCAAGAAAGCTTGGCTTGGGTGTCAAACAAGAGGTCACTGTGTTCCTAAGCCTTTATGCCTAATATCAAGAAACAGGTTGACAGTGGGCATTCTTCCTGACTAGTCTCCAAAACTACTAAACAATTGTTTTTCATTGTTCATTAACCAAAGGTTGAGATTACCAGTGGCCTTCAACAAATGGGGACTTGGGAGCTGAAGTCTTAGCTATAGCAACATTTAGACATGAGCACATTTTTGTTGTTGTCGTTGTGGTTGCTGTAGTTTGGAAAAATATGAAAACCATATGATTGATACTGTATCATTTTTTTAAATGAAGGAAATGTGCCATTACCTGGAAATGGGAGGTTTATATTTTGGCTGTAACTTTTATCACGCAGTGTGTTTTGTAAATTTATATTAAACACACATCTGTGGATGTGTACATATGTATATGTATATATACATATAATATATATATATATACACTTTTTCTTAAAAAAAATAAATGCATTTCTTTCGTACCACTTGGCTGCCTACAGTTGGAGATTATACCTAAAACAGTCTTAGATTGTTTTGAACACTAGAGGGAGTATTAGGCAATAAAATAGAATCCCAAATTGGCCTGCAATGCACAGTGAATTTAGATTCTCTAACCTAAGTAATAGAAGACATAATTTAATTGATATTTAAATGAGATTTAGACTGAAGTTGATCACTATGAACCTGGGGGCCTATGGGTAGATTATAGGGAGAGGAAACAAAGTGGAAACTCAGGGTTAATTGCATTTGCAAAACTGAATAGAGTGAGTTTCTTCCAAAACTGTTTTCTTCCTCTTTTGTTCTACATAATACACTATGACCAACTCGGATTTGGGGATATTTCATTGAAAGTCATCATGAAGTAGAGGAATTGCAGTCCACATAATTGGAGGGAATGTGTACAACACTGAAATCTCAGATCTTTGATTTGGTCAAGGAAGGAAGGAAAGGGGGTTTAAATGTACTTTGAACTGCTCAACACTAGCAACTTCAAATTCTTGGCGGGGGACCAACAGATTTTGCAAACGGTGACCTCTTTAAAGTAATTTTAAGGTCAATCGGGTTCAGAGGACCTGAAGAATATCACATACACATGCATACCAGAGCTATAACTTGGAATTCTAGCACCTGAATTTTGCTTTCTAAATGACCATTTTTAACCCCCAAACCCATGAAGGAGGCAGGTCAGTAATTAGCTGTAGAAATGAGCACCCTCACTGCCATAGCCATCTTGCTTTCTATTGGAGTTGACTTCCATCTCAAGTCCAGTGGGAGGCACAGGTCAATGTAGGACCAAGATCATGAGGCATGAAGTTCTAGAACTGTGTTCTCCACACTAAAGTGGGAGGAAGTGTTTCCCAGATGTTACTCCTGACCTAGTGACAGTCATGCTATCAACTAACCTGACTTGAGTGACTGATAAAACTGAAGGAGAGAAAATGAGACAGAGGGAGATCAACTGAAATGTGAGATCAAGTAGATAGAATAATAGCTGCAGAATCTGGAGAAAAGAAATTAAGATGACTAAGAAATAAAGTTTGATAGTCCTACTGCTCTCCATTCCAACTTAATGAATTATTATGCTCATTATGAAAAAGTGGCATGCTTACTAGTGAGTTGAACAGTTTGGGAAAAGCATTTGTTGGGGGGGAAAGAGACAAGAATAGTAATCTCCCCATCCCCTCTCACCCCACTATAATTCATCAGGTAGTTTGGTCTTTGGGAAAGAAGGGGAAGATGTAAAAAATATAAAGAAGTATAAGGTTGGGAGGTAGATGGAGTGTCCTGAAATGGATGGCTTCCACTTCAGAATAAGAGATGAAGCAACATTTCAGTAGAAGAACCTGATGACAGAGCTTATTCCTTGGAAAAAATCCTCAAGTAGACTTTGGTAGAATCAGACACCTTTAGAGCCCATCTGCCTCTCTCTTTTAGGTTCTTTTCCTTTTTCATTTCTACAAAATGATATAGTTATGTGCTTTGCACAATGGCACACAGTAGTTCTTTTATAATTTTCTGTTTCTTTTCTTCTTCCTTCATTTTTCTCTATTCTTATGGTCTTCCCAAAAGAACTAAATGATTTATTAAATCATTGAAAGACAGGTGGATGACTGATAATGGTTAAGATTTATACTTTTCAGGACTTACCCATTAAAAAAAGGAGGAGATTTTTATGTAAAGGAATGAATCTTTAATGATAGGCTTTAAAATATAATTCAAATTACTTACATCTCAGGGAGGGGAGGTAGAGGGAAGGAGGGAAAAATAGAATTTGGAACCCAAATTTTTTTTTAAATGTGTAATTTAAATTAATGTGTAATTGGGAAAAATAAAATATTATATTTTAAAAGGTGGGAGAGGCATTGGTGGGACAAGAGGAGTCTTTGAAATCATTCTAATAATGAATAAGGTACTTAGAAGAACAACCCTACTCAGAGGCAGCTAGGTGGCACCTAGCTGGTCAAGTGAATACAATACTGGGCCTAAAATCAGAAAGACATGATTTCATATTTGGCCTTAGACATTTACTAGCTGTGTGACCCTGGGCAAGTTCCTTAACCACTATTTGCTTCATTTTCCTCAGTCATAAAATGGGAATAATAATAGCACCTACCTCTCAGGGTTGTTGTGAGGATCAAATAAGATATTTGAAAAGCAGTTAGTACAGTGTCTGGCACATAGTAGTTACTTAATAAACACTTGTTTCCTCCCTCCCTCCCTTTCATCCTTCTCCCCTTCCTTCTTTTCATTTTCCTTCCTTCCAAGACTTCTGTATTCTTCTATATAGGATTAAAATCTTCACTACTCCTCATTCCAAACCAGTCCAAATTAAGCATTGCTTAGGATGCAAATGGTAAAGTTATATTTCTTAATTTATTTTTCTTTTTGCTTTCTTCAAGGAAAGATTATGCTTGCCAATTGCCAATAGATCTGTACTTAAACTATCCTATCTGAAAATGAGAAGTGGGGCAGTATAAGCAAGTATGAAATGGGCTACTCTGAAAATCAGTAAGTTAATAAGCATAAAGTCAGAAAAACATCAGATGAGAATTTGGGGAGTAGATTTAGAACTCCTTTCTCTTGGTGCTCTCATCTTTTTAAGATGGTTTCTTTTTTGTCTTTGTATCTCTAGTACTTAGCACAATTATCAGGCACAAAATGCATGTTGAATGGAATAGGATGACTCCGTCTTTCATATAATATAATCAGCCAGTTTCTTTGGTCATTATAAGACCAAACTTAGGACTAGGGTATTAACTTGATTTTTCTCCTTTGAATGTTTTTATCCTTTACATTGAGTGAGAGATTCTGGAAGTGGCAAAAATCCTTAAAAGATGTACAAAATGGTGGTGATTGGAGGGAGGGATGTGGAAAGGGCCTTAATAGATTAATCAGTTTGCTAGGATGAAGAAAAACCAGAAAGCAATTCAGTCCCAATACAAAGAAATGAGAACCTGATGGAAGACAAACAAAAATATAAACAAACATACAAACAAAGCCTTGTGCTTTTGCAAACCCCAGGATGGAATGTGGTGCAGAGGACTGTAGACAAGCTGTGCTATTTGTGTTTCTCTGGTCAAGTCAGGGCTTCCCCAAACCGACTCTTCTTTGTACAGAGTAGAAAAACCTAAATCGTAAGAATTAATCAAGGCTTTACTACGTACAGGAAGTCAAACAGAATCATGGTATATGCTTCTGGAAGAGTTCTTTAATTATTCCTTCTCACCCCTTTCCTGGTACAATAATTTGTCCTTGTCTATTCATCAAATAGACTCTCCAGAAATATCTGGGCCCATTGAATTTAACCCCTTAGTTCTTACACAGGGAAAACTGAAATCCAGGGAATTTTAGGTCAAACAGGGAGTAAATAGTGAAGTGAAAATTAAAACTAGATCTTTTACTTCCAGATCCAATACTTTTTCCCAGTATACCACACAAATTCTTTCTTATAATAACCTTTAATGTAGCCATTTCACTATTCAGAGAATATAAAAAAGTATGGGTGGACTGCTTGCTAAGCAATACACATATCTGTATAAAGAAAATTATTTTGTAAATATTAGGGAAGCTTGCATTTTAATTCTATCAGTGTATGATTTTGTGACCTGAGGGATCCCTTTGTGGTGATGGACACATTTCATAATGCCAGATTTTTATGTACACAGAACTCTGTTAGATGGAATTCCATTAATTTGAAGTTCCTATTAAACAGCACAACTCTTGTACAGTATTAATTGACATTCTTAACAACGCCATGATGCTACAAAATCTTAAAAGGCCTTCTGGGTCCTCAAAAAAGTTTAAGGTTATGTTTTGCACCTTTGTAGTGCTAACAGTATTTTTTTGTATTCCAAATACTTAAAATTTTGTAATCCAGATACGCCACTTTTGGCAACTTCTTGTAACCAGCATATTTTATTAAACATCCAATATTAAACATTCCATAACCTGACTATGCTAGCTGACAGGCTTACTGAATTAGCAGAGCAGAATGGTTACAAGTTGTTCATTTTACCACCATTGAAATCTTCAAGGAAAACTGGAATGGAAACTTCTTTTTAATTATTTCCAGGAGAACTTTTGATCTCTTTAGAGGGTCTTTCCTGTAGTGTGTCCTTCAAGCTATCTCCATATGCCATGCTCCATTTACTGTGAAATGTTAGGACTGAATTTCTGTTTCTTTTTTTCCAGACTATTTTTTAATAGTGTTTAAACTTTGTATAAAAAAAGAAGGAAAAAGCCCTCACACCCACACTCCACTAACACCTTGCTGTTTGACATTATTAGTACAGTAAACTTAATAATATTGATTCAGAGGATTTGTGGTTTACCAACATCGTTTAGCTAAGTTACCCTTCACACCCCTGG
The DNA here is from genome assembly GCF_028583685.1 of Petaurus breviceps papuanus. Lineage (NCBI taxonomy): Eukaryota > Metazoa > Chordata > Mammalia > Diprotodontia > Petauridae > Petaurus > Petaurus breviceps. The sequence continues at coordinate 16,186,017 of NW_027187378.1, forward strand.
TGACTCATGAATACACATCCAATCCTAAATAGTTTATTTACCATTTAAACATTTTTTGCCCCTTGTCATATTTTGCTTTGGGCAGTTCACACAGGGTACTACAGACTTCAGGCCACAAAAGGCAAATTAGAAGCAAGAAATATCCACTTGGATTTAAATGAAAAGGCTGTTGAAAAAGGTTATACCAAGACTAATGCTCTGTAAAAGTAATTAACAGTCTTTGACCTTTGAAAAAATGAGGAAATGTTCTTTTCCTTTTCTTAGAAAGGTGAGGGACTATGGATGATGCACAGTGCTTCGTGTGCTCTCAGAAAAGTGGTTGAGTTGATTTTGCTAAGTCGTTTTACTTTGCAAATAAGGAAGACTCAATGTAGGAGGCCTGTCTATCTAGACATTTCTATGCTGCAAAAATGAAGACAATCAGTATAGTTTTTAAAAAGAAAGAAATCTTCTCTTAGGAATAAATGATAGAGTTTGGAAATTTCATCATATGGACAGTTGTTATCTTGCTCGGAAAATGGAGCTTGAAAAAAGAAGAGGCAGAGGAGAGGTATAGCTGCCAGGGCTATTCCATAACGATTAGATGCTGTTCAGTGGGAATGTGGAGGGATATCTGTCCTTGAACTCAACTGAGGACATGGTGTTTGCTCATTACTGTTTCCTAAGCCAGATGCCCTTGGCCTAATCATGAGCAATGTGAGTGCTTTTCTCTAAGACTACATCAGATAATACATTGAGCTTATTGCCCAGAAGCCTCCCAATAACTTTTACAAAATCTTACCTGGGGACACCTTAGTAAACAAGAAGAGCTTTAAGTTAACTCCAAAAAACAATTATTAAGTACCATCTATATTCAAAGAAGACCTGTGCCAGGATCCTGGAAAATAAGTGCATGTAAGACACAGTCCCAGTCTTCAAGTGGCTTGTGCTTTGGTTAGAGATGGAAGACAAATTATATATATATATATATATATATATATATATATATATATATTTAAATAACAACAATACAATAGCTCCTCATTTATCAGAAAGTCTCAGCAACATCAAAAATTGGAAAAGCAAACCAAAATTAGGAAGTAAACAAAAGGCTTCCTAGAAAACAACACCACCACAATAACCCAGTGCCCCTGCAATGAAGCTACCATGTTTCCCCGATAATAAGACACTGTCTTATTAATTTTTTTTGGACAGAAAAACACCAGAGGGCTTATTTTCAGGGGAGGACCTATTTTAATGAACATTGACAGCAATTTTAATAAACAGGTAAATGTGAACAAAAAAATGTACCTTTATTCAATAATGAATTCAATAAAGAACAGGATGACGTGCTCACTGCTGCAGCTCTGATTGGATGCAGCTTGGAGCGCGGCGTGCGTTTCACGGGGGGGTGTGGGGGGAGGACGGTACATACAGAGGGTACCGTAATGTAGCGTGTAGCACAGGGGATCACCTTCACTACAGTAGCAATCTTAATAGGGCTTATTTTCGGGGGAGGGCTTATTTTAGAGGAATCTTACACAGTAAGGGGAGGGCTTATTTTCGGGATAGGTCTTATTATCGGGGAAACACAGTAGTAGACAATATTTTGTAAGAGACTATCCCTCGAAGTCCCCCACTCAGAGGGCATATGCAATTTACTTTGTTTCTAACAGACTTTATTATTTGGTTTCCCAGTCCAGACGAGATTAGAAGCTGCAAGTTTCTTTCTGGTGAATGGGGTAGTGCAAGATGTACCAACAAGGGATGGTAGTGAAAGAGATAGAAAAAAATGTAAATAATAGGTACATAGAAGTCTGTGGACTTAGTTTAGGGACAAACTTCAATGAATACCTCAGAGAATTAAAAAGTTTCAGATTGTCAGAGAACCTCATCTGCCTTCTAGTCCAACTAATGCCCCAAATAATACGCCACGATAACATAATTGACAGGTATTTATTGAACATCCACCAGAAGAGATCAGACTTGAAGAGTCCACTTGAAGCATAGTCAGCTCCTCCCTAAGGCCTCTCTCCAAAATTCAATTTTTGGACAGCTCTAATTGTTAGGAATTCCTTGTTTTGTTATTTAGTTTGGTTGCTTTGGACTTCTTTTGATTTTTTTTTTCCTTATAGCATTTAAAAATGTCCTTCTTTCCCACTTCACCCAATGTTCCTGATTCTGCTCTTTGGAACCAAACAAACAAGTCTCATCCCTCCCCCACATGAACGATAGCCCTTTAGATTCTCGGAAGGCAGCTGTCACATATCACCTGAGCCTCTTCTTCATCAGTTTAAAAATTCTCACCTCATTCAGCTATTCCTCATATAATATGAATTCGAGGCCCTCTGCTATCCTAGTTGCCTTCACTGAAACATTCTCCCAAATTATCAATGCCTTTCTAAAAGAGACATTGCAATGCAATATTTCAGGTGTTACCTGACCAGAAAAGAGCCAGCAATTATTCCCTCCTAATTCTGGGAAACTGTCTCAGTGCCATCTAAGATCATATTAGTTTGATGTTGTTGACCTGACCTGGACACTCTCATTTCTGAATTTTTGTGACACTGTTCTTTGTTCTCCCTCTACCTGAGTTTTTTTTTTTTGGTACCAAAACGTCTTCTCAAATCAATGCTTAAAAAATTGAACAACATGCTAAATTTCCATTAGAAGTTAAAAGAAACTAAAGATATATAGATATGTATGTAATTTTCCTCATCCAAGCTCACACACTCCGTAAAATTTTTCCCTGGACCCCTGGTGTTTTGTGGACCCCTGAATAACAACTACTGCTCTATACTATATATCTTGGTGATCTTTTCAGCAACCAGTTCGATTAGCATGTCTATGCTGATGATGGGACAGGTAGGTGGCTCAATGGATAGAACGAAGGGCCTGGAGTCTGAAACACTCATCTTCCTGAGTTCAAATCTGGCCTCAGATACTTACTTGCTATGTGACCCTGAGCAAGTCACTTCACCCTGTTTGCCTCAGTTTCCTCATCTGTAAAATGAGCTGGGAAAGAAAATGGCAAACTGCTCCAGTATCTTTGCCAAGAAAACCCCAAAATGGAGTCATGCAGAGTCAGACATGACTGAAAACTGACTGAAAACAACATGCTGATGACTATACATCTATAGATCCAATCCTAAGTTTTCTCCTGAGCTTCAGCCTCACATTACAAACTACCTATTGATCAGAATTATTTTGTTTTTGTATCCCCAGCATTTACCACAGTACCTGACACGGACAAGCAATTATTAAATGTTTGTTTATTGATTGATTACCATACCACACTACTGATTCCCATTTAATTTTCAGTCCACCAAATCCCTAAATATTTTGTAGTCAAATTTCTTTTTTTTTTTTGCCTTTTTGGAGGGCAATTGGGGTTAAGTAACTTGCCCAAGGTTACACGGCTAGTTTTTTTGTGTGGGTGTTAAGTGTCTAAGGCTGGAACCGAACTGGGGTCTTCTTCCTGACTTCTGAGCGGGCACTTTACTCACTGCAACACCTAGCCGCCCCCTGTAGTCAAATTTCTAATCATGCCTCCTCCATCCTGTACTCAAAGGTTCTGAACTGGTGTGACTTAACATTTGTTCCTTTTGAATATCATATCATTGGATATGTCCTAGTTGGCCAAGTACTTCCAGATCCCAATGTGTTAGCTAACTATCCCATCTTTATTTCATCTGAAAATTTGATGAGCATATTATCTATCTAGTCACTGATAAAAAATGTTAAAAACAGCCCAAGGCATAGCAAAGACCACTGGGGCACTGCACTGGAGACTCCCTGCCAAGTTAATATCAGATCATTAACAACAGTTCTTTCAAGCCAGCTAAATGTATTGGCTAGTCCATATACTTTCATTTTTTTTTTCCCCACAAGAAAAGATTGAGATACTTTATCAAATGCTTTGCTGTAGATAAACTATAGCAGCATCATTACCCTGATCTACTAGTTTAGGAGCCCTTTCAAAAAAGGAAGTAAGGTGAGTCAGACATGTCCTTTCTTGATGAAGCTATACAGGCTCTTTGTAATCAAGGCTTTTTTGTTTTGTTTTGTTTTGTTTTCTGCCAGATGTTTATGGACCATTATGTCTTTAATGATTCATTCTAGAATTTTTCCCCAGGAATTAAAGTAAAGCTCCCTGAACAAAGATCATAGTTCTGGAGATGGAAGGGATCTTAAAAACCCATCTGCTCCAACCCCTGTATTTTACACTTGAGAAAAGTAAGCCCTAGGGAAGAAAAGTCTGGAAAGATTTGCCTTAGGTAATGTCGCTATTAGAAACCAGAGGTAGGAATTGAATCCCAGTCATTTTACTCCAAATCTAATACACTTTCTATTTTACCTCCAACATTGACTACACTTTGCACATTCTGTTCTCTTTCCATGTGTCTTTCTCCAGTCACCTTATTATGGTATATCACAATAATGATGATTCTGAGTCACTGTTAGGACAAAACAAGGAGCAATTGATAGGAGGTACCTTAAAGAGACAAGATTTAGTCTTGATGTCAGTGGAAATTTCTGCTCAAAAGTGAAATAGGTTACCAATGGACACAATTATGTATTTATTTATATATGTGTGTGTTAAAATAATTCTATACATCTATTTATCAGTTCTTTCTCAGTGGAGGGAAAGGAAAAAAAAGTTGAATGATAACTTTATTATATATTTAAAAGGAATAGCCAGTTGTACGTTATAGATTTGCAGTTTCACATGCAATCGCCTTTTATATATGTATATATATAACTATGTTATGTTAATTCTTGTTTTATTTCTTTAGTTAGAATAAAATAAATAAAATTTATTTTTTTAAAAGCAATTGGGGTTAAGTAACTTGCTCAAGCTTACATGTCCAGTTATTTTTGTGTGGGTGCCGAGTATCTGAGGCTGGAACCAATCCCAGGTTTCCCAATGCTGGGGCCGGCACTCTTACTCACTGTGCCACCTGGCCTCCCCAATAAAATTTATTTTTAAATGAAATAGACTGCTTCAAAGGTAGTGAGTTCTCCTTTATTAGAGGTCTTGCCACAGAGATTAGACAATGACGTCTTAAGCACATTGTGGAAGGAGTTTTTAATTAAGGCACCAGTTGAATTGATGACAGCTAAGGTCCCTTCCAATTCTTAGGCTCCCTTATTCTGTGCGTTTTTATGAAAAAAGATTAATTATGGGAAGTACTATTCATTCAGCAAGATAGGAAAATGTTTTAAAAGATTTACTTCAAAATGGTTACTTTGTGTTTTGTTTTAAATGGTCATGCTTCAGTGATTTGGGAAAAACATTTTGTGAAACATTATATTTCCCAGAGATATAGTAGAGTTGAGAACTTAGATTCAAATTCCATCTCTGACACATACTTGTTTCCTATGGTATTATTGTATAAGATAACTTATAATAATGTGGGATGGAGAGAAAGCAGAGGATCTCAAGCTGGGCCTTAAAGGATGAATTTGACTTAGACAAGCAGAAAGAATGAAGCAGCATTCTAGACAAGTAAAGTGATGGTGCAGTCCCAGGCACGGAAGTGGCAGTGTTTACAGCATATTGAATAGACCATGAGTAGATAGGGCTGTCTGTAGCTGAAGATTCCATAGAGGGAACTACTTTGACATTTATAAAATTAAGATGTTAGGAGTCAGGAGCTGTGCAATAAGGTTGGAAAGGCAAATTATGAAGGGCCCTGAATGCCCTTTAAGTCAGATGCCCAGGAAGAATTTATGAACATAAAGAGCTATTAATTTCTAGAAACATTAAGGAGACAGGCATGAAGAGCTTTAATAACAGTATAGATCTTTACAAGAGTGGGGAACTTGTGGCCGTGAGACCACATGTGGCTTTCTAGGACCTTGGGTAAGGCCTCTTGACTGAGTCCAAGTTTCACAGAACAAATTATTTTATCCTTAGAGAAAAGTAAAATAGACCAAATTACTTCTAGAGTTCCCTTCTGTTGTAGAATTCTGTTGTAGCATTCCAGTGTAGTGTTCCCTGATACTACTACATTTTTGTGTTCTGAAAACTACCAATAGCTCCATATAAAATATAATGATTGTGGTTCCATTCGACAGAGAAGAGGGGAGGAAATATTTTTTATACATACATGGGCTGATCCTTCTGATTCCCTAAAGCTAAATGTCTAACCCATTTCACATAATATAGTTCTATATGATAGAACTAGGGTGATGCAGGTTTGCTTTGGGCTTAGAAAGGAACTGTTTTATATTCCTTTTGATTTGCTTACAGAGATTTCTAGATATGTGTGATTATCACTCTCAATTTGATATGGTGCCATGGAGAAATCTGTGAAATTGGAGGAAGCAGGAAATTGAGGATTTGTGTTTTCATCCTGTCTCTGTCACTGAACCTCTTTTAACTTCCCAGTAATAATCACCCAATGGACTCAATTAGTTCTTAGAAAATACATTTACTCAAACAGCATTGCAGGAACAGTAATTTTAAAACATGTGCTCTAAAAACCTCGGGTGACACAAATACTCATACAGGTGAAGAGGTAAGAAAGAGAGCACATAAACTCAGAGTATAATTATGTAATTTAAGGAATACATGTGTAGAACACACATAGCCAATGGAACTTGCAGTTTGGGAACAGCAAGGTCACAGTGCCCTTTATTTCTGCAAAGAATCAACTTTATGCAGTTCAGGACAGGTTGCTCTATTGTTAGGCTGGGTTGTCCAGCATACTGTCTCTATTGCTAGGTTGGACAAGGCAAGTCACTCAGCCATTGGGCTGGCTCCTCATAGGGTACACTATCTGTGCTGAATAATTCGATGCACTTGAAATAGCTAAGTTTACTTTTCGAAGGAGAGCGACAGTCTTCAACACCTCTAACCTCGGGCTCAGCTAAGTGTTATTGTGCTCATTTAGATGAAGTGTTATAGTTCTTTCCATCTGGAATATTACATTTTTTAGCTGTAGTGGTACTATGACCTTTTTAGAGAGAGTTGCTACTGTGCTCTTTCAGGAAAATCAACAATATTTAGCTCAGGATTGCCAAAAGCCTCCTTCTTTTGCTCCCTCATTGCCTAGACTGAGGTTTGTTAGCTCCCAGGCAGAAGGCAGCCTCTCTTATTCTACCAATCTTCATGATTCAGACTTATACTCGCTCAATGAATGACCTCATCTTTATTTATGCATTCAGTTACATTTACCAGATTTTTGTTGAATACTATACAAAATAATTATTTGAGAATAAAGGTGATGAGACAGTCAGAGCTATAGGGACAAGTTCATTGTAATTGCTGGCATTTCAATATGCAGTTGAGTTACTTGGATCCTCAGAATCTCTTTTAAGATGTAGTATTTATGAGATGTAATATTTCATTACTTTCATCAAAAACATAATATTTCATTATACCTGAAAGAGCCTCACCCTTATATTTCATTTTCTTTGTTTTTGCCCCATTATAACATGTGACTTTGCTAAAAGATTAGACAGGGCATACTTTTACACAATGAGACATTTTAATATTGAAGGGTAGAAAGAGTTCTATTTTTTTTTTTGAGACAATTGGGATTAAATGACTTGCCTAGTAAGTGTCTGAGGCTTGATTTGAATTCATGTTCTCCTAAATCTAGGGCCAGTGCTGCATTCACTGTGCCACCTTGTCACCCCTAATAGTTTTTTGTTTGTTTGGTTGGTTGGTTTTGTTTTGTTTTTAAATCCAGTGTTTTGGAGTAGTCTAACAAATAAACTAAAATAAATTAATTTGGAAGGCAGCTCTGAAAAATGATCTAACATCTGTTGCTTTCCATGTGACTTTGAGCAAGTGACTTCACCTCCCTGGGATTCAGTTCCCTTATCTACAAACTGAAGACACAAAACTAGATGATTTTTAAAGTTCCTTCTGGTTCTAAATCTATGATCCTATGTAGTCCATAAATTCCAATCCTGTCATTATTCAAGGATATTTATTTCTCAAGCACATTTGTGTCCATGGATTTTGGCTAACCATCATGCATAAACAGAAAATAAGTAAATAAATGCAGTTAAAACAAATGCAATTAAAATAAGAAGCAAAAATAATAACTGGGCAAAATCTTTATATCAAGTTTCTCAGAAAAAGATTTCCTATTGAACATGTATAAGGAATTGATTGAAATTTATAAGAATAAGAGATATTCCTCAATAGACAAATGGTCAAATGACATTAACAGTAATTTTTTTAATTTCTCAAATGCATTATTAACTTCTGATTTACATCATTCATTTCCACCAGATTTTGAGTTACAAATTTTCTTCCCATTTTTCCCCTACCCACCACCCCAAAATAGCAGTCCCACAGGATATCCCCTCCTCCAATCTTCTCTCTCCCATATTTTCTCCCATACCCCTTTCGACTTTTCCAGTAGGGCATGGTGGATCTCTATGCCCCAATGCCTGTATATCTTATTTTCCAAATTACATGTAAAATAGTATTAATAATAATAATAATATATATATACTATTATTAATTAATTAAATCAAATGTTTAAGTATATATATATGTGTGTATATATATATACATATATATTTAAACATTTGATTTTAAAACTTTGAATTAAAGATTCATTCCTTCCTCCCTTGTCACCCACCCTTACTGGAAAGATAAGCAGTTCAGTATAGGTTGTACATATGTAGCTAATGCAAAACAATAACATAGTAGATATATTGTAAAAGACTGAGTATATTTCCCTCCCTCCTATCCCTCCTCCCACTTGTTCTATTCTCTACTTTGATCCAGTGCCTTTTCAAAAGTGGATACTTCCAACTTCCCTCCCCCCCAGCCAGCCCTCCCTTCCATCATCCCCTCTCTGATCCCCTTCCCCCCTACTCTCCTATAGGGTGAGATACCCTATTTAGTGTGTATTTCATTCCCTCCCCAAGCCAAATTCAATGAGAATAAGGTTGACCTATTCCCTTTTGCCTTCCTATTCTTCCCCTCCATTGTAACCATTTTCCCTTGCCTCTTCTTTATGAGATAGTTTACCCCATTCTGTCTCTCCCCATCTCCTCTCATTATATTCCTCTCTCACCTCTTAATTTCACCTTTTAAATATCATCATCCATTCCTGTTAAATTGGTCTTGTGCCCTCTATCTATGTATACCTGTAAACATAGATACACACATTCACATATGTATTCATATGCCTATATACCCTCATTATATATATATATTCCCTTCAACTATTTTCATACTGACAAAAGTTTCATCAATTACAATTGTTGCTTTTCCATGTAAAATAGCTCAACTTTGATAAGTTCCTTATGATTTCTTTTCCCTGTTTACCTTCTCATGCTTCTCTTGCTTCTTGTATAGGAATGTGAAATTTTCTATTCAACTCTGGTTTTTTCATCAAGAATGCTTGAAAGTCCTCTATTCCCCTGAATGACCATATTTTCCCCTGAAACATGATACTCAGTTTTGCTGGGTAGGTGATTCTTGGCTTTAATCCCAGCTCCTTTGCCCTCCGGAATATCATATTCCAATCCCTTCAATCCCTCAGTGTAGAAGCTGCCAGATCCTGGGTTATCCTGATTGTGTTTCCACAATATTCAAATTGTTTCTTCCTG
>NW_027187378.1:16195590-16251621 GCF_028583685.1 Petaurus breviceps papuanus
TTTTTCAGGAGGTGATTGGTGGATTCTTTGAACCTCTATTTTGCCCTCTGGTTCTAAAACATCAGGGCAGTTTTCTTTGAGATCTTCCTGGAGGATGATTTTATGTTCTTACTTTGATCATGGCTTTCAGGTAGTCCAATAATTTTTAAATTCTCTCTCCTGGATCTATTTTCCAGGTCAGTGGTTTTTCCCATGAGGTATTTCACATTGCCTTCTATTCTTTCATTTGTTTACAGTAGCAAGCACAGTATCTGACACATAGTAGGTGCTTAATGAATACTTGTTATTTGTTTGATTGGCTTATTAGAATCTTTCCTAGGGCACTAGAATTGAAGTGATTTGCCCAGAATTACACAGCCAAAGTAGACTAGAGGCCACACTTGAGTGTAGGAAGGATGTTGATAAGCTTCTGAGCCTTCAGAGGAAGGCTACCAAGATGGTGAAAGATCTTGAGTTCATACCAAGTGAGCATTATTTGAAGGCACTGAGATGTTTACTCCAGAGAAGAAAAGACTTGCCAAGGATGTGATAGATGTCTTCAGGTAATGAAATTGCTAATATATTGAAGGGGGCTAAAAGACGTTCCCCAGATGCAGGTTTAGCAACACTGGATAAAAGTTATAAAGAAGCAAGTTGAGAGGCGTCTAGGTGGCGCAGTGAATAGAGTACCACCCCTGGAGTCAGGAGGACCCGAGTTCAAATCCAGCCTCAGACACTTAGCTAGCCATGTGGCCTTGGGCAAGTCACTTAACCCCAATTGCCCTATCTTCCCCCCTCCAAAAAAACTAAAAGAAAAATCTTTAAAAAAAAAAAAGAAGCAAGTTGGGGTTTGATGTGAGAAAAAGATTCCCTCATGAATAGAAATATTCAAAAACGGAATGTGCTTCCTCTGGAAGTAGTTGGTTCCCCCTCCAGTAAGTCTACTTGTTGACTAATTGTTGGGTATGTAGTAGAAAGGACTTATTTGGGGTATAGGGAAAACAAAATGGCCTCTGTGGCCCTTTCCAACTCTGATATTCTATGATTCTGTAAAACTTATATTTCTATGTTAATGTAGTTCAAATGTTCCAATATGGGAACGCATAAGGAAAAAAAAATGTGAAGCCAACCTTATATGATGCTTCACTATATTACAGATTTCATCAAATATCTTATTGCCTATTCTCTATTCCATTGTTAAATTTCCAGGTGGAAAGAAATACCGTGTGCATATTTTGCTGCATATAGAATATTTTAAACAAAATGGAGGGGTTTTCTGTTTGCCTACCATTCAACCTGATCAGTAGGTGCATAATGCATTTTCTCTGTATTTTGACTATGAGTCAATTGAAAGCAGTAATTTAAACCCCACTTGAATGAGCACTTTCAGGCGAAGCAGCAACTACACCATAAGAACAATTCTGCAATCAAATTAGTAGTCAAATAACCAACGGCCATTGGAAAAATTGGTCAACATCTTCGTTCTTCTATAGCCCAGGTCAAAATACAACATTCAAAACTGTAAATGCCTCTTTTCAATGTTAGATGAGCATCAGAGGGATGTTTCTGTGAATAGGAAAATAGGTATTAAAATAGTGTCCACCTATTTTTGGTTTATACTAATATTTAAAGTGTCAAGATATATATTTGAAAAAGAAGCCTATAATGGGAGTTAGGGTCAATAGAGGGAAAAAATTAACTAATAACTACTACAAGTTAATCATGTTACAAAGCTATATTCACCACAGATCTATGATCGTTTTCAGATAAAATCTTATAATGTTACTAGATACTTGAGCTAATTAATACATCAAGTCTTAATTATAAGGAATGGTCAAAAAGTATGAAATATACAGCAAGTTGTTGATCCTAAGGTTCAGTGTTTTGTGTAATTACTACTACTACTGATGCTGCTGCTGCTGCTACTACTTTTACTACTACTACTATTACTATTACTACTTCTCTTATCATTTTTGAGACTGGGTCATACTAACCTGCTCAAGATCGAAGTACCAGAGATATTTATGTATTTATGGGCCCAGTCACACTCTGATTAGCACAATATTATCTCCTGTGGCTCATCATATTAATGCCTAACTTAATGTGATTTAATGTTGGTTTAGCCCACTACATCCCAGAGCTCTTGAACTCAAGAGATCCACCAACCTCAACCTCCCCAACTTGGATTATACTTATGTCACCACATCTAACTGTGTTCTGTTTCAGAGAAAGTTTGGGGACAGGGAACATAAAGGAAATACTTCTTCTTAAAACCTCTAATCTCAAATTCTCATAGTCCTGCCTTGTTCTACTTTTTTCTCTCTCATTCTTCATCATATCTCGGCACCATTTCATATTTCACAAAGAGCTTTGGTAAAAATATAATTTAAAAGATAAACAAATAATATGGAATTTTGAAGAATCTTGCAAAATATTACCTGCTTCTGACAGCATGGTATAATGGAAAGAACTTTGAATTTGGAGTAAAGATGCCTGCTATCTATCCCTACCTACTGATAAACATTGTCATTGTTACTTAAATCTCTCTAGTTCTAAATGTCCTCAGCTGTAATTAAGGGGATAGTATTTAATCTTCTTTTTAACACACCTTTGAGTTCTAAAGTCCTATGATTGTAAGGCTTAGTAGACCTTATTCTTCTCTCTTATCATAAGGCTCTCTAGATACACTTGCTTTTTACAGCTGAAAACATATTCATTACCCCAAGCCCTAGAACATTACATAGTCTACCTGATAAATAAGAGTAATAATTAAATGAGTTCTATGTTGGGGCAGAGCCAATATGGCAGAGAAGAGAAGCACTCAAACAAACTCTCCCAACATTTCCCTGCAAACCACTTTAGAATAATGCCTCAAATTGAATCTTGGCTGAGACAACAAAATGATAGTAGTGAGACATTCCTCCATCCAAAGACAACTTAGGAGGTTGGAAAGAGAGATCTATAACACAGGGGTGTAGGTTAGCCCAGGGCCCACACAAATATAACACCAGTGGTGGGACTAGGTGGTGGCAACATAAGTAGCAGCAACTTTGGTAGTTCTCAAGCTAGAGAAAGCAAGGGAAACTGGCAACTGATTAGAATGATATTATAGAATATTCCTGTGCTAGCCCTACATGCAGGACCAGAAGCTATCTGGCAACTTCATTGCCTATACCCACTTCTGGGTCATTGTTCAAGGGGAAAAGGAGCACTTTTGGTCAAGAGGGAATGGGGACCCTGAGGATCAATTGTTTGACAACACCATTGCCACTTCTCTGTTATGTGTAAAGGAACATTTTCATTAGAGAGGGAGTAGAATCCAAAAGAAGCAGTTTCATTTCAGGCCCCAAGGGATCAGAGACCTTGGGAAGCAGCATTGTTTCTGGTCTCAAGGGAAAAGGGGTCCCTGAGGAACAGTATCAATTGCAATCCCAAGAGATTAAGGTCCCTTCCTGATAAGGACAAGAGTAAAGAACAAGAGAGCAATGTCCAAACATCTCCTCAAATCACACCACCTTGGAAGCCCTAAAATCTTCAGAATCCCAGAACAACCTTTGAAAATGGTAGTGGAAAAAAGGCTGAAACTTGTGCTGTTCACACACATACACACAAACATGCATGCACACGCACATACACACATTAACATAAAGTTCAAAATCAAGAAGATGGAGAAATAATCAATCAACAACAACAAAACTTGACCATAAAAAAGCTACTATAGTAACTGGGAAAATCAAGACACTCAGAAGAAGACAAAGAACAAGACAAACAGCTACAAGCAAAGCCTCAAAGAAAAATGTGAGTTTAACAAAAGACCAACAAGAATTTCTGGAAGAGCTTAAAAACTCAAAATCAGTTCAGTGCTAGAGGAAAAAAAATTAGGCAAAGAAAGGAAAATTAAGGTAGAAAATTATGGAAAGACAATTAACAGCTTGAAAAAAGAGGTACAAAAAACTGAAAAAATAAAACTTAAAAAATACAATTGGCCAAATGGAAAAGGAGGTACAAAAATTCACAGATAAAAAATAATATCTTCAGAAGCAAATTTGGCCAAGTGAAAAAGAAGTACAAATCTTCACTAAAGAAAATAATTCCTTAAAAACTAGAATTGGGCATGTGGAAGCTAATGACTCCATGAGACATCCCTTGATAATAAAGTCAATAGAATAATAAAGTCAAAAGAATGAAAAATATGGGGCATCTAGGTGGCTCAATAAATAGAGCACTGGCCCTGGAGTCAGGAGGACCTGAGTTTAAAATCTGGCCTCAGACACTTAACTAGCCATGTGACCTTGGGCAAATCACTTAACCCCAATTGCCCCTGCAAAAAAAATAACGAAAAATAGAAGAAAATGCAAAATATAAACTGGCCTGGAAAAAATTTAAAAAGAGATCATTTAAGAATTATTGGATTACCTGATAGCCATAATCAAAGAAAGATCATAGAAATCATAGTTAAAGAAATTATCCAGGAGAACTGCCTTAACATCCTTGAGTTAAGAGATAAAATAGAAATTAAAGGAATCTACTGATCATCACCTAAAAGAGATCCCAAAACAAAACCTCCCAGGAATATTGTAGCCAAATTTAAGAGGTCCCAGGTAAAAGAAAAGATATTTCAAACAAAAACAAAAGAAAAGAAAAGAAAAACAACCTTCAAATATTGTGAAGCCACACACAAGTATCACATACAAGTTAGCAGCTACCATATTAGATGAGTAGAAGGCTTTGAATATGATATCCTGGAAGACAAAAGAGCTGGGATTACAACCAAGAATAACCTACCCAACACAACTTCGAATTATCATCTGGGGGTGGGAGGGATGGGCATTTAATGAAATAGGAGACTTTCAGGCATTCCTGATGAAAAGACCATAGTTGAATAAAAAATTTTGCAAACTTTGATTTATGTCATATGTTACAAGGCAACAAGTAAGCTACTTAATGGAATATTTGGTCATCTCTTGTTATAGTATCTATGGTAAACATTTGCAAAAACATTTTCATGAAAATAAATGTAATATATGATAGGCACTGACATCTGTTGAAAGGGAATAGGAGGGGTGGCTAGGTGGCACAGTGAGTAAAGTGCCGGCTCCAGAGTCAGGAGGACCAGAGTTTGGTTCCGGCCTCAGACACTTAACACCCACCCCACACACACACACACACACAACTAGCCCTGTAACCTTGGCCTAGTTACTTAACCCCAATTGCCCTCTAAAAAAAAAGGGAGTAGGAAGAAATTTTATGAGGAACTCAAAACTCTCTAGTTTAGACCATCATATATTCTAATACTCAATCATTTCATTGTGGGGAACTTTTAAAATTTTATTTTATTTTTATTTAATTTGTTATTTTCCAATTATATGTGAAAAAAATTAACAATTTAACAATCATTTTAAAAAATGAATTCCAAATTATCTCCATCCCTCCAATGGGAGAAGGCAAGCAATTTGATTTTTATTACAATATGAGGTCATCCATAATATATTTCTATGTTAACCAAGTTGAAAAAAAACAGAAACAAAATCAACAATAAAAATAAAGAGAGCTAAAAAGTATGCTTCAATCTGCATTCAGAGTTCATCCATTCTCTCTCTAGAGGTAGACAGCATTTTTCATCATGACTCATTTGGGATTGTCTTGGATCATTGTCTTGATTAGAAGTCTTTTATAGTTGATTATATTTGACTTCTAGAAATTTGAGTGACTGTTGCCCTGAGTGGAATGCTTTCCCTCCTCGTCTCCACCTCCTGACTTCCCTGGTTTCCCTCAAGTCTCAGTTAAAATCCCACCAAGAAGACTTTAAAATCTCCCTTAAATATAATGTCTTCTTTCTATTGATTGTTTTCAGTTGATCCTGTGTATGTAGTTTTGTCAGTCAGACAGCTTATTTACTAATAAACTGACTTAATAAATAAAAACATGTATTGTTTGCTATGTGTCAGGGACTAGGTTAAGCACTTAGAAAACAAAAAGAGACAAAAAGACTCTCCTCACCCTCAAGGAACTCACAATTTAATGGGGTGGACAAAAGGCAAAAAAATATGCACAATAAACTATATTCAAGATAGATAGGATAAAAATTAGGAAAATACCCAAGAGGTTGGGAAAGGATCCCTCTAGAAGATGGGATTTTAGTGGGACATGAAGGAATCCATGGAAACCAGGTGACAGAGATGATGTGGGAGAGCATTCCAAGCATGAGGCACAGCCAGAGGGTATGTCTGGAACTGAGGGCTAGAGTGTCTTGTTTGTGGAACAGATATGAGGCCAGTGTAACTGGATTGAAGAATATGTGCCTGGGAGTAAGATGTAAAAAGACTAGAAAGAGGGGGGAGGAAGAGAAAGGGTCGTGGTCAAGGCAGCTTTGGATGCCAAAATGAGGGCTTTGTATTGGACTTCAGAAGTGACAGAGGGTCACTATAGTATATTGAGCAAGCAGGTGATATGGGGTTGGTGGGACATCAAGGTGAGTGAGTTGTAGACTTTGGTGCTATTGAATCTATCCATTGCTATCCATGCTATCCCTTTTACTATCAATTACCCTTAAGAACATGTAGACACTCAATATTTATTACAAAATAATTATTGAAATGAATTGTTTTTTCAGAGTCTGGGATATCTCTTTTTGCCAAATGGTGCAATGAAAAAGGGTTATATTTGGAATCAAGGGGACCAAGGTTGAGATTTGAGTTCTACTACCTACTTACCTTAATATTTCTCATCTGTAAAATGAGGGAGTTGGACAAATTGACCTTTAAGGTCTCTTTTCATTTCTAGATCTATAGTACTACCTGTGTATGTGTTTTTTGTTTGGAAACTTATTGTTGAGGACCTTTGTTTTCAGTTTAAACACAGTGCTTCTTTCTCTCCAGACCTGCAAAAGAAACAATGAGTTTGGCTGTCCCCTGTGATCGATATAATTCATGTTCCCTTTATGACTCTCTCCTCCCTCCCCATTCCTTCTGTGTAACTGTACCCCTTGCCTGCTGCAAACCAAAGGCATCTGAAGTCCTTTGATGTCAATGTGAAGTTAATATTTGAACAGATGCCGAGATTATCTGACCCAAAGTATATTACTGTGAATGGTAACTATACATGCAAGAAGTGGGACAATAAGTATGAAAATGAGGTCATGAGGTCTTCAGGAAATGTTTAATAAAAGACATTTAAAATACAAAAAGCACTGACATAAATGAGGTAAAAGCAAAGACAAAAATGAAACCATTCCTGCCTTCAGTGAGTTTACATTCTACTAAAATAAGATGAAAATTATATAGTTAATATAAATGCAAATTACACATTATGTATATGCATATATGTGTATACATATATTTATTATATACATTAGTCAAATATTTTAGTTCAATTCAATTAAATAAGAATTTATTTATGAAAGACCTGCTATGTGCCAGTCATTATGCGCAGTGCTAGGGGTCCAAAAGCCAAAACCATAAGTCTTTGTCCTCAACTGCACAGGTAAGTAAAAAGAAAAACATCTGTGTATTTATACATACATGTATATATGTGTGTGTATATATGTATATACTCATACATATATATGTAGGGTGTTTATCTTTTAAGGAATGGCTAAATTAAGTATGGTATATGAATGAAATGGGATACCAACACTACATAAAAAATTGTGAAATAGTATTAGGGGTAGCAAGGTGACATAGTCTATGTAGTGCTGAGCCTGGAGTCAAAAAACAAAATTAATAGTACTTTTCTTTTAATTGATTTAATTGTTTTGTCTTAATTGTGACATATAAACTAAAATTAATTTCTTATAGATAGTAGAACACAAAGAACTATATATGAAATTAAAACCTTGTACTTTCCTCTTCATAAAGTTAACAATAAACCAACATGAATGAATAAATAAATAAATAAAGCATTTAATGAATGCTTACTTAATGCAAAGTACTGTGCTAAGTACTAGGGATACAGTATAAAAAAAAAAAAAGGCAAACGGTCCCTGACCTCAAGGAATTTACATGCCAGGCTACACCTCCAGAAGGGATGCTCCCCAGTATAATGGTTATGGACACTGGGCTGAAAGCACTGCTATTCCAATAGCTCTTGGGTTTAGAATCCTGAGCTGTCTCTATCAGGATTTGAGGAGAAATAATTGTCAAGATAGTGGTGGTTGTGGTGATGGTTATGGTGGTGGTGATGGTAGTAGAGGCACCTGATGTCTCCTGTCTCTCAGCATACCCTGCTGCTTCAGCTAGATGTGTTTACCTGCCCTGTTCATGGCAGTTGCTTGACAGTGGTAGAGATGGCTGTTTCTTTCTCCAGAAGAGTTGCTTTCCCACATAATGACTTCAAAGACTAAGCTGGAAGTATGAACATTGAACTGTGAGATGCTGCCAGTCCCAGAGCTCCATTTCATAAGTGCCTGTTGATGGCAGTTGTCCACAGTTGTTTTTGGTGATACTGAGGAAGGTGGGCCCCTTCATGGGACTTCTAAAAATGCCCTGATTTTTTTCCCCTATGATTCTTTACAGACTTCCTTCTATTCTTTTCTGTGCATTAAAAAATCTCCCATGGCTCTCTTTTCTTTCTTTTCTTTTCCTTTTCTTAAAGGAATGCTAGCCCTTGTTTCTCTCTTTTCCCCACCAGTTTCAAAATAAAAATAAATTTAAAAGCTTTTGAAACAAATACATAGTCAAGCAAGATGATATGGTCCTGAACTAATATCATGATCGTGTGTGTGTGGATAGTATGTGTCAGAAGTGGAAATTCAATCCATGTCTTTCTGAATATAATATGGTTGGCTCTCTATTCACTATGTCATTCTTCCTCTTATCCCTCACATTTTAATAATAATAATCATTCATTGGTACAGTCATGTGGCATGGGCATGTAAGCCCAGTAAGTCTGAGAATAGCAGCATTTTATCTCTGTACTTCCACCAACACTTCCAGTCATGTTTCAGCCAAGCCTCCATAGCCACCATTCATTCCTTCTAAAAATCAACCCACAATTCCCACTGTGATAAACACCAGTGCTAAAGACTGACCAACTGCTACTGAAAGGCAGGTAAGCCCAAGTCCCTTAGGAATAGAAATTTCCCCTAGACCACCAAATCATCTCTCAAAACCATTACTTAGAGGAGTAATAACTGTGGACAAGGGACCTGCCATCCCATTACCAACCAACTTCTACCAACGCAGCAGGCAAGTCAATCTAATTGAAATAGCAAGGTACCCTAAGGGAGATACAGGATGTAACTTATGCCAACCCAATGAAACCACAGTGACTACTTAAGCATCACCTCCCCTTAGATCCCAGCAGAGAAAATACAGGACCTTGAGTCTGACACACAGTAATAATAATATGCCTCAGACCAACAACCTTGATTTCAAGAAAGGGTGACTCTCCCTGCCACCATCAATACAACTGATTAACAACTAGAACCAATGAGAAAGCTAAACCCAAGAGCCCTGGGAATATCAGCACCTTCAAGATTACTGGTCATGTATTCAGCCTAGCTGATTCAACAGGCATCCAGGGAAGCCACCTTTGTAGAGACACAGCCTGCAGGTGCTGCTGCCCTCATTTCCCCAGCAACCACAGCTACTAAAAGACCCAAGAAAGAACTTTCTCAACCACCAAAGCCCTTGACATAGCTAAATACTTCAATAATAGAAAAAAGATGTGGTTTTATTAATGGAAATGTCATTGAAGAAGACACACTATTGGTTTTGCCAAAGAACCACTAGTTCTTTCCATGTGACATAGTCAAACTCATACATATATATGTATTCATATATGTATATATGTATGTATTCATATATGTATATATGGATGTGTATATTTAGTCTATCTCTAATTAGAATATAAACTCCTTAAGAAAAGGGACTTTGTCTGGCATTTGGTAATTGCTTAATAAATGTTTATTGATTTGATTTGGTTAAATTACTGTCTTAATGCCTTGCAATATAGCACAGATGTCACATAGTACCTCATATTCCAGTAGAATATTGGGGCAGGGAAAAATGATAGTGCCTATACCCACCTCCTAATATGAGTATGATGCTGCAATATAAGCAGATTTATAGGAGGATTTGTATAACCTTGGTAAAATTATTTAACTCTGTGAGCCTCAATTTCCTCCTCTGTAAAAGGCAGTTTGACTTGATAACCTTATAGCTTTCTTCCAACTCTAAATCTATGATGCCAAAATACAGACAAGAGGGGCCATCTCAGGGAAAGCCGTCAGGAACAGATATGATCTGCATCATCATACAGAAGACACACACAGGCAAGATCACAGCAGATGCCCCTTGGAGCATGAGAGTCAAACCAGCAAAACCTTAGCTGAAATCCAAGTTTCCCTGCAGGTTGTCAGGCATGGATTCCTTTGGAGATCTCTCTGTGTGATGGAGTCAGCAGGGGCCTCTACATGGGCAGGGTAGAAGCCATTGATGCAGTGACTAAGGCCACTGGGCCCTCCCTGAAGCTGCTCTCTAGGAGACAGGGTTCACAGAGTGTGTGTTGTTTGGGAAGTCTCCAAGGATGCAGGGGGTTGGGGTGGGGGTGGAGAATTACTGATATTTTGGAAGCAGACTCATGAAGAATGCCTCATCTTTGGTATGAATTCCATGACATCCTTAGTTGCATTTTACAGCAGGAAATAGCCTGCTTGGTATTGGTTTTGCAAAGGCCATTGCCTCCTCTTTTGTATACACTGGGTCATAAAGACAGGTGCAAGCAGGGAAACAGAATAGGAGACAAACCTGACCTTTAAAGTTTTGTCTCGGTCCACTATGGATGACTCCTAAATGCATACTGACTTACACAAATAACTTTTGACCTCTGCCCTCTTTGCTTGTGTCACCGTATTGTGAGAAAGACATTTATCTTCCCCCGTGACACATCTTTTGAAGACAGAGAGACTGCCTGTGCATGGCGTTATTGGGATTAGTGTACCTTCCTTTGTGGTGGGTCATTTTTTTCACACAATAAACAAGCTGAGAGCATTTAGCTAATATAGATAGATATATGTAGCTATGCAGATATATAGATATAGATAGAATGATTTATAGATATATGTATGTAGCACAGTCATTCATTTATTTATTTATTCAGAAATTGTTAATTAAGTGTCTACAATGTATGGGGTACTCTTAGCATCACTATTTTCTCCCCTTCATGCTTAGAAACCCAAGGGGGATGGTTTAAAAGTAAAAATTCTAGACCTTAATCAGTCAGACATTGTCAGTATTTATTGAATACCTCCTATGTACTCAGGTCTACACTAGAAGTAGGGTTGGTAATTTCAACAATGTCTATGACACAGGCCCCACCCAATTGTAAAGCTTATACACATGAAATAAAAATGAACAGTAATAGGCCACATATAACCAAGTGTTGAAGTGTATGATATAGACTATGTGGGAATTTGGAGATAAGAAGGTCATTGAACAATGCTGTCACCAAAGAGAATAAAACAAATCTTAGAATCACATAAGTCCTCTGAGATCATCTAATTCCAATTCTTTTAATATGTTATATAATAACTCATATAATTTCATATAGTTTCATAACTAGAAATATGTTCACTTGTGCTAAAGAGAGGGGTGAAGTTTAACTTGGGAATCAGAGGGGTTGAGGGGAAGAAACAAACCCTGGGATACCAATGGATTCTACCTTGCTAGAAATGTAGTTTCCTAAGGAGATGCTTGTGTAGGGACAGAATGAGGAAGGCCAGTAAGGCGGCAAGGCTGGTGGTAGGGTGGGCAGATCAGCAAAGTACTAATCATGAGGCAACTTTCCAGATGCCCCAGCCCTGTCCTAGTTATACCTCTTTAAGTCCTTTCCTGTTGGGAAGTATAGTGTAAGCATTATTATTCATGATGAGAAAATTTGAGTTAGGAGAATTTAAATGACTTGCCTGTCATCCTAGGGCTAGGAAGTCAAAACTCAAATCCATATTGTTTGACTCTGAGACCAGAGCTTTTTCAACTTATCACACTGCTTTTAAGAATCCTAACTGGCTCAATGTGTCCCATTTATTAATCAGTGCAACCAGTACATACGTATTTACATGCATACATGTTTCAGATTTATTCTTCACTGAAGGATTGAATTAAAATGAGTACTTTGTAATACGTGTTCCTTTTGTGAAAATGCCCCAAATATTGATCAGAATTTTAATAAGTCACTAACATATCCAAAAGTTTTATGTTGGAATGGACTTTAGTAATCAGCTGGTCATTATCATATTTACCAGCAAGGAAACTGAGGCAAAAAAGTAAATAAATCACCAAAAGTCACAAATCTTATCATCATTATGGCTAGGAATAGAATCCAGGTCTTATGAAAATCAATTCAAAATTCTTACTGTTTTCTTTCAAGTTAAAAGACTTCTAATAATTTCTGTGAAAGACATTGGATGAATATGCAACATATGAAAGTATACCATATACATAGCAATCTATGTTGCTGTCATTATTCAGTCATCCTCAGTAGTATCCACCTCTTTGTGACTCCATTTGGGATTTTCTTGGCAAAGATACTAGAGTGGTTTGCCATTTCCTTCTCCGGTTCATTTTACAGATGAGGAAACTGAGGCAAACAGGGTTAAGTGACTTGCTCATGGTCACTCAGCTAGTAAGTATCTGAGGCCAGATTTGAACTCAGAAAGAGAGTCTTTCTGACTCCAGACCCAGCTCTCTATCCACTACACCACCTAGTTGCTTCAGTAAGCCCTATACATTATTTTCATTGTATGTCATCTTAATCCAGATACAATACAAAAGCCTATACCAGCAAACACCAGTATGTTATGTGGTTGACATCTGCCCTCTCTCATGACCCTTAGGCTACCTTATATTAGCCTGGTCACTGGTCAACTGGCACCTCTGTTGCCATGCTGTGTGAAGTTGTGCATATTGGAGCTCATTGACCTGAAGATCATTTCATGGGCCTAGATGGTCTAGGACAAATGAAACTATCTCTGGCTACTAAGTGGCCATAGTCCCCTAAGTATCTTCAATTCTTTTAGAATTCCCAAAGCTCAAGGAGTTGGCAAGAAAAATACAACCCCTAGCTTTAGTTCCCTATCTAAGCTGACAGCTTCTTGGACTGAGGTAGTCCAGAAATCCCTCCCAATTCTCTAATGATCTATGCAAATTTGCCTTCCTCTTTATCTGGTTTATGACATCATCATCATAATAATAGCTAGCATTTACATAGCATCTACTATGTGCCAGACACTAGTAAACTAAGCACTTTACAAATATTATCTCATTCAGCCCTCACAACAATCCTTGGAGGTAGATGCTATTATTATCCCCATTTTAGAAGTGAGAAAACTGTAGGAATCACAGGTTAGGTGCCTTGCCCAGGGGCACATAGCTAGAAAGTATCTGAGGCCAGATTTGAACTCACTTGTTTGTGACTACAGACACAAAACTCTATCCACTACTCTCCCTGGCTGCTTATGAATAGGATTCTGTGAATCCTCTGCATAGGATGGACATCACTTGTCTAGCTGTCATTGGTAGATAAAGACTTCCTTGTATTCAGTTCCTTTCCTCTACAAGCTTCTATCTTCTTGCTTGCCAAGAATTTCAAATAGAGACCCTATGAGAGCTACATCATTGCTGTAGGTTCCCAGTCATTCTCTTGAGCTATGTTGTAAAGTGGAAGGTTATGTAGTTGCTCAACTATTTAGAATGGGGTGACTCTTCATGTGATCACTCTCTTGAAAAATAAGTTGCATTTGATTTGTGGGGTGGACAATGGAATGCATTCTAACTATGAACAATAACAATAAGAAAAGACATAAAAGGATATAGCAGGCCTGTTGGAAAACGAAATGGTTACCCTACTGGAGTGTATGCTGCTATGTTGGAGAGTAGTAGACACCCAACTTAGAATGAGGCTAGATGATGGAGGGTTTTGATTCAGGCACAAAAGTGCCTGAAAACCTGAAAAACTTGATGCACCTAATCAGAGGTTTTTAACATCTGTTTATGTAATAGAACCACTTTTGGCTGTCTGGTGAAGCTTATGGTCCCCTTATTAGAATAATGGTTTTTAAGTGATTTAATGATTTACATAGGATTATAAAGGAAACCAATTCTCTCTAGAAATACAGTTATCAAAGGAAGCTAGGTGGCATAGTGGCTAGAGTGCCAGACTTAGAATCAGGAAGACTCATCTTCCCACATTCAAATTTGACCTTAGACACTTCCTAGCTGTGTGACCCTAGATAAGGTGCTTAATTAACCCTGTTTGCCTCAGTTTCCTCATCTGTAAAATGAGTTGGAGCAGGAAGTGGTAAGTCACTCCAGTACCTCTGCCAAGAAAACCCCAAAAGGGGCTGTGAAGAGTCAGACACAACTGAAAAACAACTGAATAACAACAATAATAAAAAAAATATATTAAAAAATACAAGTTCACAGACTACAGTTTAGGAACTCCTGCACCTAGCTCATAGGAAGCTACTTGCAATCATTCTCATTTTTCATGGGTCTTTTTTTTTGCAAGATGCAGAGAGGCTTGAGTGTTTGGTATAAGAGCTCAAAATTAAGTGCGATGAGTCAAGACACTTACCTGGGTGATAAGGTGACAACTGGCTGGCAGCCACCCCAATGCAAATACTGGTTTCTATTTTTCTGGCTCTATCACGTTGTACCTCTGAAGTGGCCTATGAAAGCTTCAGCTGTTCCACACACTGAAAAACACAGGAGACAAAAGTTCTTCTGGAATGGGAACTGTTCCCTTTTCAACTGACAGACGATTAAGACAATGCCAGTATTAGTGGAAAGGCAACTATTCAAAAGTTGTAGACAGGCCACCTTTCCTCAACTTCTTGCATAAAAATGAAAAGTATCCAAGATCCTTTATAAAAATAATGCTATGTGGCTTTTGTAGGATTACAGCCAACACCTGCAAATCTTTGAGCTTACATTCTATTTAGTGGCTGGAATTGATCTGCTGTTTGACTCTCTTTTTGCACAACTAGTTTTCTTCTAAACTGGGTAATTAGATCTCCAATGAATGCTTTGAATTTCCATCATCATGTAGGAATTGTGCTTAAAGTCAATGCTTCATAGTTTCTGCATGCTTTGGGCTTTACTCAATAAAGGTATTTCTTTAGGGACTTGGGCCTTTGAAAGCTAATGGAGCAAGGTACAGATTTGCATAATACTAGTAAATTTATTTGTATTCTTAGATTATTTTCTTTACCAACATTATCATGTTAAGTTTTATAATATCCCCATGAATGAAGCTGCTATCTGCCTATAGATACACTAACCAGCCTATCCATGTTTTCTACCATACATCTTATTCATTCTCAGCCTGTGACATACTCCCAAAAGGCTTTTCTTACTTTTGAACGAGGCAACCCAATCTATTCTGTAAGACAGGACCCAGCATGGTTTTAGAAAAAGTATTGTATTTGGGGGCCCAAGACCAGAGTTCAAATGCTGCTTCTTATGCTTACAACAAGTCTGAACTGAGACAAATCATGTCACAGTTCTGGGCTTCATTTTCTTCATCTATAATATGTAAGTAGTGTACTTGCTGACTTTTCAGGTGCGTTCTGGCTCTGACTCTATCATCAAATCCTTCCTCGGCCATGAAGCCCTGGTTAACCACACTTTCCCTCCCACAATGTTATCACTTCTGAATACTCACTGGTTGCATATATTGACTAGGAAAATCTGATAAGTTCAAAAGAGCTAGTCTATTTGTGGTAGCCAAATTGATCATAGTTAAATAAAGTATTGAGTTCTTACCATGTACCAATCACTATGCTAGGTCTAGGGATATACCAACAAGCAATGTGTTCCCTGCCCTCAAGGAGACTAATGACATTCTAATGGGAGATGTTTATACATATAGGAAGGATAGTCAGGATGATGATGAGCTCTCGGAGGTATGGTATAAAGATGATCTGGAAGTTGTAAAAAAAAATTAGAGCTTAGCTTTCTAGGGGCAGAGTTCAAGGTTCTGGAAGGGAGAGGATAATGACCAGAGTATATGTGGCATGGTATGGAAATTTCCATAAATTGTGGATTTCTGGGACCACCAGTGTTGGTTGGATTCAGGTTGCAAGTTCTCTAGGAGTCTCTATGCAAGACTGACTACTCTAGAATAGGGCAGACTGGAGACAGAGGGTATAGAGAGATCTAAGAGGCCAGATTGTTATTATTATTATTAATAAACAATTTACATTAATCATAGTTCTTAATGTTCTCAAAGAACCTTGTACATATAATCTCATTTGTTCCTCATATTAACCTTACAAGATGGATCGCTATGGTCATTTTTTATATCCATTTTACAAATAAGGAAATTGAGACTCAGAGAGATTAACTTATCTACCTGTGGACAAAGAATATGTGTCAAATGAGAAATGTGAAGTCAGGTGTTTCTGATTGCAGATTTGGCACTTCATCACGTTAGCTCTCAGGAGAGAGAGATATTTTTCAGACATACTGTCCAGAGAGATTAGGAGTTGGAGTAGAGAAGACTATGTGTTACTTATTAAAGAGGAGGGATAGAGACCTGTCAGGTTTCAGATGAAGCAACAAGAGCATGATTTGGAGGATGGAGTAAACTTTAAAGAAGAAAGAGGGGGAAGTGGAAGAAGAAGAGAAAGAAGAGAGATGGAGGGAGGTGGGGCTTCATCATTAATATTCCTAACTGATCCTTGGTATCTCCTTTAAGGCACTAGTGCCTAGGGCAGACTTCTGTATGTGTGACATGAGGGAGGGAATGAAGGGCAATCCAACTCCCCCCTGTGGGGAGACAGTTAGAGAGGAGCTTTGGGGCCATGAACATCCAGGGATGGGAAAGGGAACTGGACAGAGAGCAGGTAAATCAGGGGGGCAGCTAAAGGGAGGGAACAAGGGATTGGAGGTGAGTTAAAATCTAGGCCCTAGGGCAGAGTCCCAGCTGCCCTGTGCTAAGTCTGGCTCATGTTGTAGAAAAGAACCACATGATCTAGAGCAGAAGCCGTGCGAAATCAATCAATCGATTTAATGCCCCTGCCCCATTCCTGTCCAAAGTCCAAAGTGAAGAAAGCATCGTTTGGTTCAAGTTCTCACATATCACTTAAACTTAATGGGGAAGTAACAAAATATTTAATTGCCCAAGAAAAAAGTCACACTCACCTTTTGTTTATGCTGGATCTGATACTTTCAGCAAAAGGTTCCTAAGTTAATAAAGTTGACCTAAAGCTGAACCTTCTCCAACAGTTTAGGAGGGGGAAAAGAAAAAGAAAAAGTAGGTGTGACACCTGATTATGTTTCTGTATGCCACAAAGGACGTTATTTGTTTCAAGTTACTCTTTTTGAAGATTTTATGGGTATGTTTTTTTGTTTGTTTTGGTTTTTTTAACCTGTTGTTTTAATTTTTCTGTAGGTGTTGACCAGTTGTGGAGTTTTAAACTTTATTATAGACCACAGGACTGCCCTAAGAGTCCTAGACACATAGCAGGCCCTCAACAAATATCAGTTTGATCTCCTGGAAATTTAATTCAAGAATGGCAACTTGATGGAAGGTTACTTCCAAAGAGGGCTTCTCAAATACCTTTCCTTATACCCCTCACTCTACATCCAACCCCCAGTCCAGGAAAAAAATATGTTCTGTTATCTGCCCTTGTTGCACACATGAGGATATGATTTAATTGGCACATGGAACTTTCTTCACCAATGCAGATCATTGTCTTCTCTACAACTTATAACACTCGAGAGTAAGCTGGAGCAATTTCCCAGAGTCACAGAGTCAGCCAGTGTGTGTCAGAGGTGAGATAGGAGCCATGTCTTCCTGGCTTTGAGATTAGGCCATGTTAATTCTCTGGCACACATAGACCTCATAATTTTCCAATGTAGATGGATAATGATGATTTCCTGTTCAATATTCATGCAGTATAAAAGTTTACCTGTTCATTTTGATGTTTTAGTTAGGGATGTCTTCAAAATATGCCAAGGCCATTTTCATAAGTATTTGAGAGAGATGAGAAAAATAAGGATATGGACTATTAGTTGCTAGTATTGATATAAATAGTTGCTTTTTTGATATAAATAATAGCTATGTTCCAACACCACTCCCCTTCTTTTGGAATCTTCCTCTCAGTCATACCTGGAATATTGATCCCTGAAAACTTTTTTGTACTAGTTTGTCTCTAAGAAAGATTTTGGTGGTGGTGGGCTTTGGTCTATGAATTCATTCTTCTCATCTGAATTTTACATTTTCTCAGGTAGCCCATTGGGGACTGATGTGGTAGAGCCCAGATGTGGTGATTCCATGATTGTTAGTAAAGAGAATAGATTTCACAAATACATATACACACAAACATATATGTATATATGTGTTTATATATACATGTTTATGTGTACATATGTTTTTATGTATATGTGATTATATAACTGCATATAGCTATAGTTTTATATAGCTATACATGTAGTTCTACATAGTTATACTCATTGTTATGTTACATATAGTTATATAACCATATATTGTATATGCAGATTTATATATCTATCAATATGTGTGTATATATACACACATACAAAGATGTACTTACATGCATATGTGTATATCCCCACTATATATTATATAGTAGCACATAATACATTGTGAGGTATATAATATCCATTGAATAGATAATAAATATACATCCACATATATGTGTATGTAGAATACACAGAGGCAAAGAAGCAAAAGAAGACTGGAAAGGTAGGAAGGGGGTCAGATTGTAAAGGTCTTTAAAAGCCACACAGGATTCTAAATTCAACCCTAGAGGTAATAGAGAGTCACTGTAGTTTACTGAAAAAGGATGTGTGAAATGCAAATAGTGAGGTACTCCCAATGCTGCTGTCTGTAGACAGTGACAGTCTGATTTCACAGACCCCTGAAATACAGCAGGAACTTCTCATTGAGATTCTATTTCCACTCTCAGACATCATCTTATAATTCATAAAAGACAAAAATAGATGAAGAAACCATTCTTTGTAGATTATTACATATATTTGATCTCATTGAGTTAGTCCATTAGATAAAAAATTATGTGGTCCCATAATTGAGCAGAAGAAACATGAGATGCATTGCATTTGGAAAATTAAGCTTCAGCCAACCTTCTCCCAATAGTGCTGTATGGCCATGACTTGTGGAATATCACCATCTCAAAAGAAAAATTATAGGTGACTCCTAAATCAATGGAAAGACAAGGAGTCTATATACTAGCAGGCTAAAATATTACCAATAATGATTCGCATATGAGAAATGGCAGAAAACATTATCATCAAAGATAAGGAAAAGACTTGTATACCTTATATAGTAAGAAAAAGAATATGAAATGAACAGTCTAAGTGTCACGCTGGATACCCATCAAATATTTATAAAACCAGATGAAGTCCTCCAGCACATTTTTAACTGTATGATAATAGCACAAGACAAAAAAGGAATGAATGGTTTGGCATCCACACCAGAGTACTTGCATTTATTGTGTCCCTCTCACTCAATGCTCCATCTCCTGACTCTGTACCTTTGTCCTGGTTATACAGGTGAATCACAGATCCACTGAAGAATTACAGTATATTTAGGTCATATTAAAATCATCTATGAAAAAAATTGGATACTGTTGAAAACAAATTGCTTGCACCATCACTGAATGAGTTTGAAATCTTTACTCCAACTTTCAGATAAAATCATTCTGACACTCAGGAAGGAGAACCAAGACATTTTGTAATTTGCAAAGGTTGAAAGAAGACTGGACATCAAGAAAGTACAATAATGAAGCAAGTTACCTAGAAAAAATAATGGCTACAGATACTTAGGGGACTATTGTTCAAGATGGCAAGATCTGGAAGAGAAACTTAATGAGGCACTAGAAAGGATAATGTCATTGAAATGAGATTCAGGTGATTACTGAAAGAATAATTCTCCACTGAAAATGAAAAATAGACTTAGTTCTATAAAGAAGTCTGATACAGAAGGAATAAGGAATCCAAATATATTTAGGCATGAATGAACAAATCATGAAAATTAAGCCTAGAGGCATAGTCTTTGTAAGCCTACATGAGATGGGTTTTAGAAATTAGATTTTATAACTGTATTTTGTCTACCAGTTCATGGCTGGTATTGGAAGAAAGTGACTAAAATGTATTAGGGAGAAGGGACACTATTTTAAAAGGGGGGAGGGACACAGAGGGGCTTAAAAAGGAAAAAGCCAAGGGTTCAGATTTTTGAAGAGAGCTATCTTCTCTAATACTTTAGGTGAAATATGCACTTTTGAGGGAAGTTTCCTTAGGCTTAATATACCAACAATATAATAGGTACAGATAATACATGACTGGAGAAGGGGAAAAAAATAAACTGGATATTATGCAGAGGAGGGTATTAGGGATAGTGAAGGGCCTTGAGTCTACAACATATGAGAATCCATTGAAGGAAATTGATATGTTTAGCCTGGAAAAGAGAAGACTCATAAATGATATTATAGTCATCTTCAAGTATTTGAAGGTCATTTATGTGGAAGAAGGATTTTGAACCTTTGAACCTGTTTGAACCCAGGACAATAGACAGAAATTGCAAAGAGATAAATAGACTTTGAGCTCTAAAATTAGAATACTTAGTACGCAGCTAGAAGCAGTGCATTTCCACTTCTCACAAATCTTCAAGCTAAAGTTGTATGACCCTTTGCCAGATAGGTTGTAATGGACATTCCTTTTGCATATTAATTAGACTGCATGATTATTTCTAAATTCTGTGATTCTATGAGGTGTCATCCCTCCTGAGAAAGTATTCCTCTGTTGAACCAAAACAATGAACCCAGAAACAAAAAAGGACCTCAGAGATTGTAATCAGAGGTATGAAATAGTAAAATTTTCACAGTTAAACCTAGGATCATAAACTGAAATGGGGCAACATAATATTAGTTTTAGAAACTAGATTTTATATCTACATTTCATATGTTTATATGTAGCTGGTATCAAGAAAGAGAAAAGAACAGTGTTCCAGTGAACTTGATAAAATCCTGGAAAAATTAAAGAACAGATTATTAAAGAGCTGGTTAATAAATTATTGGAGAAGAAAGCAGTAATAACAAAGAACCAGAATGGCTTGGTCAAAAAGGGGTCATGTCAAACTAACCTTTCTCCCCCTAATTTTCTGACAGAGTTACTAAACAAGTAGTTCAGGTAAATGCCATGTATATAGTTCACAGAGATCTTTCACAGAAATTTTACTAAAGTGTTTGAGAAAGATTTCATATCATTCTTGTGGAAAATATAGAGAAATGTGTGTAGATTAAAATATAGTTGCATGAATTCAGACCCCAAATAAAAGTCAAATTCAAATATTCATTAATAGTTCAATGTCAGCTCAACAGAAGGGCTTTGGCAAAGTGTATCAGGACTGGGTCCTTGGGCCCTGTGACAAAATCAGGATCACAAAAGATCTTGGCAGGCATTGGGTTAAATCTACAAACTTTCATTCAGTAAGATCAAATATAAAGCCTTTCATTTGGATAAAAAACAAATTAAAAAATAGCAAGCACAGATTGGGTACCAGGGGTGGAGAACCTGCAGTCTTGAGGCTACATGTGATCCTCTGGGTCCTCAAGTGAAGTTCTTTGACTGAATCCAAACTTTACAGAATAAATACCACATGAGGCCTCAAAGCCACAGCTTCCCTAACCAAGATAGACAGCATTTTTTGGGGGGGGAGAATAAGGATCTTAATTTTTTGTCTGTCAGTCAATAAACATGTATTAAATGCCTACAATGTTCTAAACGTTATGCTGAGCACTGGAGTACAAAAAGAGGCAAAGAACAAATTTTTAAATAGACTTAATTGGATTGAAAGCCCAATATGAAATATTACAGTGGTTTAAAACAAAGCAAAAGTAACACAATCCTAGCTTGAATGAAAAGAAACATCACTTCTAGGAATAAGGAGAGCGGCAAGAGACACTAGCTCTTCAGCTCTTCAATAGTGTCTTCAGCCCATATCTGATTTTTTGTT
Organism: Petaurus breviceps papuanus; assembly: GCF_028583685.1. Lineage (NCBI taxonomy): Eukaryota > Metazoa > Chordata > Mammalia > Diprotodontia > Petauridae > Petaurus > Petaurus breviceps. Next base: position 16,217,569 of record NW_027187378.1, read on the forward strand.
CAGTTCTGAGTTCCATACTCTAGAAAGGATATACATGAGCCTGAAAATGTCTAACTGTTAATGAAGAATAAGGTGAAGGGCCTGGTATCCATGTCAGAAGAAAATTTTCCAAAGGAGATGGGGACATTTAATCTAGACACACCATGATAACCATATACAAGCATGCTTTTAAAGTTGTCATACCGAAAAAGGATTATTCGTTTTCCTTTGCATCCCAGAGGGCAGAAACAAGATCAATGAGGGGAAGTTACAAAAAGTAAATTTTGGATTAATATTAGATGAAACTCCCAAACAATGATTTGCCCAGAAATGAAATGGAATGGTTAATGTGGTAGTAAGTTCCCCTTTGCTGGAGGGCTAGATGTCCATTTCTCACTTATATTGTAGTAACGATTCCTTTGGGATATTGGCTGAATTATGGAGTCATTGAGCTAGCATTTAACTCTAAAATTCTATGATACTGTGAAATAGATGCATGGAAGAATTTTTTAATCATGTGTAGCAGGATTTTAAAATCTGTTAGTATTAATAATTTTACTTTTCACAATTTATCCCAGATTCATGTCTTATTCTGCATGTGATGTTGAGGAAGCAATTTTGTCTCTGTAAGTCCATTTTCCTCAGCCCAAAAATGGTGAGATGCTGCCTACTTCAGAGTTGTCAGTGAGGATAAAATAAGGATTAGATGAGATAATGTGCATAAAGGGATTTGCAAACCTTAAAGTGCTATATAGATATAAACTAAGCTACTGTTTCCATAAGGCAAAGTATCAAATGCTGAATTTAGTCAGTGAAAAGCTTACTTTTGCTAGTAAATGATAAGAGGCCCTGTTGAGTGAGTACAGCAAAAGAATGGCAGAATCATTGTCTATTAACTGACTATGATCTTTGCTTTTAAATGGATTATTTTAAACCATGTTTCAGAAGCAATTCAACATGTGAGTGCTTCCCTAGGGCATTTTATAAGATTAATATAGCAACAACAGGTGCTTTTCATAGTCTTAAATTGAAAGCATGACCCAATTCAATGACACTTACTCCATGTTAATGAACTTAATAGCATTTCTTTCCATCAGGAATCACTTATATTATCCCATTTTCTTTGGTCTTTTCTTCCTAGGGTAAAGAGACCACAATTGTTCTAGAAGTCAAGAGAGAGGACATCAAAGGATCTTTTTTTCTTGCAAAACATATTTCTGTATCAGCCATGTTGCAAAAGAAAAAAAAAGACAAAATAAACCCAAAAAAGGACTTTAAAATGCTTCAATTTGCATTCAGAGTTTATCGATTCTTTCTCTGGATGTAAATAGTATTTTTCATCATAAATCTTTTCAAACTCTCTTAGACCACTGTGTTGCTAAGAATAGTTAAGTCATTACAGTTGATCATTATACTTATTGCTGTTATTGCATAAAATGTTCTGCTGGTTCTGTTTACTTCACTTTGCGTCAGTTCATATAAGTCTTCCCAGGTTTTTCTGAATCCCAACTGCCCATCATTTCTTATAATTCAATAGTATTTCATGGCAATCATATTTAATTTTCAATTTTTGCCACCATAAAAAGAGCCACAATAAATACTTTTGTACAAATAGGTTCCTTTCACTTTTCTTTGATTTCTTAGGGATCCAGACCTAGTAGAAGTATTGCTGGATCAAAGGGTATACCACAGTTTTCTAGCCCTTTGAGTGCAGTTCCAGATTGTTCTCCAGAATGGTTGGACTAGTTCACAACTCCACCAACAGTGCATTGTTGCTGTTGTTCAATAGATATATGAATATATTTAAGAAATAAGACTTTTATCAGACAAAGATATCATAGAACAACACCCCCCCATTTTCTGTTTTCCTTATAATTTTGGTTGCATTAGTTTTAGTTGTAGAAAAGTTTTTGAACTTCAAAGTTGTCTATTTTAGATTCTGTGATGCTCTCTATCTCTTATTTCATTATAAACTTCCCTTATCCATAAATCTGGTAGGTACATTTTTTTCCATGATTCCCCAATTTACTTATTATATCACCCTTTATGTCTAAAGTATTTATCCATTTTGACCTCATCTTGGTATATGGTGTGAGAGATTGGTCTATAACTAGTTTCTGCCAACCTGCTTTCCAGTTTTCCAAGTAATTTTTGTCAAATGCTAAATTCTTACCTACAAATCTTGAATCTTTATGTTTCAATTAGTGTTTTAATTAATTCTCTAGGTTTCTGTAATTATAACATCATATCATCTGCAAAGTATGATAGCTTTGTTTTCTCATTGCCTATTTTTATTCCTCTATTTTTTCTTGCCTGATTACTATAACTAACACTTCTAGTACAATATTGAATAAGAGTGATGATGATAGACATCCTTGCTTCACTCCTGAACTTATTGGGATGACTTCAAATTTATCCCCACTACAGATGTTTGCTCTTGGTTTAGATAGACGCTATTTGTCATTTTTAAAAAAAGCTCCATTAGTTTCTATGTTTTCTACTATTTTAATAGGACTAGATATTGCATTTTGTCACAGGTCTTTTCTGCATCTACTGAGATAATATAATTTTGTTGAGTTTTTTTATTGATATGGTCAATTATGTTGATTGTTTTCACAATACTGAAGCAACCCTGCATTCCTGATATAAATCACACCTGGTTATAGTGTATGATCTTTTGACATTACTGTAATTTCCTTGTTAGAATTTTATTTAAAAATTTCACATCAATATTCGTTATGGAAATCAGGCTACTTTTTCTTTCTCTGTTTTTGCTCTCCCTAGTTTGGGTATCAAAACCATATTCAGTATTTTATTTTCCCCAATTACATGTAAAACAATTTTAACATTATTTTTTAAATTACAAGTTCCAAATTCTCTCCTTCCCTCCTCTTTACTTTCTGTGAGGATTTCCTTCCCACAGATTTTTGATATAGATTATACTTGTGCAGTCATGTAAAACATATTTCCATATTACTCGTGTTGTAAAAGAAAATACAGACTAAAAACCCCACAAAAAAATAGAGTAAAAAAATGTGTACTTGAGAAAACTGATTACTTCTCTTTTGTATTTAATAAATTATTGAATCAGGATGAAGGTTTTTCCCCTTTTCTATTTCCTCATCCAGAAATCAACTAGCATGGGAAATCTTGAGCAAGGACTTAACCAGGTTAAGATATAATCAGACAGTAAAAGAAATTCTAAATTTAGGCTAGTGGATGGATTCCTACTGATGTTTATTCAGGCAGGTCTGGGAAAATGTGGATTCTCCCTTTTGTCAGACAGGTGACATGTAAATTGACCCTTTGACCAAGACTTGGGTGATCTAAGTCACATACCCCAATATAACCCACCTCTCGTTGTGATATTCATTCTCTCATTAATTGCTAACCAGAGATAATTGCCACCATCAGGAACACCCACTCTTCCAAGAGCATATAAACTGTGATCCACCATCATGCGGGGCCTTTGGCATTCAAGAGTGCCACTGACCTCTTTTTGTTAGTAACATGCTAGTTTTATTAATAAAATGATTAAATTACCCATAAATTATATCTCTCAAACTTTTAAAATATGACATACTTTAATCTGCATTTAGATTGCATCAGCCCTTTCTCTGGAGGTAGATAATATTTTTCATCATAAGCTCTTCAGAATTTTCTTGGGTCATTGTATTGCTGAGAATAACAGTCATTCACAGTTGATTCTCATGGAATATTGCTTACTATGTACAATGTTCCCCTGATTCTGCTCATTATTACTTTGTATCAGTTTATATAAGTTTTCCCAGGTATTTTTAAGAAAACATCCTGTTCATCATTTCTTAGGGCACAACAGCACTCCAATAATCAAATACCACAGCTTTCTTAGCTATTCCCTAATTGATGGGTATTGTTTCAATTTCTAATTCTTTGCCACCACTAAAAAGAGCTGCTTTGAATACATTTGTACATATAGTCCTTTTCATTTTTTTTGTTTGATTTTTATTTCCTTGGGATACAGACCTAGTAGTGATATTGCTGGACCAAAGGGTATGCAGAATTTCTTGTCTTTGGACATAGTTCCAGATTGCTATTAAGAATGGTTGGATCAGCTTCTATATCCAACTGAATGTGTATGTTATTCTTTCTTTGAGTCAGTTTTAATGAGATTAAGGCTCAAAAGTTCCATCCCACCCCATCTTCCCAGGACTGTAAAAGTTCTTTTGTAATGTAATAGAATGTACCACATTCTACCTCTCCCTTTCCCCTTTTCCCAGTATATTCCTCTCTTTTACCCCTTAATTTTTTAGATATCATTCCATCATATTCAATTCATACCTATGCCCTCTGTCTTTGTATATTCCTTCTAAATTGCTGTAAGAATAATAAAGTTCTTAGGAGTTACAAGTATCATCTTCTTATATAAGAATGTAAAGAGTTTAACCTTTATTGAATCCCTTATGATTTCTCTATCCTTTTTACATGTCTATGGTTCTCTTAAGACTTGTATTTTAAAGTCTTTTTTTTTTCTAATAAGCTAGAGTCTTTTACCCAGGAATGTTTGAAAGTCCTCTATTTCTTTGAATATTCATGTTTTCCTTGAAGGATTAAACTCAGTTTTGATAGTGGTGATTCTTTATTGTAATCCTATGCTCTTTTGCCCTCTGGAGTATCATATTCCAAGTGCTCTGATTCTTTAATGTAGAAGCTGCTAAATCTTGTGTCATACTGACCGTGGCTCCACAAAATTTGAATTGTTTCTTTTTGGCTGCTTGCAATATTTTCTCCTTGATCTGGGGAGTCTGGAATTTGGCCATAATATTTGTGGAAGTTTTCATTTTGGGATATCTTTCAGGAATTGATTGGTGGATTCTTTTAATATTTTACCCTCTGGATCTAGGCTATCAGGGAGTTTACTTAGATAATTTCTTGAAATGTGATGCCGAGACTCCTTTTTATATTCACGGCCTTTAGTTGGTGTAATAATTCTTAAATTGACTCTCCTCAATCTATTTTCCTGCTCAATTGTTTTTCAATGAAATGTTTCATATTTTCTTCCATTTTTCATTTTTTTTTAAATTTATTTTATTGTTTCTTAATGTCTCATGGAGTCATTAGCTTCCACTTGCCTAATTCTATTTTTCAAGGAATTATTTTCTGCAGTGAGCTTTTTTTTACCTCCTTTTCCATTTGGTCAATCTGCTTTTTAAGTAGTTATTTTCATTAGTGACTTTTTGTACCACTTTTTACATTTGGTCAATTTTGGTTTTTAAAGTATTATTTTCTTCAGTATTTTTGTTCATCTACTATTGGGGGCTTTTCCAATTATTTTCTCCCTCTGCTTTCATTTATTTTCCTGGTTTTTCTTCTACCACTTATTTTTTTTAGTTTTTCTGGGAATTCTTGTTGGGCCCATACCCAATTCACAGAATTTTCCCCCCTTTGAGCCTGTGCTAATACCTGTTTTGACTTCGTTGTCTTCTTCTGCTTTTATGTATTCCTATCACCATAGTAGATTTTTATGGTTAGTTTCTTTTTTGTTGTAGTTTGTTCATTCCTCCATGCCCAATTTCTTTCTTTGGAACTTTATGTTAATCTTGATCTTTGTTCCTGGCATGGGGAGGGGGATGGGCACTATCTGAGGTTTCAGGCTTTTTTCACACTGCTGGTTTTTAGAGCTAGTTCTGTGAGTTGGAAGTTTTTATTGATTTCAAGGTGGTATAACATAGGGAGAGGTGTGATCATTGCTCTCTTAGTCTGCACCTTGGTCCTTACCTAGGAAGGACCCTTAATCCCTTGGGAATGGCTATAGATACTGCTCCTAAGAGTCCCTGTACCCTTGGAATTGGAAACAATACTGGTCATCAGGGTCTCTGATACCTCTGGGCCAGAAGTGATGCTATCCTTCAAGGCTTTCGCTCCTTCTTGACTAAAAGTGTTCATCCCTGCCATTGAGCTATGGCTCAGAAACAGATATAGGCAATGGAATTGCCCAACACTTGCACCTCAGGATTCCTACTTCCTCTTGACTGAAAGTGCTTCTGTCTGCCCTGGATTGTGACCAAGCAGTGGGTATAGGCAATGGACTTGCTAAACAGTTCCTGGTTCTGTGTCCAGTGCTAGCAAAAGTGTCTCTTTGAATATCTTTCTAACTAGTTACCATTTACTCTTACAATCTTGGTTTGCGAACTCCTAAAGCTGCTGCTGCATCTGTCACCATTAGATACTCCCACCACTGGTGTTTCATCTACATGGGCTCTGGGTCAGCCTCTTCCCCTGTGTTACCGATCTCTCTTTCTGATCTTCTGTGTTGCTTTGGGCTGGAGAATATATCACTCTGACCTTTTTTTGGCTCTGACACTCTAGAATTCACTTTGAGGTATTATTTTAAATTTGTTTGTAGGGGAATGTTGAGTGAACTCAGCTGAGTGCTTCTTCCACTCTGCCATCTTTGCTCTAACCTCAAAGAATCTTAAGAGTTAAAAGGCCGGGGCAGCCAGGTAGCACAGCGAGTAAGAACACCGGCCCCAGTGTTGGGATAACCTGGAGGATCGAATCCGGGCTCAGACACTTAGCACCACACCCAGAAATAACTGGCCATGTAACCTTGAGCAAATTACTTAACCCCAATTGCTTTAAAAAAAAAAAAAAGAGTAAAAAGCGTTATAAATATATATCATGGGATAATAACTCTAAAATTGGAAGGAATCTTAGAGAATGATTAATCCATCTGTATTGTTTTGTAGATGAGCCCTAGAGAGTTGAGACTTGTCCCAATTTTATAATAAAACCCAGAGGGTTAAGTGACTTGTCCACATAGGAAGTAAGTGAGTGAACTTAACTATGAATTCTTGTCTATTGACTACAAATCCATTGTGCTTTCCACTATACCATACTACCTCTAGAGGTCATGTTATACTCATTGATGGACAGATAGAAGGCAACTCAGTATCCATCTAATCCAATCCCCTCATGTTTCAAATGAGGTCATGAAGATGACTGAGGCAAGGAAAATTGCTCAAGTCCATCATTCAGTCCAACCCTGCCCCTGAATGGTAGAAAGTTAGTAGAAGACTATTAAATTATTAGAAAATTATTAGATTAATATAAAAATTAGAGCTGGAAGGGAATCAAGATGCTATGTGTCTGCAATTAAGATGCTTCGGAGTCTGCAAATAAGGAAGTTGCTTCAGATCCCCAGGAAGCTTAAGAAGAATTTGTGTGTCTCCATTTGTAGAGAGGCTGAAGAGTAGAGAGGCAGATGTATGTTGACTTGATGGGAATAAAAGGCAGCTATTCAATCATTCCTGGGAATATGGAAACTTCCCAAGACTTGTCAGGTCTGAGAAGCTCTCTGGTTATTCAGGTGGAGAGAAGTGATCCTTCTAGAAGGAAAATTTCTAAGGATCACGAATGGAATCCTTGATAACAAACTGGAAATCATAAAAGCACAATAGGTGTTTTCATTACATTTTCTAGTTAAAGATGAGGTCTTCAGGAGACAAAGGCAGATTTGGGAAGTGAATAGCTAAGCCAGAAAATATAATTTTAATTTCTGTATTACAGCTTGCAATATAGAAAATATGGACTGTTTGCCAACTGACAAGGTATAAGGATACTGGTAAAATCCTTACCCCACTAAACAATGATGCCAGATGAATATAAATTACCTAAACCAACTTAGCATTAGGCCTTTGTTAATGACCAAAAGCCCCTACTTCTTCATAAGGAGTTTGGATATTCACTGATCTACCAATTCGCTGCATGTTTCCTCTGGCCCCATCACCTGCACGCTAGGTCTAGGCTCCTTGCTTCCTCCTCTCAAGGTGAGATCATACTTGAAACAGATAAGGATCCTATAAAAACCCATCAGGCCTTACCAGTTTTATCACCCTGTTCAGTCAGTACTCTAGCAGACCTAAGTTCCAGCCTCCATGGATGCCCTTCATATTGTAAGTATTTCCCGTCAACATAAAGCTCACTTGCTTTAATTTCTTTCTTTTGACACCCTTCTCGTGCTGAGTTCTGGCTTCTGATGCTCTGTCTCTCAACCATCATGGAAGATTTAGGCATTGTCCAGGTCTGGAACACATGGTTATGGCAGTCACCCCCAACCCCTAAGTTATCATTTAGGGAAAGTAGAATTCAAAGACTGAGACAAGTAACCCCATTTCATGGAAGACAGCGCTGTCATGTGATTAGGAGCCTAACCTGAACCAGTTGCACTTCTTGTACTGCACCCTGGGAACCAAAACTCACTTAAGAATAGTAATATAATATAAGATCTGGTTAAAATAAAATTTAACAAGAAAGTCTTTTTTTGTCCTTTTGGAGGGCAATTGGGGTTAAGTAACTTGTCCAAGGTTACACAGCTAATTTTTCTTTTGTGTGGGTGTTGTCTGAGGCCAGAACTGAACTCAGATCCTTCTGACTCCAGGGCTGGCACTTTACTCACTGCACCACCTAGCCACCCCTTAAGAAAGTTTTAAAATAGTAATGGAGTAGAAGGGAAAACAGATACATGTTCTCCAAGCTAGATACCAGATAGCAATAGGTACAACATAAGAAGATTATCAGAATAAAAAAACAGACATTGTAGACAATATTGAAGAGATGGGACAGTGATAATCAATAACTCATCAAGCATTTATTGACTATTATATTCTGATCCTTAGTATTAAGCCCTAGGAATACAAAGAAAGCAAAAATACATTCCTTACCTTCAATGAGCTTACATTCTAATGGGGGAGACAATATGTAAACAACTATGCACATACAAGATAAATACCATGAAGATGGGAGGTAACCTCAGAAAGGAACCACTAGGAATTTGGAAAGGCAGAGGGGACAGATTGAAAGGAGCCTTTTTCAGAAAGAGGGATCTGAGCTTAGTCTTCAAGGAAGACAGGGGGTAGAAGTTAGGATGTAGAGTATTCCAGCCTCAGGAAACACTATGGGAAAGACCTATTGTCTGGATATGGAATGTCATATGTGAGGAACGGCAAGGTCAATGTCACTGAATATGAGAATATACAGAGAAGAGTTAAGTGTCAGAAGATAAGAAAGGCCAACATTGTGAAGGGATTTAAAAGCCAACAAAGGATTTCTAATAAGACACAACTTCATGAAGACAAATGTAAAATCCTATACTTGGTTTTAAAAAACAGCTACTCAAAAATATTTTGGAGGACATGTGACAAAGGACATTTGATGTGAGAAAGATCGAGGAGTCTTAGAGGGATACAAGCTCACAGGAATCAATCAAATTATTCTTTGATTCCAGACTACTTTCCTAAGGTCCTCCAGTTCCTCCTTTGACTATACTAAGTATATGCTAAACCTCAGTTCCTCATCTATAAAAGGAAGGGGTATGGGGTGGAGCCAAGATAGCAGAGTAGAAGCACAGACTTGGCATGAGCTCCCATTCCAATAACTTCTAATAAATGTAAAAAAAAATTAATCTAAACAAACTTTAGAGCTATAGAACCCACAAAGAGACAGAGAGAAATCTTCTGCTGAAGGCAGCCTGGCAGGCCGACAAGAAAGGTCTATTACAGCATGCTGGGAGCCAAGCAAAGTGCCAGTGACCCGTGTAGTTCTGGTCCCAGGGCGGCCCCAACCAGCAGCGGCCAGAGCACACTTCAGGACAGAAAATCACCAGGAGATGTGGCCCTTTCCACACTTCTCAACCCGTAAACACCAAAAACAAAGTAGAAGGTCACTGTGGAACTCTATTGGAATGGGGGTGGGGAGAGCAGGAGGATAGGATGGAAGACCCTGGTCTGGCCCTTGCCCCTGGGGTGAGAAGCAAACACAGTGCAGTGTCTGCATTGCATGGCTGCCTTAGGAGCTCCTTGCCTGCAGATTGTAGGGGGACCAAGCTACCATTAAGAGGGTAATCGTTTTTGCTTTAATCTGCTTGGATCTGGATCATGGTCTTGGGTTGTAGTCCTGGCGTTTGTGGCCAGTGAGCCAGAGATTGTGGGGGCTGTAGAGATAGCGCCCTCCTAATAGCTCCGGCAGCTGTGAAAACCCCAGTGATTTGCAACAAAGCTCTATCCATTCTGGAGGCAGAGTTCTACTGTGACAAAGAGCTCAAAAGTAAAGTGATTGGCTGGTAATATGAGCAAGCAGGGGAAGCACAAACAGACCATACAATCCTTTTTTAGGGACAAAAAGGATCACAGCATGCAGCAGGAGGAAGACAGCAAAGTCAGAACTCCTGCATCAAAAGCCTCCAAGAAAAATATGAACTGGTTAAAGCCTATGAAGGAGCTCAAGAAGGATTTTGAAAATCAAGTAAGAGAAGTGGAGGAAAATTTAGGAAGAGAAATGAGAATGATGCAAGAAAATCATGAAAAGTGAGTCAACAGCCTGCTAAAGGAGACCCAAAAATACACCAAAGAAAATAACACCTTAAAAATAGACTAACTCAAATGGCAAAAGAGGCCCAAAAAGCCAGTGAGGAGAAGAATGCCTTAAAAAAAAATGCCATATGGAAAAGGAATTTCAAAAACTCACTGAAGAAAAGAATTCCTTCAAAATTAGATTGGAGCAATTGGAAGCTAATGACTTTATGAGAAATCAAGATACTATCAAATAGATCCAAACAAATGAAAAAATAGAAGGCAATGTGAAATATCTCATTGGAAAAACCACTGACCTGGAAAATACCTCCAGGAGAGACAATTTAAAAATTGTTGGACCACCTGAAAGCCATGATCAAAAAAATAACCTAGACACCATCTTTCGAGAAATTATTAAGCAAAATTGCCCTGATATTCTATAACCAGAGGGCAAAATAGAAATTGAAAGAATTCACTGATCGCCTCTTGAAAAAGATCCCAAAAAGAAAACTCCTAGGAATATAATAGCCAAATTCCAGAGTTCCCAGGTCAAGGAGAAAATACTGTAAGCAGTCAGGAAGAAACAATTTGAGATATTGTGGAAACACAATCAGGATAACACAAGACCTAGCAGCTTCTTCATTAAGGGATCAAAAGGCTTGGAAAATTCCAGAGGTCAAAGGAGCTAGGACTAAAACCAAGAATCACCTACCCAACAAAACTGAGTATAATGCTAGAGGGGAAAATATGGTCATTAAATGAAATAGAGGATTTTCAAGCATCTTTTTTTTTCTTTTTGGAGGGGGAAAGGTAGGGCAATTGGGGTTAAGTGACTTGCCCAAAGTCACATGGCTAGTTTTTTTGTCTGTTAAGTGTCTGAGGTCAGATTTGGACTCCAGGGCCTGTGCTCTATTCACTGCACCACCTAGCCACCCATTTTCAAGCATTCTTGATGAAAAAACTAGAGCTAAACAGAAAGTAGATGGCACAGTGGTTTGAGTGCTAGGCCTTAAGTCAGGAAGACCTGAGTTAAAATCTGGCCTCAGGCACTTACTTACTCACTGTGTGACCCTGAGGAAGTCACTTAACCCTATTTGCCTCAGTTCCTCATCTATAAAATTAATTGGAGAAGGAGTGGCTTACCACTAGTATGTCTATGATGGAAACCCTAAATGGGATCAAAAAGAGTTGAACATGATTAAAACATGATTGATTTGAAGAGAAAGATACCTATGGTGTAGCATTTAAAAAGATCTCAGTTACAGCTAGTTCCTTCGTAGATATATGCTGATTGTGTAAAATTATCAATTCAGAGGAGGTACCAATTTTTATGTCAAGAGCAAGTTTCCTTATTCAGAATTTTCTGTACTAAAGGCTGACTGGAAATCTAAATTCAATGCATCATCTATTTTACATTTCTGTAACACAGGTATAAAGCCATACAAAAAAAATGCAGTGGGCTAGTATTGGCCTGTGAAACATAGTTAATCAATTCCTTCTCTTTTCAAATGAAATCAAAGCTATGGTCCAAAAAAAACTAAATCTCAAACCCTGAGACTGGATTTGAACTCAGGTCTCATGGACTCAAGGACAAGTGCTCTATCCACTGTGCCACTTAGCTAACCTTAAAGCCCTATATAAATATTTAAGTATGGTTTAATTACCTCCACTTCTATCTGAGTTTGATGCCACTGATCTACAGAATGGGTATTATGTTTCATAGCATCATCCTTCAGTCCTTCCAGACTTCAGTGGATTCCTGATCTCACTGTATGTGTATATGCTTTCCAGGGGTGCAACTCACAACCCATGCTCATTAATTTATTCTATGCAATTCTTCATCATGTTCTTTCATACATTCTTCAAAGAAGATCTACTCAATATGTTGGCAGCGTGAACAATAATATAAGGGTTTATTATCTGTTTTGTTTGTTTACATTATGGCAGACCACAATCATTTATAAAAATCAAGTCTCTTCCAAAATACTCATAACCTCAGAGGAGCAGTGAGTAATTCAAAATATTTTTGAATGAAAGTGTCAGTTTAAGATCCTTCACATAAAACATACCTACAAAGCCTATTTGCAAAGTAAATTTACTCTGGATTTCTGATACCTATGAAAGTTTTTTCTATTATATTTATTTAAAATTACAACAGTTTACATTAGAAACAAGCTCAAACAATTAAGGTAAAAGATAAATAACTGCATACAGTTTAATTTTACAAAATGCAAACATACATCTTTCATTGTTCCATTATCTGAGTATTAAGAACCATATAATTGCACAATGCATTTTCAACTGTCTTTAAGGCTCTGAAATTAAACAGGACTGACTTTTATGAAATAATCTTTATTTTCTTCCATTATGCAAATAGTTGACCGCACAGATTAAATTTAAATCAGAATTTAATATGTGCCCCTTTAAAGTTAATTTCTCTTTTTGTGCTTTCCCTGTGAAAGTCAAGAGACTTTTATAAAGATTCTTAGAATTCATCTAGGTTTTTGCAGAATCCAGAAAACAGTCCCCAACAGCAATTTCTGTGCTGATATCTTTCTGGACGCTATAAATTCAAAATCAATCTTATAACCAATTCCAAGAAGTTGTTTCTTGAAGTTGCCCCCTGCAAACCAAGCTAAAATTCAAGGTTCAGATAAGGATACAGGATAATAAGATCTAGGAAGGAAAGCACCTTGGAGATCATTTAGCACAACCCCTTCCTTAAAAAAATATTTTATTTATTTTTAGTTTTCAACATTCATTTCCACAAGATTTTGAGTTACAATTTTTTTCTCTCCATCTCTCCCCTACCCCACCCCAAAATAGCAAGCCTACTGAATACCCCTTCCACCAATCTGTTGTCTCATATCCTCCCCCATCATTCCCCTAACTTTCTAGTAGGGCAAGATGGATTTCTATACCACAGTGCCTGTATATCTTATTTCCCAGTTGCATGTAAAAAAAAACATTTTTTTAAGCATTTGTTTTTAAAATTTTGAGTTCCAGATGTTTTTCCTTCTTCCCTCCTCACCCACACCCACTGGGAAGATAAGCAATTCAATACAGGTTGCACATGTGTAGTTACCCAATCATTTACATAGTAGTCATATTGTGAAAGACTAACTATATTTCCCTCCATCATATCCCACCCCCGCCTTATTCTGTTTTCTCCTTTGACCCTATCCTTTTTCAAAAGTGTTTGCTTCTAACTACCCTCTCCCCCAATATGCCCTCCCTTCTATCATCCCCCTTCTTATCCTCTGCCCCCTATTTTCCTGTAGGGTAAGATACCCAATTGAGTGTGTATGGAATTCCCTCCTTAAGCAAAATTCAATGAGAATAAGGTTGTCCCATTCCTTTTCACCTTCCTGCTCTTCCCTTCCATTGTAACAGTTTTCTGTTGCTTCTTTTATATGATATAATTTACCCTAGTCTATCTCTCCCTTTCTCCTTCTCCCAATAAACTACTATCTCACCTCTTAATTTTAATTTTTAATTATCATCCCTTCATATTCAACTCATCCTGTGCCCTCTATGTATAAATGAACATTCATATGCCCACTCACAAATATATTTACATACACATACATAAACCCTCCTATACATACATATAGGAGTATATATACACATATTTATATATACATACATATATATATATTCCCTTCAACTATCCTCATACTGAGAAAAGTCTTAAGAGTTACAATTATCATTTTTCCATGTATGAATGTAAATAGTCTAAGTTTAATATGTTCTTTATGATTTCTTTTTCCTGTTTACTTTCTCATGCTTTTCTTGCTTCTTGTATTTGAAAGTCAAATTTTCTGTTTAACTCTGGTTTTTTCATCAAGAATGCTTGAAAATGGGTGGCTAGGTGGTGCAGTGAATAGAGCACAGGCCCTGGAGTCCAAATCTGACCTCAGACACTTAACAGACAAAAAAACTAGCCATGTGACTTTGGGCAAGTCACTTAACCCCAATTGCCCTACCTTTCCCCCTCCAAAAAGAAAAAAAAAGATGCTTGAAAATCCTCTATTTCATTTAATGACCATATTTTCCCCTCTAGCATTATACTCAGTTTTGTTGGGTAGGTGATTCTTGGTTTTAGTCCTAGCTCCTTTGACCTCTGGAATTTTCCAAGCCTTTTGATCCCTTAATGAAGAAGCTGCTAGGTCTTGTGTTATCCTGATTGTGTTTCCACAATATCTCAAATTGTTTCTTCCTGACTGCTTACAGTATTTTCTCCTTGACCTGGGAACTCTGGAATTTGGCTATTATATTCCTAGGAGTTTTCTTTTTGGGATCTTTTTCAAGAGGCGATCAGTGAATTCTTTCAATTTCTATTTTGCCCTCTGGTTATAGAATATCAGGGCAATTTTGCTTAATAATTTCTCGAAAGATGGTGTCTAGGTTATTTTTTTGATCATGGCTTTCAGGTGGTCCAACAATTTTTAAATTGTCTCTCCTGGAGGTATTTTCCAGGTCAGTGGTTTTTCCAATGAGATATTTCACATTGCCTTCTATTTTTTCATTTGTTTGGATCTATTTGATAGTATCTTGATTTCTCATAAAGTCATTAGCTTCCAATTGCTCCAATCTAATTTTGAAGGAATTCTTTTCTTCAGTGAGTTTTTGAAATTCCTTTTCCATATGGCATTTTTTTTTAAGGCATTCTTCTCCTCACTGGCTTTTTGGGCCTCTTTTGCCATTTGAGTTAGTCTATTTTTAAGGTGTTATTTTCTTTGGTGTATTTTTGGGTCTCCTTTAGCAGGCTGTTGACTCACTTTTCATGATTTTCTTGCATCATTCTCATTTCTCTTCCTAAATTTTCCTCCACTTCTCTTACTTGATTTTCAAAATCCTTCTTGAGCTCCTTCATAGGCTTTAACCAGTTCATATTTTTCTTGGAGGCTTTTGATGCAGGAGTTCTGACTTTGCTGTCTTCCTCCTGCTGCATGCTGTGATCCTTTTTGTCCCTAAAAAAGGATTGTATGGTCTGTTTGTGCTTCCCCTGCTTGCTCATATTACCAGCCAATCACTTTACTTTTGAGCTCTTTGTCACAGTAGAACTCTGCCTCCAGAATGGATAGAGCTTTGTTGCAAATCACTGGGGTTTTCACAGCTGCCGGAGCTATTAGGAGGGCGCTATCTCTACAGCCCCCACAATCTCTGGCTCACTGGCCACAAACGCCAGGACTACAACCCAAGACCATGATCCAGATCCAAGCAGATTAAAGCAAAAACGATTACCCTCTTAATGGTAGCTTGGTCCCCCTACAATCTGCAGGCAAGGAGCTCCTAAGGCAGCCATGCAATGCAGACACTGCACTGTGTTTGCTTCTCACCCCAGGGGCAAGGGCCAGACCAGGGTCTTCCATCCTATCCTCCTGCTCTCCCCACCCCCATTCCAATAGAGTTCCACAGTGACCTTCTACTTTGTTTTTGGTGTTTACGGGTTGAGAAGTGTGGAAAGGGCCACATCTCCTGGTGATTTTCTGTCCTGAAGTGTGCTCTGGCCGCTGCTGGTTGGGGCCGCCCTGGGACCAGAACTACACGGGTCACTGGCACTTTGCTTGGCTCCCAGCATGCTGTAATAGACCTTTCTTGTCGGCCTGCCAGGCTGCCTTCAGCAGAAGATTTCTCTCTGTCTCTTTGTGGGTTCTATAGCTCTAAAGTTTGTTTAGATTAATTTTTTTTTACATTTATTAGAAGTTATTGGAATGGGAGCTCATGCCAAGTCTGTGCTTCTACTCTGCTATCTTGGCTCCACCCCAAATAGGGGGCAGGGGATAAGAAGGGGGATGATAGAAGGGAGGGCAGATTGGGGGAGACGGTAGTTAGAGCAAACACTTTTGAAAAAGGTTAGGGCCGTCATATGGCTAAATTCAAAAAGGTCTATCACAAGACTAGATTCAGATTCATGAATTTTGGGACACAGCAACCCTCAAAGACTGTCTACTAAGTTACAGAAGGATTGTGATGTGGTTTGATGGAGGGTATACATAAAGATCAAATTTCCCTTGGTTTAGGAAAAAAAGTTATATTTTACTGAACTAAATTGGTTAATATAAATTATTTTAATGAATCTTATTGTTTGTAGTTTCTAGGAAATCACTGCAAATTAGTTTTCCATAGGGCTGCCAGATAATGACCAGAGTTCTTGAGAAAAGACATGAAACACTATAAGAGGTCTCCAGAAGATCATGGAAGAATTAGGAATGTCATGGGCAACCTGACTCCAGTTCTTTATTAGATTAGGTTCAACATTACAATGAAATGAATCACTTGTAGGTCATTCAAAAGTAAACCAAAGATTTACTTAACCCTAACATAGAAACATTTAGCTTAGGTGGCTGTTTTGCACTTCCCTTTGCCTCCACATGGAAATGTATCTAGTCAGCAAGCAGGGTGCAGTTATTTGCATGACCTTGAGACATTCACCAAGCTTGAAGGACTCTGAGGATATGTGGGTAGGCCTTGGTAAGCTGTTAAGTAACTGGACAGACAGAATTAAAGAAGGTTTAGCCTAAATTTTAGCCTTGGGCCATCAAGTCTTGGAGATAGTTTTGACTTTCAAGGGGGGAAAACTCACTGAACAAATGCACATAGTGGCAGAAGGGAGAACCCTGGTAGAGAGTGGTCTTATCTTATCTCACCCCTTGGTGGCAAGGTATTAAGCCTCTTCTAGAAGATCTTCTACCATTTAAATGACTTTGGGACTTTTAATGGGAAATATTAGTCTTGTAAATTTGAGAAGACCAAGAGATTATAAACCTCTCACATATCACTTGACCTAGTATATAATTTGATAACAAGGCTTTCCCAATACTGCCACTCAGTTAGGATTCCCTAGATTGTCTGATGAAATGTGCCCCTCCATGGAATCCACATATAAAATACTCCATCAGAAGGCTCTTCAGAGGAGCTATCCCTCTTTTCAAAAATTCCAATAAATCCCTCCCTCTCTTTAGTTGTTGTCCTTCAATCTTGAAGAGGACCAAAATGACATCACTATGTTGAGGACAAGGTAGAGTGTGTCTGATTATGGCTGATCACAGCGATACCAGCGCAAAAGACTCTGCCATGCATTGGGCACAAATAGTCCATATGAAAATTGGAGTAGAGATGGCTCTAAATTAGTGCATTTCTCATTTCTTGTGAGATACTGAAATCCTGCTTTGCTCATAGAACACAGTGCCCTCTTTGATACAGGCATGCCAGGCTGGGCATGTCAGTCTCTTCCATGTCTCACAATCAATTCCAAAGTCATTCAGAGGGACCTTTAAAGTGTTCTCATATTGTTTCTTCTGACCACCATAAGGGCACTTGCCTTGTGTGAGCTCTCTTTGAGAGAGAGAGAATATATATACACATATACACAGAGAGAGACAAAGTCAGAAACAGAGAGAGACAAAGAAGGAATGATTTCAGACATCAAAAAGACAGAGAGATACAAAGAGTAATATACAGAGACACAGAGAAACAAAGTGAAGGGATACTGGAGGAGGGATTTTAATCACACTAACAATCACACTAACAAGCAGGCTGCTTAGAAGTAAGAGTAAAGTTTTTGTTTGCCAGATCCCGCATCAATATGAGGACCCCAGCAAGAACATGTAGTGGTGTAGTGAACAGACCTCTGGATTTAGAATCAGAGTCCAGGTTGTGTTTGTCCTTTGTTCTTGATGAGGACTATGACATCAGGGAGATGATGTCATGACTTGCATTGACTTTGATTGGAGTGAGGGAGGGGCTGTGCAAGGTCACCAGCCTCACTTTCTCCTCCAGAGCCGCAGGGGTCCAGTAACCACATATTCATCAAGAAAACTGGAGATCGCCCAGGATACAATGGAAATCCTGGCCCTTTTAGGCTGTCTTTTTATGGTCTTACTTTGAGTGAGGTAACACCTATTCAGTGAATATGCCTCTTTAAGAAATGAGTCAAAGGATGGTCCCTTTAATTAAAAAAAATAAAACTAGAAGGGGAAGATCCTCAGGGTTGTTAGCCAAAAGAGAAACAGTTACTATTTACATTCACTCTGAGCCAGGAGGGCCCAAAAAATAGTCATTATGTGCTGCTTTGGCAGGGTTGTTGTCCAATTTATGAGCTCCAGAGTGAAAAGGCTTTAAGGTTTGGTCTTTGAGAAAGAAATCTAACCAGTAAACCCCAAGTTGACTAGGCAGATTTCTGCCATCAAAATTTACATTTCCTGGAAACGGAGAGGGAGAGGGAGGGGACGAGCTGAGTTACCCGACTGGCTGGGTCCCCATTCAGGCAGCTCAGACTACTCACAGGTTGTGTTTATCCTTCCTTCTGGTAGAGGACCATGACATCAAGGAGATGATGACATGACTTGCAGTTGACTTTGATTTGAGGGATGGAGGACTGTACAAAGTCACCAACCTCACTTTCTCTAGAGCCATTTGGGTCCCCAGTGGCCAAATATCCATCAGGACAACTGGAGTTGGCCAAAGATGCAATGGAGGACCCCGGGCCTTTTAGGCTAAGACTAATCAGAGTCCAGATCTCAACATGAATACTTCCTAGCTATGTGATCCTAAGCAAGTCATATAACCTCTCTGTGCCTCAGTTTCTTTACCTGTAAAATAAAGAGGTTGGACTTGATAACCCCTAAAGTTTCTTCTAGTTCCAAATGACTGATCTTATGGTGAGAAATATTCTAATGAAGATTACACAATACATAAAACACACTGGAATTAACAGATTAAGACATATACATGTAATCAGTTTTATATACACATGCACATATATAGACACATGTACACATAGTACATATGTACATATACATACACACATAATATACATATATTGCTACAAAAGACTTTTTACACATCTAAAGGAACACTTCAGTAAGTGAGGAGATAATAACAGCAACAACAATAGCTAGCTTTTACTTAGTGCTTTGATTTTTGCAAAGTGCTTTATAAATTTTGTGTCATTTGTTCCTTATAACAACCCTGTGTAATGTAATGCCAAGGAAAGGCAACTTCCCAGGTTCAAAATACCAGCATAGGTGCTCTCTATTTTATTCAGTGACAAACCAAGAACAGAGAAGATCAAAACATGACATCATTCAAAATACAGCATTTACTAAGTGTGATTAAATAATCTCCAAGGCCTACCCCACCCCAGGACTTTCCAATCATTCAATCAATTACAAAGTCTCTGTTCCAAATACTTCTCCACCCCTAGGCTATACCTTAATTAAGTCCACCACAAAGCCCCTCTTCTCAAATGGAGATTAGTTTCCAAACATAAGTAAAATACATTCATTTGCTCAACCATAGAACACAAAAAGGTCAAAAGTTCCCCACCCCTGGATCACAATTGAATCTACCCCAGAGTTACATCAAGTTTAAACACAGCACTTAATACCCAAATGGAGGTCTTTTCTTCATCTTGACATGAGGCAAGTTCTCAGCAATCTTAGTTCCTGGAGAGACAAGGCTTAGCAAGGCCATAAGATACATTGCCAGTCCCTTCATGAATTTATCCTCTGTCTGTAGAACAGTCCTAGAACCCCTGAACACATTAGCAAAGCCCTCTCCCAGGATTTCTGTAAACATACAACAAGAAAATCCTTCTTCAGGGCTTCTGAACCAACAGAAAGGCTCCCAGACCCCTGCAACAACAGCACTGTCCTTCACCAGTGGACAGTATTCATTCTGTCTGCCGGACAGTCTCCAGACCCCTGCAACAACAGTACTGTCCCTCACCAGTGGACAGTATTCACTCTCTGTCTGCAGGACAGTCTCAGGCCTTCTTAACCAAATGCCAGGTTCCAGGACTTCTTCAACAGGACAGTCTTTCACCAGTGGACAAATCTGGCAAAATAACATCAAAACAGACAGACAAAGTACCAGCAAAACAGCCATGTCTCCTCAGTCCTTGGCAGCTCAGGGGGCAGGTCTCAAAAGTCCAGGGCAATTCAAAGCGGCCACCAGCAATCTCTTAGTCTCTCTCTCTCCACCAGGTGCTGCTTCCAAAAAGAACTTCCGCCTCTCTCTTGTCTCTCCAAATCTACATCACCAGCTCCTCCCACTTCAGGACTTTCTTTTCACATCAACAAGCCCATCCCACAGGTGGGATTAACAAACTCTGGGTTTTAATACAATCAATTTGAAAACCAAGCCAATACAGGGGAATCTTTAATTGCCATTACTATCACACCCTGAAAACTAAGTGCTATTATTATCCCCATTTATGGGTGAGAAACCTGAGGCACATAGAGATTAAGTGACTTGCCCACAGTTACATAGCTAATTAGTGTCCAAGTATGGATCTGAATTATGGTCTTCCAGAAAATAGGTCCAGTCCTATTTACAGTGTCCCATTGCTGCATTAGTATTCAATGTACACTGATATACCATGCCAATTTTTTAAAAAATCATGAAACAACCTAAATTAATTCATGGATTAAGTGCTCCAACAAGTAAATTACCAAGGGGATACTTTATAGTACTGTACACAATAATAATGCAATTCTTTTGGAGGAACAAAAGAAATCTCAACAGAAATAATAGGGGAAAAAGGCCTGAAGGGACCAGAAAATTTCCAGACTTCAACTCTATTATAAATCTGTAATCTTAAAAACTATTCGGTAAGTATAAAAAAGAGAAATGTAGGTTAGGGACACAGACTAGATTAAGAAGAAGGAAAACAAATTAAAAAACAAAATCCCACTGATTGATCAACGCACAAAGCAACTAATAATGAACCTTTATGTATGAAAACTATTACTTACATAATGTTAAAAATAATATATATATAAGGGTGGCTAGGTGGCGCAGTGAATAGAGCACAGGCCCTGGAGTCAGAAGGACCTGAATTGAAATCTGGCCTCAGATACTTAACACTTACTAGCCTTGTGACCTTGGGCAAGTCACTTAACCGCAATTGCCCTGCCTTCTCCCCTCCAAAAAATTATATATATAAAACATACATGAATAATGATGACAGAATTTATACAGCACCTATTTTGTGCTAGACACTGGACTAAGTGATTTATACATATTTTTCAATTGTCCTTCACAATGGGAGGAAGGTGCTGTTATTAAGACTTAATTTATTTATACCTAATATTCTCAGATGAGGAAACTGAAACAAATAGGTTAAGTGACATGGTCACAAAGCTGCTGAGTATGTGAACCTAATGATTCTTCCTGACTCCAGACTACCCACACTCATATGTGTATATGTGGGCATGGATGTGTATGCAGGAAATACAGGGTAATTTGGGGGGCAAGAGAAGATATGAGGACCTGGGATGGAGAACATGAAAGGCCTTATATTTTTTTGTACTTAATTTGTATTTTATTTTTTACAATTACATGTAAAGATCATTTTCAACATTTACTTTTATAAGATTTAGAGTTCCAAATTTTTTTTCTCCCTCTCTCCATTACCCCTCCCTACCAAAGGTGGCAAGCAATCTGATTGTAGGCTATACATGTACAATCACATTAAACATATATTCATATTAGTCATTCTGTGAAAAAAGAATCAGAACAAAAGGGAAAACCCACGAGAAAGAAAAAAAAACAAAGATAATATAGTAGACTTCGATTTGCATTCACACTCCATGGTTCTTTCTCTAGATGTGGATAGAATTTTCTAGTATGAGTCTTTTGGAATTGTCTTAGATCATTTCATTGCTGAGAAAAGCTAAGTCTATCAATGTTATCACACAATGTTGCTGTTACTGGGTACAATGTTCTCTTGGTTTTGCTCACTTCCTCAGCATCAGATCATGTAAGTCCAGGTTTTTCTGAAATCTGCCTGCACATCATTTCTTATAACACAATAGTATTCCTTTACATTCATATATCACAACTTATTCAGCCATTCCCCAATTGATGGGCATCCCCTCAATTTCCAATTTGTTGTCACCACAAAAATAGCTGTTATAAGTATTTCTGCACATGTGGGCCCTTTTCCATTTTTTATGATCTCTTCAGGATACAGACCTAGTAGTGGATGTGGCTGTCCCCAGAAATAGAGAGGTTTGGAAGAATTTTTCAGAGAAGGAAAACATTTTCTTTCAGACATGTTGGGTTTGAGATGCCTACAGATATCAAATTTGAAATGTCTAATAATATTTATTTGGTAATGCAGGATTGAAGCTCAGAAGACAAATTAGGGCTGTGTATATAACAGATCTAGAGAAACTAGGTGGTGTAGTAGATAGAGCACAAGGTCTGAAGTCAGGAAGATCTGAGTTCAAATCTTGCCTTGGACACTTACTAGCCATGTGACCCTGGGAAAGTCACTCAACCTATATGTGCCTCAGTTTGTCTTCTGTAAAATGGAGACACACGGGAGAAGGAAATGGCAAATCACTCTAGGATCTTTGCCAAGAAAACTCCATAGACTGACCATGGGGTCACATAAAGCTGGATATAACTAAACAACTGACCAATGAAACAATGAAAACAATGTTAATAATATATAGATCTGGGAGTCATGTGAATATAGATATTAATTGAACCCATTGGAACTGGTGAGGACACTGAGCAAGATGATTTAAAGAGAAGAGGCCCTAGCATACAGTCCACAGTTAGGGGGTGGGACATGAGGAATGATCCCACAGATATATCCCATAAATAGGATGATTTGGTTTTATTTTCTGAAATTATGTACATCATTTAGTTTATTAAGTCATTACACAAAGAACAGCAGAACCCTTCCAGAACATGATATTGGGATGAATTATAGAGTTATTTATCCCTTTCACATTGTGACTTTCCCCATCATGGTTTCAGTATACTGTGGGTCAGCATTAGAAATTAAATGGGAATTTGGGGGGAGTTTTGCAGAAGCCACAAACCACACATGAAGGCCTACAAATGATACAGAAAAAAGTTTAGAAACTCAGAAATTCATAAAATACATGTATAGTATTGTATAATCAACCAGGTGACTAAAGAGCCAGAGCAGACTGTTCTGGGGGCAGAAACCCACATGCCATTTTTCTTTCCTTTCCCTTAGATGGCACCATTTGGCTGCGGTGAAGCTCCATGACGACCTTTTTCTCTTTCTTTCTTTTTTTTTCCTCCAACTTCTCTTAGGAGGTGCCATTCCAAACTAAGGAAATTCCTTCAATTCCCTGGTGCCCAGTGGCAATCTGATAATTAAGGAAACATCAGCATTTCCATTATAAACCACATTTCCCACATAGGGTTATAATTCAGCAATAAAAGCTTGCTAGCAAGGTCTCCACCTTAGGACATTTTAAAACAAATATTGCATTTAGCTTTGACTGGGCTTAGTCTTCCTTTTTTTTTAATTACATAATTCAAAACCAGTTAGAAAAATGAATTTTTCCTCTATTCACAAGACTGGAAAGTGTACATAAAATTCACATCAAAATTGTTGTTCATGATAAAATTGAGGTCTTAAACATCTCCCTGATAAATTTTACAACACATGACCCTAGAAATTTAAGAAAGAATTCTTTTTATAAGACAGAGAGTGGTTATTCTGGTTTTCACTATTCCTGAAGCCTTTGGCACACTTTTCCTACAAAACTAAGACTTGAGAAAGATATCCTGAGATTTCCATTGAAAGTTTTTTTTTTCCTGAGAATTATCAGGATAGTAGTGTGTGTGTGTGTGTGTGTGTTAATATATTAAAACAGACACCATAGGCACTGTTACAGAAAAACACAAAGAGAAGTTTCCGATATATTGAATGGACCCTCTGTGGAGGATTCATGGAAAGAGGAAACATGGCAGTATTGAAAGAGAATAAAATTTGAAGTAAAAAAAGCTGTTTTTGAAATCCAGTCTCTGTCTCTACCTATTTGACACTGGGCAAATGTCTTCTGTAAAATGGAGACACACGGAGAAGTGTGTCCCAGGGTCTCAGTTTCCCTATTTGTATTCTAGTCTCTTTATTTTAGATTAGTGGTCTTTAAAGTTGGGCATATAAATATTTTTTAATATCTTTATAATTGTATCTCAATGTAATTCATTTCCTTTGTAATTCCATGTATTTTATTTTATGCATTTAAAAACATTATTCAGAAAAGGGGTCCATTAGTTTTACCAAATTGACAAAGGGGTCTTTGCCACCCCCCCCCCAAAAGGCATAGCCCTAGTTTTAAGTGATCTTTATGGTCCATTTCTAAATCCTAGATGACCTGAGTTTAAATCCTATCTCTGCTACTTCCTGACCTTTGGCAAATCATTGAACCTCTCTGGAACTCAGTTTCCTCATCTATAAATGAATTTTCAACTGACAGGCAGGAAAACCTAGATTAAAATGTAGCTTCTCTCACTTATTAGCTATGTGACCATGGCTAATAATTTAACTCCTCTACACCTCAAGTAGTACCCAAGGACTCAAACTACTAAATCATAAGCAAGTGTAGTCTGGGTAGGGAGAGGGAATTATTGTGCTAGGAGTTCTATATGTCAACAAAAGCATAGATCCTTGGTCTATTGGCATATGCCATCACCAGGATCCAATGCAAAGGGCTAATATGGAAACTGAAGAGAATGATATAATGAAAGAACACTAGTTTAAGAATCCCACTTCCACCACTTATTACCTGTGTGATGTTGGGAAAGTTATAACCTCTCTGGGGCTCAATTTTCTCATCTGTAAAAAATAAAAAAGAGTTTGAACTTGTCTTCTCAGGCCCTTTCCTGCTCTAAATCTATGATCCTATGACTTGAGGTCAAATGCCAAGGATGCTGTTTACTACCTGTGTGACCTTGGGCAAATCATTTAATCTATCTGAGCTTCAGTTTCCTAATCTATAAAATTAGGGGGTTAGAATAGATGACCTCTGAGGTCCTCTTCCCTACCCCCAGCACTAAAGTAATTTTTGACTACTCTAGAGTAGGCAAAACTTCAATTTATGCATGATGGCTAGCAACAAGGAATAATTGCATGGCTAAATTAAATTCCAAGGTAGTCCAAAGACCTCATTTTATTCAACAGTTTCAACATCCTCTTAAAATGTTTAAATGTCTTATCAGAGCAAAATGAACCGATTCAAGTTCCTCTTCCCAGGATCCTCCTCTAATGGTGGTACAAATAAAAAGGGAGGTTAAAAAGATATGTAAGAAAATTGAGAATAATAGAAATTGCTGATATATCCTGCTCCCTTTAACTGTTTTCTGCTAACTTTTGGTAACGTCCACCCCACTCCAAATAACGATCACAAAGGGGAAGGTGTGGGGCTCCCCTTTGTTTAAGTGCTGGATAATATTCCACAAGGACATATACTCCTTCCCCATTAATGTAACTCCTGTTTCTCTCTAGATGAAATGGTGGCCTTTAGAAATGCTAATTTAATCCTACTTCAAGATTGATTTATAGGCAGCTATGCATTAGTTGGCTCCTGAAGGCCAGGAAGAAAGAGTAGGAGCAGGTCTGTAGGGAGGAACATGTAGAAGTCAAGCAGATTGGAGAAGTATATGTGAACAGTGCTAGAGAAAAGTAGAATGATTTTATCTGGGCTGGAACCTTACCTTGAGGATCCAGAAAGAAACATTTCAGCTGATTACAGCTACAAAAATATCAGAGCTAACCTCTAGTTTTACAAAGTCCCAAACAGACTAACTGAATTGTTTAAGATCACAGAGCTAATAATAAACCAGAGGAAGGTCAGTTAGGAAAGGTTTGGAGCAGGGATCAGTCCCAGAGGAATGTTTTTTTGGGAAGAAGAGAAAGAATCTAGGGAAGACTGTCTTATCACTAAAAGAAAGGGACAGTGCAAAAGCCAGAGAAGTCATTGTATTGAGATTCAGGTGGTAATAGAAGGGGTAGTCTGTAATTATAAAAACAGGTACAAAAGTCTGATCATTTGTTATGTCATGCCAAATAACAAGACTATAGACCTCTAATCCAAGCCTCTAAGAGTTAGTAATGCTTAAGTAAAATCACTTTGTCTTCCTAACTGACTATGTATTGTGCTAAAGATCTGCTTGCAGATGGGAAAGGATATGGTGCCAAGGTAATACAAGAAGGAAGACAGTCTGGATAGCTTTAGTTGTGGTAACAGAAATAACCAGAATCTAATACCAATACAGCTTCTATCACAGGTGTTTGTAAACATTTTGTTTGCTGTTGTTCATGTTGTTGTGTGTTAATTTGTTAGTTTGTTTGGCTTTTCCAGTAATTCATGAGCTAAGGAGGGTCCACAGTTACTACACAGCATTAGTTAACTCCTAACTATATTCAGTGGGATGAACCTGGGTTGTGGATATCATTTCATTGCTGTCCAAGCATTTATGTCAATCTACTCCTCCTTTCCCTTTACTAATTGAGATTGAATGAGAAAATATGACTGTTTTGAGGTTTGGAGATGTGGTCAGTTGGTGGTTAAATTGTCCTGTTATCTGGTACTAGTTACCTAAGAGACCAAACGTCATGTACCTGATGAATCATGAACTTCAGTTTGATAACAAAGACCTGACTGATAAGTTATAGGGAGTGGGTAGTGTTGTGGCAGAAACCGGGCAAACAAGCCCAAGCTCCCTAATCTGAAAGATTTAGAAGAGTGAAACTGAACTATATCACTGGAGTCAATGACATGATATTTATAGGGGAAAGGGGGATTACTTGAACGAGAATTGGCTATGTTCAGTTTAGTAACATGCATTCTTTATTATACTGATTATTAATGAATAATCTACCATTCTTTGTGAAATCTGACTTTGTTACCACATGGAACTCATACTTAGGTAAACTGTTAGTATAGTAGATTAAGAGCTGGAGTTGTAGCCATAAAGACCTGAGTTTAAATTGACTTCAACTTTCATACTGATTATCCAGGTGACTGTGGACAAGACACAACCCCTATACATCTCAGTTTTGTCATCTGCAAAATGGGGATAATAAAAGTATATGCCTCCCAAGATTGTTGGGCATATAAAATGAGATGGTATTTATAAAGCACACTGTAAACCATAAGTGCTATATAAATTCTAGTTCTTATAATTAGGTTCAAGGCCTCCCCAAGTTGATGGAAAAAGATGTACAAAACTAAAAATGCAGAAACTTAAAATTCTCCTAGTTAGGGAAAACAACTTTTTTTGTTTTTTACATTTTTCTCTTAAGGAAGAGAAAGACATATTTAAATGGGTGACAGGGAATACTTGACTCATTCCAATGAAAATAAAGGGAACAAAAAAAAACATAAATGAAGAGTTTAGAAGGTAAATGGGTTTGTGGCAAAAGTCAAAAATAAAACCACCCCCCTGACCACAATTGTCCCATAGCAATTTGTAATGAAAGACTCTAAGGATTAATGTAACTGAAGATCAAAGACCAGGAAATACCTAAAAAAATGAAAGTTAATTAAGTAACAAGGATAGTATAGCAGTAGTAATATAATTGATTTATATACTATACCTGTATTTTCTCTATAGACATTGCAGTAGTCTCCGGGCCTTACTTCAGGCTCATTTCTATGCAATAATATGGAAAGAAGTTAAGATTCATCCTTAGTCCTCAGCCAGTAGGTCAGCCACATTTGGCTGAGCTAATTCCCCCTTTCTAGTAATTTACTGGTATAAACATGCAATCAGAACACAAATTTGTAAATTACAAAAAAGTATTCTGTGTTATGAGATAAATATTTCTTGCTGGCAATGCTAAGAGTTTAAGTGATAGATTAGTGGCCAATTTGCATTGGTGATGAGAATTTCCTCACTGAAGATGCCCCAATAATAATAAAACCACTGTCCCAGATCACAGAGACAAACAAAAACAAATATTGCTTTAAAATAAGGCAAAAGTCCTGGCTCATAACCCATTTACCCTGTACAATGGAAAGGTCCATGGTTCTTCATTACCCCTTCCCCATTTTAGAAGATTCAATAGCCTCTTCCTTCTCCCTTAGTTTTCTGTCTCGAGGTTGGAGCTTAGGTTTTATTCATGTCTCCTAAGTTCAGCGAGCCTCCAAACTTACATATATATATATATATATATATATATTTGAATATGTGATTTTAAAACTTTCAATTCCAGATTCATTCCCTTCCTTCCTTGTCACCCACCCTTACTGGAAAGATACGCAGTTCAGTATAGGTTGTACATGTGTGGCTAATGCAAAACAATAACATAGTAGATATATTGTAAAAGACTGACTATATTTCCCTCCCTCCTATCCCACCTCCCACTTGTTCTATTCTCTACTTTGATCCCATCTATTTTCAAAAGTGAGTGCTTCCAACTTCCCTCCCCCCCCCAGCCTACCCTCCCTTCTATCATCCCCCCTCTAATCCCCTTCCCCCCCCTATTCTCCTGGAGGGTGATATACCCTATTTAGTGTGTATTTCACTCCCTCCTCAAGCCAAATTCAATGGGAATAAGGTTGACCCATTCCCTTTTGCCTTCCTATTCTTCCCCTCCATTGTAACCATTTTCCCTTGCCTCTTCTGTATGAGATAGTTTACCCCAATCTGTTTCTCCCCAACTCCTCTCATTATATTCCTCTCACCTCTTAATTTCTTTTAAGAATCATTCCTTCCTGTTAAATTGGTCCTGTGCCCTCTCTCTATGTATACCTGTAAACATATATACACACATTCACATATGTATTCATATGCCCATATACCCTCATATATAGACAAATATATATATATATATATATTTCTAATCCCTTCAACTACTGAGAAAAGCTTCATAAGTTACAATTATTGTTTTTCCATGTAGGAATGTTAATAGTTCAACTTTGATAAGTTCCTTATGCTTCCTTTTCCCTGTTTACCTTCTCATGCTTTTCTTGCTTCTTGTATCTGAATGTCAAATTTTCTATTCAACTCTGTTTTTTTCAGCAAGAATGCTTGAAAGTCCTCTATTCCACTGAATGACCATATTTTCCCCTGAAACATGATACTCAGTTTTGCTGGGTAGGTGACTCTTGGTTTTAATCCCAGCTCCTTTGACCTCCAGAATATCATATGCCAAGCCCTTCGATCCCTCCATGTAGAAGCTGCCAGATCCTGAGTTATCCTGATTGTGTTTCACAATATTCAAACTGTTTCTTCCTGGCTGCTTGTAATATTCTCTACTTTACCTGGGAATTCTGGAACCTGGCTATAATATTCCTAGGAGTTTTCTTTTTGGGATCTTTTTCAGGAGGTGATCGGTGGATTCTTTCAACCTCTATTTTGCCCTCTGGTACTAAAACATCAGGGCAGTTTTCTTTGAGAACTTCCTGGAGGATGATTTCTAGGTTCTTACTTTGGTCATGGCTCTCAGGTAGTCCAATAATTTTTAAATTATCTCTCCTAGATCTATTTTCCAGGTCAGTGGTTTTTCCCATGAGATATTTCACATTGCCTTCTATTCTTTCATCTGTTTGGATCTGTTTAACAGCATCTTGATTTCTTATAAAGTCATTAGCTTCCATTTGATCCAATCTAATTCTGAAGCAGTGATTCTTCTCATTGAGCTTTTGATATTCTTTTTCCATCTGGCAAATCGGCTTTTTGAGGCATTCTTCTCCTCATTGCCTTTTTGGGGCTCCTTTGCCATTTGAGTCAGTCTGTTTTTTTAAGGTATTATTTTCCTCAGTCAGGCTGTTGACTCTCATTTCATAATTTTCTTGCATTGTTCTCATTTCTCTTCCCAATTTTTCCTCCACTTCTCTTATTTGGTTTTCCAAATCTTTCTTAAGGTCCTCTATTGTCTGTAACCAGCTCATATTTTCCTTTGAAGCTTTTGGTGCAGGAGTTCTGACTTCACTGTTTTCCTCCTGTTCCATGCTTTGATCCTTTTTGTCCCCAAAATAGGAGTGTATTGTTGGAATCTTCTGTCTGCTTTGTTTCCTTTGCCTGATCATTTTGCCACTCAATTACTTGACTTTTGGGCTTTTTGCCACAGTAGGACTCTGCCACCAGACAGGGGAGTTTTCATCCCAAACGCTGGGGTTTTCTCAGCTGCTGGAGATATTAGATGGGTGTCCTCTCTGAGGTCTCCACACGCTCTGGAAAGCTGGACACACACCCCAGAACCTCCACCCTAAACTGCAATCCAGATCCAAGCAGGTTAAAGCAAGAGCAATTACCCCTCAGACTGGTGCTTGGTCCCCCTACACTCTGCAGGCCAAGAGCTGAAGCCACCACATGGAGCTGGCTGACTGTGCTGGCGTCTCAGCAGCTTTTCGCCCTGGGGGTAAAAGCCATGCACTCCCACTTACTGGTCCCAAAGTCCAGACTGTACTGACCTCTCACTTTGTCCTTTGTGTCTAGGTGTTGATAAATCTGGAAACGGCCACAGCTGCTGCTGATCTGGAGTCCCTCCTGCAGTGGCTGGTCAGGCCTGCCCTGGGGCTAAAGCCTAGGTGTGGTGCTGGTTTCAGATCCCAGAGGGCTGTGATGGATTTCTGCTGGCCTGCCTGGCTGTCCTCAGCAGGAGGTTAGTTTCTCTGTGTCATTTTGTGCATTCTGCAGCTCCAAAGTTTTTTTAGAGTCCCCTTTTTACATGGATTGGGGAGGGTGGAACCCGGAGCTGCAGGAAGGTCATGCTTCTACTCTGCCATCTTGGCCCTCCAAACTTCTTTAAAATGATTTAATATCTCTTCCAAAACAATTTTGAAAGAGAAAATATAATGTACCATAATAGCTATTGTCAGATCATGCATGACTTTTATGTCTTCCACTATTCTTCCCTCTTAGCATCTCCATCCTTTCTGTTTTTCAGAAATACATTTTGTAGAAGATCTCACAATAACACTTACATAGAAGTTGGCAATGGACATTGCTCAGCATCTGTGCCTACTTGGATTGGATTCAAAATGAACTATTGTATAATTGTTTTTAAATGATTTGCTTTTGTTCAAATGTTTCAAAATATGCAAAGAAAAAAACTAACCCCTTTAAGAAATCTGCAGCCAAAAGTTGGGTTTAAAAACACTACCAGGAAGCTCATCTTAATATAGACACCAAACAACATAAATAAATATAACAAACTGCCTTTTCTTAGGTAGACTCTCCACCTGAGGACAGATGTAGGGTTCAGTCTTTATAATGGCTTAACCTCCAACACAGGATGTGTGAAATTACAAGTCCCCAGCAAAAAATTATTGTTCTCTTCCCTAGAATGGCCCCAAACTACCTACTCTAGCCACCTTCTGGAAGCAAAATAATATTATCTCATATTTATAAAGTACTATACAATTCAAAAAATATTTTTCTCATAACTGAATTGTTGACATATATAGGAAAAATATTATTTTTATAGATAAGAAAACAGAGGCCCTAAGTGATTTAGTCACTTGCCAATGAGTGGAAGAGAAAGAAAACAAGCATTTATATACTATCTACTATGTACCAGACACTGTGCTAAGCTCTTTTTACAATTATCATCTCATTTTGTCCTGACAATAGCCCTGTGACATAGATGATCTCATTACTCCATTTTTTACAGGAACTGGCAAACAGAGGTTAAGTGACTTTCCCAGTGTCACACAGCTAGTATGTGTCTGAGACCAGATTTGAACTCAGGTCTTTATAACTCTAGACTTATTACCCTATTTACCTGTACTTCCAGTTGTCTCAGATATATTTAGTCACTTGCCAATAATCATGCATTTAGTGTTATAAGACTAATTGCTCAGTCCAGGACTTAAAATCATGTTCTTTGATTCCTAGTCCAGTGATGTTTCCACTATGTCAAAAAAATTGGAGGCTGGAAAAACACTTCTCTGCAAAATAGTGTATGGGATTAGAGAGACTCAAGGGTTCCCTTTAGACTAACATATGATCTGGTAGCTCCTTAAGTTAATATGACTGCTTTAGTAAACTCCCAAAGTCTATTTCTTCATCACAAAACTCCACAAATCCCAAGTCTATCATTTAATCTTGCAAGCTCTTCCATTCACTTCTTTTTTTTTATTTTTCCAATTAATAAACATTTGTTTTCTTTCCTTCCTAGCTCCCTACCAAGAAATTTTTTTAAAAAAATATGTATAGTTGCCCTTTCCACCCGGCCTGTCGTCGGCGCATGCGTACCTCTCTTAGCGCTTGGAGTAGCTGCCCTTGGGGCGGGACGGGAGGTGATCATGGCGTAAACGCTGGTGAAGGAGTACCGGGATGTCCCCGATGGTACACAATGCCACCGCAAGGCTTATGTCAACACCAAGATGGGTGCCGCCATTGATTTGGTGGCATCAGCCTACAACCTTGTGTTTGTCCCACCTGAATCAACTGCTGAAGGAATTTTAAGGGCTGGGAAAATGACGTTCTCCACGGCTGCCGTAGGGGCCATATTTGGGATCACTTCCTGTGTCAGTGCTCAAATGCGGGAAAAACCAGATGACCCCTGAACTGCCTCTTTGGAGGCTGTGCTGCCGGCCTGACTCTCGGAGCCCGAGTGCACAGCGGTACAAGCGGGGCAGCAGCGTGTATGTACGCGGGCACTGCCGCAGACCTTTTGAAGTTGGGCAAATTATAAGGTTGGAAGCTGGCCAGCGGGCCCCCGATCTGAGCCAACAATACCTTTGTCAGGAGTTTAGTTTAAAAAGATTGATATATAGTAACCCTACTCAGCGTTTACCCATACAGTTTCCTCGTTCTCCCCTGATGTTAAATAAAGCTTGGAACAACTTGAAAGAAAAAAAAATATGTATAGTCAAGCAAAGTAATTGTCATGTTGACAAGGAGACCAAAAATGTTTGCCTCATTCTTGTATTGAGTCTATTACCTCTGCCAGATGCTGGGTAGCATTCTGCTTCATTAGTCCTCTAGAATTTTTGTTGATCATGAAATTGGTCAGAGTTCTAGTCTTTCAAGATTGTTTTTCTTTCTAATGTAAAAAAAAAAAAATGCTTTCCTGGTTCTGCTTACTTCACTCTGCATCAATTCATTCATTTTCCCATGTTGTTCTGTAACTGTCTCATCATTCTTATGAAGTAGTAGTATTCCATTATGTCCATATACCATGATTTCTTCTGTCATCCTCCAACTAACTCTAAACAGATTCTCATGTTAAAGTTCTATGTAAGTGCCAGTGATAATTATCATTGTTCTTATTCAAACTCTGGGTATAATGACTAGAAAGAAAAAAAAAGCCTGTTTAGGGCAGACCCTGCAAATTTAAATTAGAAGACTCTGGCGATATATGTCAAGTTGAATCCTCACTATTTCCCAGTATACCCTGTACTCATCAACCTCTCTACTTTCCTGTTGTTTCCTTTGCTTGGAATTACTTCCATTTCCATCAAAAACTGTACCCTAACATCATTCAAGATCCAGTTCAAATGTAACTTCCTTTATGAAGCATTCCCTGATCTCTTCCTCTTCACCACTTTAAGGCTCTGTAACTTCCTTGCTGTTAGTTCTCCATCCATAGATATAGTTGACAACTTAGCATATAGTCTTTGGGTTTTGTTCTGGCTGACAGAATTATCGACCATAAACCTACCGCCATCCTAGTTATGTGCCACTCCATTCATATAGTCTGGTCCTCTGTCAACAATAAGTCAAGTAGCATTTATTAAGCACCTACTATGTTCCAGGCTCTATGCTGAGTATGAAGACACAGGTCAACATTGGGTCAATATATGAAGGCAGAAGCTAACAGAGCTTGTGTGTTCCACTTACCTGCAAGAGCCCAGGGCCAGCTTCACACTAAAGATGAGCTGTCAAGGAAAGAAAGAAGGAAGGAAGGAAAGAAGGAAGGAAGGAAGGAAGGAAGGAAGGAAGGAAGATAGGAAGGAAGGAAGAAAGAAAGAAAGAAAGAAAGAAAGAAAGAAAGAAAGAAAGAAAG
>NW_027187378.1:16251631-16277251 GCF_028583685.1 Petaurus breviceps papuanus
AAGAAAGAAAGAAAGAAAGAAAGAAAGAAAGAAAGAAAGAAAGAAAGAAAGAAAGAAAGAAAGAAAGAAAGAAAGAAAGGGAGGGAGGGAGGAAGGAAGATGGGAAGGAAGGAAGGCAAGCAGGAACTTAAAAATCAAATAGGATGATCAAGCACATACACAAATAATTATACTAAAAGTTAGATTAAGATGTGATAGGAGACAGAGAAGCATGAGAATATCCAAAGAATTACCTCTAGCTGAAGGGATCAATAAATCAATAAATATTTATTAAGTGCCTACAATCCTACTATGTATCAGGCACTATGCTAAGTACTTGGGATGCTAATAAGAAAAAGAAAGTCCCTGCCCTCAAGAGGGTTATAATCTAATGGGGCAAGTGAACACACACACACACCTGAAGACCTTGGGGGATTGGGAGGGGCAGAGAGGGAAGACTGTACTTGGCATGGTTAAGTCCAGTTCCTGGAATGCAGCTTGTGGTAAATGAAGAGTTGGTTAGCCTGGAAATTCTCTTTAAAAGGAGACTTTGGGAGGAGTTTTTTGCTTCATCCTTCAGCCTCCAATCAGAGGTACAGAAGATAGTGAGCGTACCTTCAAGAAGGAGATAGCACCTGAACTGTGCTTTGATGGAAGTAAAAGATTGCAACACACACAAATATGGAGATAATTTCTTCCAGATACATAGGATCACATGTGTAATATCACAGAGATAATAGAGGTCAGGAAGACATCAGTGAGTAGCTACTAGTCCTGTTTGGTTGGAATGTAGAGTATAAGAAGGGAAATAAGGTGGAACCAGAGGTATAAAGGTAATATGGAACCAAACTCTGGAGGGATTTGAATAAATACCAAACAGAAGAGTTTGTCTTTTATGTTCTGAACCATCAGGAAGCCACCGAAAGCTTCTAAGTAGAACAATATCATCAAATGTGTTCTTATGGGGAGATTATTTCAGCAACAATGTAAAGGCTATACCAGGTTGGTACATTTTGGACTAGAACAGAGTTCTGAATCTGGAATCTACAAATTCTCCAAAAGACATACTGATATCTTTCAGGAGATGCCCTAATTTGAAAAGGGAACATTTCTTTAAATTATGATTTATTTTTAAAAATCATTATTCTGAACAGGATTCCATAGGCTACTACTAAAGCGCACACACACATGCGCGTGCAGACACACACACACACACACACACACACACACGCACACAGTCAAAATGATCTTTAAGGTCCCTTCCAAATCTGAGATTCTTATGATTCAGGGGAGATAGGGAAACCAATTAGAAACTTTTGAAATAGTTCTGGCAATACATAATGAATGTACTGGATAGGATGCTTTCAGTGGGAGCAAAAAGGAGCTCATGCATATTAAGAGAATGAATCAAGGCTGAATCAATAGGACTTACTAGCAGTTTAGATGTGAGGGAAGGGTCAAAAATTTTAAACCTAAGTGACCAAATGGTATTATTTACAAAAATAGGGATATTAGAAGGAAGAGTGATGGGGTTTGGGGAAAGGGAAATTTTGGACATATTATATTTGAGCTATCAGTAGAATGTCTAGGCATCAAAACCATAGCCCATTTCATTTTGAATGCTCAAAATGATAGGATTTTTTCCTCTTACATATCAAGATAAAATCTACTTCTTTTAAATATTGAACAATTGCTCCTGGTTCTACTCCTTTGCACTGAGAACAAGTCTAAATCCTCTTCCATGTTTAGGTCCTTCAAAAACTTGAAAAGAAGTATTGTTTCCCCTGAATCTTTTCTTTTCTAGGGTAAATATCCACAATTTCTTCAACTGGGCATTGTCATGGCAATATATATAATACGCTCACCATCATTCTCATGGCCCATCTTTCCAGCCTGCTGATGCACTCACTAAAATGTAGTGGCCAGAACTGAACATAATGTTTTACATGTGGTCTGATCAAGGCAGAACACAGTCCAATTGCCTCTCGTTCTGGGAACATTTCACCAACAATGCAACTTAAGATTGAATTTGGTTTGATACATATCTGTCCAACAGATATTTGGAATATTAAGCCTATGAATCAGTGGAGAAGATAGGGATAGAATGTAGGTTTTCAAGTGATTTGCATAAAGGTGGCAATTGAAGCCATTGGAGTAGATGAAACCACCAAGAACAAGTAGAAAGAAGATGTTTAAGAATGGAGTAATAGGTATGTCCACAATTAGGAGACAGGCAGGAGGAAGAGGAGCCAATGAGCAAAATGGACAAAGAACAAATAAAGAGGTAGAAGGATAAGAAATAAGATGGGATAGATTCAAAGATACTAAAGCCATAGAGAATATAAAAAAGAAAGGGCAATCAAAATTTTAAATACTGCAGTCAAAATGGATGAGGAGAGAGAAAGCACCAACAGAATTGACAATCAGGAGGTCATCAGTGATATTTCAGAAATTAGATTCCTAGTCCAGCATGATCCCTGGTATAAGGAAGTCTGAAGGTGGTGGATTGCTTGAACTTGGGAGTTCCGAGTTATAATAAGGCTAAATTCTATAGAGTGTCTGTACTGTTGGAACCAGTTTTTGCACCCTCAAAAGCAGGGTGTGGGGGAAAGCACCTAGCTGTCTAATGAGGGACAAATGCCAGAAATCGAACAGGTCACTGCTTCCATCAATTTAGGGGTAAGGGAATGTAAAGGGGAAGTAAAAGGGGAATGAGCAGGGGGAGGAAAGGAAAAGGGGAAGGGAAGGGAAGGGAAGGGAAGGGAAGGGAAGGGAAGGGAAGGGAAGAAATTCTTAAAAGTGTATCAGTGTTAATAGAGGAAAGAGTCTAGTTTGAGGATATTGCAGTATCAACGGAAGGGTCTGTTTTGAGGATATGGTAGAATGGCATATTTGTTGGTAGAAGGGAAGGAGTCAGGAGAAAGGGAGAGTGAAAGTGACAGTGGAGAAGATAGGTTGAGTTGCACATGTAAAGAAGCTAACTTTGACAATGAGAAGAACTATACCATTCTAAGAGAAAGTGAGATCATCTTTTGAAAA
Organism: Petaurus breviceps papuanus; assembly: GCF_028583685.1. Taxonomy (NCBI): domain Eukaryota; kingdom Metazoa; phylum Chordata; class Mammalia; order Diprotodontia; family Petauridae; genus Petaurus; species Petaurus breviceps. The sequence goes on from NW_027187378.1 coordinate 16,254,650, forward strand.
ATAAGAGACTGGTTCCTCTGAGAGCACTCTCCTGAAATCCAATTTCACTTACAACCTGGGAGGGAAAGAGGATTTACCTGAAGTGAAGACATCAAGCTTCACTTGCTCTATACATTTCATGAAAGACGGTAAATTGGTATTGTGGGAAGAAAAAGTGATAAAAAAAAAATATGAAGAATTCAATAGATCTTATGAAGCTGGGTTCCACTGTATCACAAATCTGCTTTAAATTTGAAGAAAACAGTTTTAAAATGGAAATGTACCCATTTTCCTAGCAATGAAGAGAAAGAGTTAAATGTTCTTTAATAACTTTTCCAGTAGCCATAGCCCATATACCCCTTTCTCAGTAGGGATATTCTCATCTTCATCAGCCCTTGAGTCCTACCTAGGAAAATGAGAACTTTCTCCTTAGTGTATAAAACCTAATTAGAGTGGCTGCACATTCTTGCTCACATTTTGAAATGTGTTTACACAAGACTTTATTTATAACTGAAATGGTTCATCAGTTGCCCCCACCACCACCACCAGTTTTCTCTTAGGGTGGATATGATTGAAAAAGGGTCTTCTGCTTTGATTGGAGCAAATTAGAGGTGACTGAGTAAATTACATGGTTTCCATTTGCTTCTCTTTCCCCATAGAATGGTAAAAATACCTGTTCCTCTCCACTTCTCAGGGATCCTATAATGACTAAAATGAATGATGTAAATTCAAGTGAGGCTCTGGGGAGAGAATATATCTTTGAAGTTATTGTATGATAGGGAAAGAAAGTTCTTTGAAAGTCACAGGCACTATAGTAGATTGTTTTTTTAATTATATTTTCCCAACCCTTTCTCTTTCAGAACTCCAAGACTTTTGCTAATGTAGTTCTCTTAAACTTTACCAAACCAATATTGAGGCAAATTTCTATAAACAGCATAGAGAGTGCTTGGTATAGTGGCTAAAATTAAAGTGTTGGAGTAAGAATGACCTGGGTACAAATGCTGCATCAGATATATATTTGATGTATGGAGAAAAAGAAGTAATTTTACCTCATTCAGTCTCTGTTTCCTCATATGAGCAACAGGCGTAAAAATGCCTGCCTAACAAAGTTGGGAGGTTCAAATGAGAAGATATAGTCATTTGACAACTTTAAAGTGCTATATAAATGCTTATCATTAAGTACAAAATGCCATTAATTTCTAGCCAAACATAAGAGATAACATGTGATGTCCCCATTTTTGAGATGGGAAAACTGAACCTTGAAGAACAAAAGTGAGTAACTTAAAGACATTGAACTTATCAATGATGATATTAGGACTAGATCTCCACAACTTGAACTCCTAGTTCAGGTTTGCCCCCAGCCTTGCACCTGAGTAGCCCAGAGAGCACAAGTTCTGTAGGTCTCAGCAAGCCTTGGGTGTGTTTAATTAGTGCACCTGCACCTAATCTTGTGGGATCCACTTTCCTGACAACTGAAGGCAAAATAATCCTATCCCATCAAAGGGTAACAATAATGAAAGGACCTGTCTCCTGCTCCACCTCCCCCTGCTGCCCCATTCTGGGCCAGAGCACAGCTGCAGTGTTTGGGAGTGACAGAAACCCAGGAAACCCATTCCATCTACCCTTGTTTGTTTAAAAAAAGTGGGAAGCCACCTGTATAAATGGGACTGCTGCTACCCCCCAGCTAATACATAGGGACAATGCCACAGTCTCCAGGGGTGGGATACAACACATCTGGGAGGCTGAAGGGAAATAGTTCTCTTCTGGGAACAGCGGGCATATCAGCATCAGAACTCAACCATTGTGAAGAGGTGTTTTAGCCTTGAAAGTTCTCATCCAGGGCTTGGGTCCTGCTAAGAAAGGTAAACAACATGGGGTCCCTGTTCCTAGGAACAAACAGGACTCAGCTGGAGGGCTTGCCAGGAGGAGGAGTCCATTCTCCTTTTATCTCTTGGTTGGAGAGAAGTTTCTTCCGATAGAAGAGGCCTATTATTTGGTAGGAGGAAACAATACTGTAATTTGTCCCAAAAGAAATGACATCTTCCTTCCTTTTTTTCCCCCCTAGCTTCTGGAGTCTTCCTGCATGAGCCTAAAAAGGGCCAGAGTATAGATAGCTCTTTCCCATGCAGTCTGTCAAATACTTTCCTGATTGGGGGGGGGGGGGAGGAGGGGGAAAATGGATTATACTAGGGCTTAACATGTGTGGTTTCCACTCCAAGTCTATCCCTTGAATAATGTGATTCTCTGCCAGCAATGAATATAAGGGTTCCCCTTTGACACCAGCAAATTGGATTGTGGATCTGATCCTAAAGAGTTCAGCTTCTCTGTATGCTTCAGCCACAATTCTTTGTTTTTATCTTTTATATCCAAGAATTATTAATTCACTCATTCAAAAAATATTTATCAAGTACCTACAATGGGAAAGATAGGGAGCTGAGGCTCAGTGGATTCAAAAGATTGTGAAGTCCCTTTTAATCTAGTTAAGGAGAAAGCTAGTTGGAGTAATAGTAGTAGCAGCAGCAGCAACAGCAGTAGCAGGTTTTATATATAACTCTAAGGTTTGAGAAGCACCTTTCATCTGATCCTCACAATAATCCTGTGATGTACATACCACTATTATCCTTTTTTTTGCATAGATGAGAAAATTGAAGCTAAAGAATTGTGACTTGCCTAGGGTTACACTGTAAGTATAAGTCTGAAGCTGTAGTCAAGCTCAGGCTTTCCTGATTCCAAGTTCAATGCTATGACTAAGAGATATTGCTTTAAAATAGGCTCTTCTTCTTCTACGCATTATCATCATCATATCTAATTTTTTTGCAAGTCATTTTACATATATTCTCATTTCAATCTTGCACTTGGTGCTATTATTATCCCCATTTTAGAGAAGAGGAAACTGAGGTTGACAGGTAAAGTAAATTGTTCAATCACCCAACTTGTAAATGTCTGAGGCATGATTTAAATTTAGGTCTTGATAACTTCAAATCCAGCACTCTATCCATTCAGTGATTTCTACCTCGAAATCAGTGTTTCATAGGAGATGACTAACATTGCCTCTATTAGAATCATGAGTAGGAATACAAGAAGGGGCCTTGGAGTCAATATAATCCAACTCTCTCATTTTACAGAAAAGGTGACTGAGACCCACCCAGAAAAATTAAGTGACTTGTCCAAATCACACTAGCAGATATGACGTAAGGCAGATTTTGAAACCATATTCTTTGACTCTAGGGATGGTATACTTTTCATTTTCCCACACTGCTCTGAAGGCTTCCCCACCTCTTAAAAAGAACATCAATTTCTGGGGGTCAGAGGTTTGTCTTCTGATTTGCTATTGTATCCACAGTATCTTGAACAGTGTCCTGCACATAATAGGCAGCTAATAAATCATTGTTTTATTAAAAAGTAAAAAAATAAGAAGGTAGGACCTTTCTAACTTCAAGACAGATGTTAAAGTTACTTGATTAGATCTACTTCTGATAGAGAATGCTAAGCAGTTCAGCCCTTCTCCTAGTTAAGGTTGACAGGAGATCCCTGACCACATTCCATACTAAGCCAAGTAACAAACAAAAAACTCATAAGAGACAAGCAAGTAGAGGTCTTGCGGTCTAATGGCTAAGAGAACAATTTAATAAGCTCAAAATTCTAGATATGGCCTCTTGAAAGTTCCTCACCCTCACCTCTCAAAAATAGCTATTGGGGAAACTGAGTCAGTAACTAATCTGTTTATCAAGAAATTATCAGAGCTTGTGGGTAGTTTAGTACTCCTCTTTTCCCCATCATTTGAAATGTTCCAAAACAACATGATTGCAATACTTTGACAAGTAGCCCTGGGTTTTTCTCCATGACTTCTTAGCACCTACAGGATAGGCTTAATAATAATAAATTTGATCATTTGTTTCAGTGCTTTCCCCAAACTCCCTTTTCTATGCCTTGCCCTGAATCCCTTATTTATCCTTAGGTCCCCAGTGCTTTCTTGTTCTTCATGCCCTCCTTTCCCACATCAAAACCTCATCTAAGTCAATAAAATAAGGAATCCAGGACCCTCTGGCTCTCTCTAACCCTCCCCTCCAATTCTCTTTCTCGGGAAACACTTGTTTTACAAGAAGTATCTAAAAAGCTGTTGTGTACCAAAATATAAATGATCAATAAGATAAAGTTTTATCTCTTATAGAGAGATTTAGTTTTTTTTAATAGGCTTTAACAAGCAAGAAGACAGACATTCCTAATGTAAAGTGTGTGAACGTAAAAAAAAAAGTTGATAATTGTATTTCAATACAATTGGTTTCCTTTGTAATAATATGCATTTTATTTTATGTGTTTAAAAATTCAGAGGAGTCTTCTTTATTAGATTGCCAAAGGACTCTGATTCATGCAAAAATTTAAAAACCTCTGCCATCAGAAAATAGTAGTAGTAAATACACTTTAATGGACTTTACAGTCATAGATCACTAGATTTGGGAGAGGCCTTAAAGATTGTTGAGTCCCATTTGATAGATGAATAAACCTAGGCCTAGAAAAGTGAAGTGACTCTCCAAAGCCTTTACATACATAAACTGTTTGAGTCTCAGATCAACCCTGAGAGGTAAGAAAGGCAATTGTTATTATTCCCCTTTTGATGATGAAAAACTGAGATTCAAAGAAGTTAAGTGACTTGTCTAAAACTAGAAAATTTTAAGTGTCAGAGCCCATAGTTCTTCTGACTGGATCCAGCATATTAAACGCTTTAAAATGCAATAATTTAATTCTCTACAAATTCTTATTGCATATGGAACCATATGTGCTGGAGGTGGGGTAGAGATGGAGATATAGCAGTCTTTCAAACGTGTTCAGGGAGCTTGCTTCTGGAATTTCATGATGATATAGAATGGAAGGGTCTGCTGTACAGGTATTCTCTCTTTTCCCTCCACTTACTTCATAGTGAAGAAAAGGCTTTTGGGTTTGCTTCTGAGCTCATACAAAGATTGTATATGTAAAACCCTAAGATAATTTCTTTTTAAACTTTCCTTCTTGATGATCACAAGAAATAAGAAAAACTTTCTGAGCTTCAGGGAATATAGGGAGGGAAGAGGGCTGACCCTCCCACTGCTCCCACAGGGCCAGACTGTAAGAACAAGGCTTCCTGGACAGCCTGTATCTGGAAGAGGGCAGACTCCTGTTTGTATCTCCTTTTCTTTGGTACAAGGCCCTGAGGGACTTTTGAAAGGTCAGAGGAACAGAGTTTCAGTTATAGGAGTCCATACCAGAGTTTGTCAGCATCCAAGCTCTATGAGGAACAACTGTAGCCCCAAAGAGACTGTGAAATCCAATTATAGCATGTAGAAAATTAATAACTGAGATCTGGTGTTCTGTAGTCACAGAACTTTTTGATAGCTATTATATTCAGAAATGAACTTGGTTGGTCAAATGCTTTGTAGTAGCTCCTTTCAACCTTCTTTGAGCCCACTCTCAAACTGAGGCAGTAGAGAGGAGTATATCTTTGTACTTCTGTCTTGATAAATCTTTTCAGTAAATATCTCTTTATAAAAGCTAATTGATATTAATTAACTAAATCATATTTACCACAATCACTAAGTCAATGAATGATATAAAAGAGATATTAGCTGAGGCACTGGTAATTGATATTGAGAACACACCTGAATGGGGGTTCAAATGAATAGTATTAGAAGGACAACCCAGGTTTACCCTTAAAACCCTAAGGATGAGCAGTAGTCATTTTCTGGGGAGCTGACTTGACAATGAAAATTGGATTTGGGATAAGTATCCCAGAATACATAAATTCTGCACGACGTTTAGCTAATATAGGACCTTTGCCTTCAGGGAGTTTAGGGTCTAATGGTGGGGGGTGGGGATATGACACTATCATAGTTATGATACCTAATTAGAAAAGTCTAAGGAAAATGCTACCTGAATGGGAAGACTGGAAAACAGGATCAGAGGAGGCTTCCTAGAGAATATAACATTGAGATGGGCTTTTAAAGAATAGGTAAGGATTCAACAGTTAGGATGGAGGGAAGACATTCAAGGTAACAGGAAATTTTGGTTATGTTAGGGGAAAGGCAGCAATCCAGTTGAATGATTTTTTTTAAACAAGAGTATAAACATTTATTAAAATGCTTCTGTGTATAAAACAATAGGGAAGATGCAAAGTTTAAATAAGACACCATCTCTGCCTTTACAGGTATATAGTAGAGTGAGGGTATGAGACATCAACGCAGATAAACACGATCCACCATACACGCACTAAAGAGTAAAGCAAAGTACCTTGTGACCTGTGGTGGGAACTTTATTCTAAAGGGGGTGAGAGGCAGCTACAAAATCATAGACTCAGTGTAATTTTGAGAACTGGAAATGATCTTAAGATTCAGTGGACTTCCAATCCATACACTAAAGAAATTCTCACCTAAAGCATATCCAGCAAGGGGGCTTCTAGCTTCCACTCGAAAATCTCCAAGGAGGGAGAGCCCTATTACCTTTCAAGGCAGCCCATTCCAATGCAACTCTAATTGTTGGCAAGTTGTTTTTTTTTGTTTTGTTTTGTTTTGTTATTACAGTTATACCTTCCACATCATGGGGGTTGGGCACAGTGACCTGATTCTGTGCAACTTCTGCACATTGCTCCTGGTTCAACTTCCTGGGGATAAACAAAACAAATCCAATCCATCTTTCACATGACAGCCCTTCAAATTCTAAACACAGTCATCATCTCCCTCAATAAGTCTTCTCTTGTCTAGGCTAAACACCTCCCTCCCCATCATTCTTCAGACTATCCACATATGTCATAACCTCAAGACCCTTCACCATCCTGGCTGCCCTAGTTTGGACATGCTCCAGAGGAGATGACCCTTCATTTGAGTTTTAAAGGGTAGATGGGAAGGGAATAAATATCTATGTAGCTATGTGTCAGGCACTATGCTAAGCACTTTTACTAATAGTTTTTCATTAGATCCTCTACCAATCAATCAATAAACATTTATATAGTACTTACTATGTGCCAGTCACTTTGCAATTAATTATTTGATCCTCACAACAACACGTGGGGGTAGATGCTGTTATTATCCCCATTTTGCTGTTGATTCTGTAAACGGAGACAAACAGAGGTTAAGCAACTTGTCCAGGGTCACACAGCTAACAAGTGTCTGAGACCAGAGTTGAACTTAGATTTTCCTGGCTCCAGGACAAGAGCTCCATCCACTTCTCCAGTGACCAACTGTATCTAATAGAGTTTAGTAGAGATGGGAATTAGAGATTCAAAGAGAAGGACAGTAGTTATTCCAGACAAAGGAAACAATGTTAGTAGCAAAGACATGGAAGTATAAGAATAAGTCTGTATTTGGGGAGAGGAAGATAGTCAAGAGTGGAAGAAAATTGTCCCATTTGGTATCATAGTACAAATGGGATGATAATTAAAATGTGATAAAACTGTAAAAGGTAGAGGGACACCATAATGTGGAGGTCTTTGAATTTCTGGTAAGGGAATTTTGGTTTCCCTTAAGAGTCAATGGAGAATTCTTGATCTGAGAGCAAATAACTTAAATGACTATTTTGACCTACTATGTGGAAAGAGGAATCTAAAGCTGAAGCCTTTCACTTTAAGTACTGAATAGGCAAATTCTTCTGTACTTTCACAATGAAATCAACTCGATTTAAGAAATCTTTTTAAGCACCTGGTATATGCAAGGCATTGTATTAATCCTAGGAAGACAAAGACAAAAAGAAAAGACTCCAAAACAGTCCCTGTCCTCAAATAGCTTATTACTATTAAACATAAAGCAGCGAGTTCTTGTCCCTAGTTAAGAAAACTGTGGCTCTAAGAGTCAAAGCACAAAGATTTATTAAGCCTTACTATGTACCAAGCAATGTGCTAAATTCTGGGGTTACAAAAAGAGGCAAAAGACAGTCTCTGACCTCAAGGAATTCAATCTAATAGAGGCAGCTGGAGTTAGGAGACTAGCTTTCCTTGCAGGACTTACATCATTTAAATTCATTAAAATATCAGCATTCTCTTTTTCACGATCCATGATTGTTTTAAGAAAACCTTTAAGCCTGTTTTTAGTTGACTCTTAATAAACATCGATTTAAGCAGGTATCTCTACCTTGAGAGAAGTGAAAGGATTGAATTGTTTGTGAATTATTTCATGCCTTTATGGAAGTTCTGGACTTAAGGTGACTTGCCTAACTGTTTAATAAAAACCTGAAGGGAGTGGCAGTTCTGTGGTGATTACATGTGCAGCCATAGACAACTGTTAATCTGATTTTCTCCTCAAAGAATCGTGTGGCCATTTTTTCTTCTGTAGTGTTTTCATTAGTTGCCTGGTCCTTATGCATGAGGAAAAAAAATAATAAAGCAGCTATCTCATAACTGTCCTTTCCTACATAATTTTGTGGAGAAGTCCATTGTCATGGAAATTATGAGATATTCCCTCCATCTTTAGATTCATGCTTTGTACATATACCCAAATATTTCCCCACACCACCTTCAGAGCCTCTGGTCCAACCTTTGACCCTAAAAACCTTTGGTTTTTAATTGTAATTAAGCAAGCAAGAGATTTTGTATGCGAGTCCTTTGGAGTCTTTCTGGTTCCTCTGAGCAAGACTAAGTAAACATTTTTATAGGGGAAAAGTTATGGGAACATTCCCATGTTCACCAATATCCATATAAATGTATATATCAAACCTTACTTTTAAATTATGTCCTTATATACATATAGTTCCCCCAATATATTTTCACTTCATTTTACTCTAATTTTACCCTAACTTAAAATTTAATTCTTTTTTTTTTGCTAACATTTGATCAAATGTTCCATAGTAGGCCAAATCCTAACCTTAGGGTTTCGTTGCTTTCTTTTTGTCGGTCATCTCACATTGGTGGTTCCTTGTTCACAACGATGTGTGTGTGAGTGTGTGTGTGTTTGTGTGTGTGTGTGTGTGTGTGTGAGAGAGAGAGAGAGAGAGAGAGAGAGAGAGAGAGAGAGAGAGAGAGAGAGAGAGAGAGTGAATTAGAAATGAGGCTAAAATATCAATAGGGACGCTTGAAATTGTCTCGGAATATTTTTATGCAGCCTTGAGAGTCTCCCACTGTTATGAATGAATGTCTTATGCTTCTCCACAGTGATGAATATTGACTTAGCTTGAGGAGAAAAAAAACTAATTAAAAATGTTGTAGAAAATGCTAATGCAGTTGGTTTAAATAGGAAAAAGGAATTATCCCCCCAAATATAACTACCTATCCAATTTAAAAGTTCCCCAAATCTATTGGAATTATGAGGATACAAACAAGCTGTTCTCTAACTTTCGCCACCAAATTATAAAAAGCAAAAATAAAAATAAAACCCACAAACACTCTTTTGTCATCTGTTCTTCTGTTAAACATTACATAGGAATAAAAGAAAATGGAAGAGGTGATTTTTTTTCTCTCCCTCTTTTCTAATAATTATTTCTGAATTTCCTTTTAGAGTTTATCAAGGGAGAAAAAAATTCTGTTCTAGCCAATGACTCCCCCCACCCCCACCCCTGTTTGCTGAGTTCCACAGGGTTTGCAGACAAGTTCTACTTGAGTAAATTGTATTTAGACAACAGTATATTTCATTCGGGTCTTTTGCAATGACTAGGCCAAGGTCAGTTTTATATTCTCCTGAAATCATAAAGTGACACTTGAGATAAACAGAATGTTTACTCTCTCCGTGTGAGCTGAGGCTGATATGTAAATTTATCCTTATTCTTTCATCAAATTTGCATTTACCCTCTTAGTCAAACACTACAGGGCTCCAAATCAAACAGTTTTAATGGTGGTCAACTCTTTATGACCGATTGCCATATCAGAAAAAAAGAAACAGCAATTTAGATTACAGCGAAGAGAGTAGCACAATGTAGCTATCATGGCAGGTTAACCATAATTGGATAAACTTTTCATACATATGTGGATGCTTGACTGCCTGAAAGCAATTGCAGGATTCATCTGTGTTTTGTTTTGGTTTTTTATTATTATTACTATACTTCCTTTATCTACCACAAACAGACCATACTTACCTGTCATTATTTTTTTCTCATCAAACAAGCCAAGTACCAATAAACATTCTTTTTTATTAAAAAATAATCTACATTAAAGAAAGGCTTGATTCATCACAAAACAGGCCATTTCTTTCTATCTTTAGCAAGAGGTATAACAAGCATTAACAATATACCAACTTGAAAGTGACAATAAAAATCAAAGCCTAAGTTTTGATTGTCAATTACTTTTTCATATTAAACCATTATATCCTAGCCTGTAGCTTGACAAAGGTTGATTGTTCATGGGAACAGAAGGTTTACGTGGATTCTGAGCAGTATATTCACTCTCCCTAGTCTTCTAGTTCTCTGTCTCTGTCTCTGTCTGTCTCTGTGTCTCTCTGTCTCTGTCTGTCTGTCTATCTGTCTGTCTCTCTCTCTCTCTCTCAGGTGAGTCTCTAATAGGTAAGGAGTTGTATGTAGCCATATACCCTGGGGCTCACAAAAATAACTGGGTAAATCTTAGCCTTCTTAATGCAGTTCCACAGAAGAGACAGGCTTACAACCAACGGGTGGGATAAAATTAGTACCTGTTTGCTCTCCTTTCTTTCTGAACAAAGGGAGTTATTTCTGTGTTATGAGTTTGCAGAACACAGCAGGGATTAAGAGACCACACAACTCATTTCATTTGTGCCTGGGCTGAGGCAATGGACCTAGCTCCCAAGAAGGATTGGCATGTTTCTCCAGCTTTTCCTGGCTGCGTCGTGGGATATTGCTTTGGACTTGGTTTCTCCTGTTTTCCAGTGGTTAGAAATTTATCCCTTTGCCTTTCCTGTAGCTCTTTTTGATTTGATTCGGTTTTGTGTTGCTAGAGTACAAAAGCACAATGTTAACAAGTTCAAAGCAAATGAAACTCAGAGACAAGCTGCCCAGTGATGGAAAAAGTGCCATTCTTTACGGGCTCCCAGCCTCTGCTTCCTGTGTGGAATAAAAAACAAGGAATGTTGCCACTGAATCTCACTAGGTTACTACAGGTTCCTGACTTGGAATGTCAGACACATTAGTAAATGACTTGATCCAGCAACACTACTGACATAATTCACACCATTGATGCAAAAAGCCAAGTGTCCATTCCCAACTTTAGTGCTTGTCTTATGAAGAAGGAAGAAGACTAGGAGGAAAGAAAAAAAGGCAGGGGGGAGGGGAAGAGAAAAAGAGCCAGAGGGAGTAGGCAAAAGCAGAGGACAGAATTTCCTTTTCAGGGAGGCTGTCAAATGGCTATGCAATAGTAGCAGGGCTGTAAGAGAACAGATATCTGCCTTTCTCTCGAGCCTGCAAGTATTTCTGCCATTCATGAAGCCAAAGGATGCCACACACATTCTGTTTGTTCAACATAAGCAAACAGATTGTAAACTGGCTGATAATTTTTGTACTGACAATGTCATTTACAGCTGTCAGCCTTTTGTCTGGCGTGTTTGCTTTATTCAAATATGAACCAAGTGGACCTCCCTTCCACCGCTTTCTTCTGCATTAAAATCACATCAATTCCCTTCCATTCTGTCTTATCTAAAATTCATTGGAGGCCAATCACTTGGATGAATGCTTTGTTGTTTCCATGGAGGCAAGAAGTCTAGTGTGGACTTCAGGGGATTAGGAAGTTTCAGATTTAAAGCCTTGAAGTGCACATTTCTTTCAGTCCTTTTTCTTTTGATTGCAAGAAAGACAGGAAATTTCAACATAATTTTATTTTCTAAACTAAAGAAGGGGAGAAAAAGTCTTTCAGTCCTTAACTGTGCCTTGCCACCCAACTACTTGCCTTTTTCCACAAAACCCCAATGTATTCCTCAGAATTTGTTTATGGTCTTGGAGCACTGCATTGGCATGTATACCTTCTGAGAATCCTAACTAGCAATTTTCTCCCCTTGTCCTATATATGAAATTCAGACTCTTCTTCAATTAGTTTGATTTGGATCCAGCTGCTTCCCAGGGTGCTGCCCATGGATCTCAAAGCATCCCTCTTTGTTAACAGAGGTCATGGCACTCTGTTAAATAATTCACATCAGATCGTCTGTCTGTCTGGAAGCAGCTGCAGATGTTGCCACTTTGTTAAAACACTACACGCACAACTTTAAAAATGAAAGTGCCGCCTGGACACAACACAGCTATGTCTGTCCACGTGGAGATGAGGACTTTTAAAACTAGCTTGCTTTAATTTCAGTAATGAACGCAACTATTTTTGAGCTCCTGCCAAGGAATAAATTTACTTTCCAAGAAAGCAGCAACAACAAACCATCTACGTGCCAAAAGCAAAGGGAAAGATTTGGGAGCTAGATGGAATAGCCACTTTCCTACTGCAGGCAAGATGAAGCCATTGTCCCATATGGCAAAGCATTAGGCTTCCTTCTTATTTTGAAAGCAGAACTTAGATCCACAAGCACATTTTATACTTTGTTTGTGACTATGAGAAGGCAGAGCAATCCGGGCTCTCACTTAGAAAGCAGCTTGAGTATAATCAGGTCCTCAATGAGTTCCCAACTTTAGGGGCCATTTCTTATTTACCCTGTACCTAGGAAAGCACAAGGGTGGCAAATATAGGTGTTTGTACTCTCATTTGTTAGATGATTATGGGAAAATCACAACTTCTCTGTTACCCCGTCTGCAAAAATTGACCTGATGAAAATTTGTCTTAACTTATCATAAATCAAGACAACAAACATTTATTAAGCACTTACTATGTGATAGGTGCTTGGGATACAAAGGAGGATAAAAATAGTCCCTGCCCTCAAGGTGTCCACAGTTTAATAACAGAAACAACATGCAAATAGCTATATAGAAATAATATACACAGAAAAACTGTAACTAAACTAGTTTGTAGGTATAAAATGTCACATTGGGGCAGCTAGGTGGCTCAGTGAATAGAGCACAGGCCCTGGAGTCAGGAGGACCTGAGTTCAAATCCAACCTCAGATACTTACCAAGTACTAGCTGTGTGACTGGGCAAGTCACTTAACCCCAATTGCCCTGCCTTCCCCCCTCCAAAAAGAAAAAAAAATAAATAAATACAATGTCACATAAATCATGCTAACTCTGCTTGGGGTCTTCTTTAAGGTCTCTTCCAGCCTTAAATTCACAGTCTATCATTTCTTTTAATCAGAAAGTTTTCTTGAGTTCCTAATCTATTCTGTGCTGGGTAATGTGAGTGATACAAGATGAACAAATGAATGAAAAAGTATTTATTAAGTGCTTATTATGTGTTGGGTGGTATGAGTGTATAATCTAGTTCGAACAAGACAAAATTAACATAATGTCAAATAACTATAGTTTTATATTGTATCATATTATATTTTAAATTGTATATAAAATAGCTTATAAGCCATTGCTAATAGTATGGAGATAGTCACTAAGAGTTGTACAAGACTGAAACATTCCCAAAAATACCCAGTGCCTTTATATAGCTCTTTAGCTAAGTTCTCTTTTGACAGTCCTCTCAAGCTAGACATATAAATAGAACACAATATAAATGTTGTATATATTGTTCTCATTTTATAGGTGAGAAAAGCGCCTGAGAGGTCAACAGACTTAATCAGAATAACTCAATTAGTAAATGTATGAAGAAGAACTTGAACCCAGACTCACATTGCCTCACATTCTCAGGAAACTTAATAATATTTAAATTTCCCAGGACTTTCATTAGATCTATGACCCTAGTCAAGTCATTTAATTTCAGTCTGGCTGTTTCCTAGTCTATAAAATGGGAATAATATGAGTGCCAACTCAAAGGGTTGTTGTAAGTAACAGATGAGATAATGTATGCAAAGCACTTTGCAATCTCTAAAATGCTCTGTAAATGTGCCTCTCACTCTCCTGTGGCTCCAAGAAGCTGTAGCATTCACAGTGGCCACACTGGTATAACTGTCTCCATAGATGGGCTTACCCAGAGGGTAACAAACAGGCCTCAAACTCATAGGTGAATTAGGGGGATGTCTACTCCAAACATTTGAAAACTTCCCCAGGTGGAATGCGTAGGAGAAAAATATGTTCCAATGGCCATGAAAGCAGTTGAAGTAGGCAATGTGGAGCACATAGAGCTTAGTCAGACATAGAAGATGCAAAAGTCATCCACTGAATCCTGGCCCATTACCACTATTTTTGACTTTTGTCTTACCACGGGACTTCAATGACTCTGGAAGAGAGTGAGGCTTTGTGTAACTCTACATCGCTTAAATCAAATTCATGCGCAAATCAAGACATCACCAGTGATATCACGGGTCCTCTTTGAAAACAAAGGGTGAACAAAAACAAATGCTATTATTATCATTATCATTAGTGAAAATTGAAAAAAAATGCATTGTGAATTCATTTCTAAATATACTAAATGCTTATTTGATGACTGTGATCTGACACTTTAATATAGGCTTCAAGAGATAATTTCTTTTACCATGAAACGTATTTTCCAATGTTAATTCTTTTTAAATGTTACTGGTGCATGTAGTATCCAAATCATTATAATTTATTCTATATTCTTGCAAATTCAGTTCCACAGCTTAATTTTTCACCCCTGAAAAAACTACTCCCAAATCTATATCTCCACATTCCCACCATTTCTACTGAAATCCAAAACCTCATTACCAATCACCTACAGCATCTACCATTTCAAAATGAAGGACTTTAAAGATTGGTTAATCTAATACCTTTTTTATTTTTAAGGTGAGGAAACTAACCCAAATAAGGGAAATAAATATTTTGGTAGCAGAGTAAAAATGTGACCCCCAGGCTCTCTGACTCAAATCCATGGCAATTTCTACTAACCCTTTGCTCTCTACCTTAATTTCTCCTGGGTACCTAAAATTTGACTTAATAAAGCAAATTAAAAAAAAACATTTATCTCTTACAAAAATAGGTTCCTATTCCTTATCTCCCTTTCTCTCTCTCTGGTATCACTATTATTTGCCCAATCTCCTGTGTGCCAAACCTCAGTGCTAGCTTGGGGTTTTGCCTCTTCCTCACGTCTGAACGTCTGATCTCAGATTAGGTCTGGATTGCCAATGATTCCAATCTGTAAAATGTTGCTTGAATCCACTCCCTCCTTTCTATTCCCATTTTCATGATTCTATTACAGGGCCATATGATTACCCTCCTATACTTGTTCTGGTAGTATCCTAACTAGGGTAACTCCATTTAGTTCTTCTTCCCTCCAGTCTATACTCCACATCACTACCAGTTTACTTTTTCCACACATATAGATATGTATAAGCACAAGCAAGGTGAGATTTTTGTTGTTTTTCTTTTTGGCATTCAGCTTCCCAGGCTCAGGCTAAATTGTAAACATCTGAAGTATTAATCTCCTTTGAACCCTGATAATTCACAGCTGTGCTGAGGCACATAGGTTTTGTGCCTTCTGACACTGAGCCAATCAGGGGCCAAGTCTTTTTTTATATATTCTGGGAGGTTGACATTTTACTTTGGGAGTTGGCTTATGAGAAGGACCTTTTGATTCCCTGGATCAGACGCCAAGTAGCTGTTTGTTAAGAGTCCCACCTCCCCCATACTCAAGGTTTGTAGTCCTCCAATTTGGTGGCATAGGTAGGTGGTTGTATTACTTTGCTCAGACGATAGGAGCCCTGTACAATCTCTGTGCTATTTTCTCTGCTTGTATTTCCTACTTACCTGTACTTAAAGTAAGATTGTTGACCCTTTTAACAGTTAACTTTCCTTTAGCAGAGCAAATCAAAGAACCTGTACTAGCAAGCCATCTTGGGTGTGTTGGGTGCTTGCTAATACCATGTGATAATGCTATTTGTCTGCTGTGGCTCACTAATGCCTTCTAAACAAAGTCCAGTGGCGTTCAGGGGCTTCTTCAACTTAGTATCTTGAACAACCCTTCTCCCTGCCTTCTGTAACATGACTGTACTCCATCTGTCACTATGTTCTAGTAAATTCACATGACTTATACTCACATAAACCCTTCTATAACTTTATATTCCTAGCATGTTCTGCCTTTTCTCCTATCCCATCTCTACCTGTTGAAATACTCTACAGCTTAATCATAATCTTTTCCATAAACTCTTCCTTTGACTCTTCCTGTCTTTCCTCTTCCTCTATCAAAACATAAACTAACTTTTGTATAGAAATTAAAATTTTTAAACTTCTTCATACATTATTTAATTTTATCTTCATGTCAGACCTCTAAGAATTCAAGTTCTTTGAATGCAGATACTGTCTGGTTTTTTTTTTAAATCTTTGTGCCTATATCATTGCCTTTTATTGAGTATTGTAGGAATATTTTTTAAAGTTTACTTAATTGGATTTAATTAAGCAAAGATGACATTTTGTATTTTATTTCAACATCTAACACAACTAACACAGTATATCTCTTGATATTATCGACATTTCTTAGATGAAGAAACTGAGGCTAAGAAAAAGTAAGTAATTTGCCTGGGGTCATGCAGCTAAAAATTAATATTAAATCAGAACCCAGGTCTTCCTGACTCTAAGTATGGTCTTTTTTTCTCCTCTACATTTGAATATCTTTTTATTTTTTTTTAACTTGCCCTATTTCATATTTCAATGATAATTGTATAATAGCTAACTAACATTTAGAGATTTCTTTAAATTTTGCTGACTGCTATACATATCTGATTCAGGGATATGCTGGTAAATGTATAACAGCTGGTTCTCTGGAAAAAAAATGTATTCATAGCACATGTTTTAGGTTGAATTGCAATGTTAACATTTTTCTCTATCACTTTCTCAAATCCAGGAAATTGATAAAACAAGATCTGATTTTTAGAATTTTCTAATTTAATTTCTTTTCTTTGGGGGGGGGGGGTTGTGATCAGAGTTAAGTGGCTTGCCCAGGGTCACACAACTAGTAAGTGTCTGAGGCCAGATTAAAACTTGGGTCCTGCTGACTCCAGTGTACTACCTAGTTGCCCCAATTTACTGATTTCTTAACTATTAAACTCTCATGAAAAATTTAACAATTGGCTCTCATGAGCTTCCCTGTATTTGAACCTTGCAACCCTATAAGGTAGATGCTATTAATTATACCCATTCTTAATGGTGAAAGTGAGACAGAGACATTAAGTACTTTGCTGAGAAAGGCAGGGTTTGGACTCAGATCTTCCTGATTCCAAGTTAGGACTAACCCAGCAGCACCTGGGTACCCATCTACTACAAAGCAAGATTTCAGGGGTCAGGGACAGTAATTGGTTTATATTTGTGCCCATTGCCTACTATAGTATTTTGCATGAAATTTGCATTTAATAAAGATTTATTAAACTGAGTCGAATTGAATCAGAATCATTCCAAGCTAAATTTGATATTAAGTAGCTATTTAAGAAATATTTGTTTCCAGAATGAGTTCCAGAAAAATTCTAGTGAAACTTCATCATGGCTTTCAAACTCATAATCTTTGTCTTTCTAGAAGAAAGAACTTCCGTGAAACTCCAACTGCATGCCAGCTGCATTTCAATAGTTTTTTTTAAATGATAAAATAATGCCTTTAACACATTAATCATAATGTTATTATGTGTTCAGTATGTATATGGAGATATGTCGTTACACCAAGTATCTATTAATTCCTGACTATATGCTCAATGTTGAAATTTAAAAAAAAGAAATATGAAATGTGATCTCTACTCAATTCAATTCTAGCAACAATTTTAAAGTGCTTATTATGTGAAATGCAAAGCAATGATCAAAACTGGGGATATAAGCATAAAAACTAAATGGTCCTTGCCTTCAAAGAATTTCTATTCTAATACTTTCAAGATACTTGCAATGGAGTTGAGATAAGACTTGAAGATGTGAAGCCAAAAGGGAACTCTTTTCTATAAAAAGTTATTTAATATGCAGTATAAGTTGTGAGCAGCTAATGGGGAGAAATCCCTGTCTGTGGTGACTTCAGTAGGACAATGCCCTAATCAGCCCCCCAAAAACAGGACATTAAAAAGTATAATTATACAGGTGCAAAAACAAGTATAGGGAACAAAGACTTCAGCTGGATCTAGGAATCTGGAAAAAGGAGAACGTCCCAATTTAAATCAAGATGAGATGGTAAGACTTGAAGAGAATCAAGTAATTAGACCAAAAGAATTGAGCACCTACCATGCACTAGACATGTCAGGTAGTGAGAATCCAAGGACAAATGAAATTTCTGTGCTCAAGGAGTGTGGGCAATTAAGGAATTCAATAAATATTTATTAGTACTAGACAAAATGGAAGTGGGACAAGATTTCTAGGTATGTTAAAGGAAAAACATGGTGGTACATACATAGAACCTTCTAGGATTTATTCAATACTGCAAATAGAAAGCATGAACATATTGCCATAAGGATATTTTTCTTGAGTTACTACTTATTTTTGATGAGTTTTTTTTTTCCCTCTGAGAAGTTAGAGAGGTACTAAAGGGCAAAGAACAATAAATCTGGAGGGAAAGAAAAGAGCAAATTCAATTCATCTAAAATAGAGAAAGGAAACTGAAAACCATGCTCATAGACTTTTAACTAATCTGAAAAATCACGTCATGGCTTCATTGAAGTTGAGGACTAGGTCATGAGGCTGTATCATAAGACTCCAATATGTGGTTATCAAGTGAAGACACATCAATAAGCTGTACCATTAGTCAACCCTTAGTTTCAAATACAAAATCTTGGTTTCCTATTTTTCATGAACAAATTAGGGAGAAGACATCTATATTTGAATTCCCAAACCCTTATATATTCCTCCATACCTCTTGCTTAGCTGAGAATTAGTTTTTAATGTCTCAGTTTTCTCAGCTGTAAAAGAGGGGTAATAATACCTCTCCTACCAATGAAAGATCATGTTTTGAGGATAAAGTGAGGCAATGAATATCAATACATAGAGGTGATGATGGGTCCCTCATAATCTTTTTAATCTGTCTCTCCACATGTAAGGCCACTATCTAGTTCAATCCCCAGTCATCAGGGCTAAGCAATCTCCAACTTGGTCTACCTGCTTCCAGTCCCTCTCCAAGCTACCTCCCTACAGCTGCCAAAATAATCTTCCCAATGCACAGGCATGACCATATGTAATGGGAATGCCGATTTGGAAGATCTTCCCTGCCCCTAGGCTAAAGTGCACCTGAAGCCTGGGGTGGGAGGCTTGTTTTTCAGTAGATACTCTTTGATTGGCCAGTGGGTCAATAAGGTTGTTACATTCTCTGAGCCAGGAGAAGGCTATGTAAGCCCTGATGTGTAGCTTTGTTTTGGGACTCACTTTGAGAAGTGTTCTGTGATTTGATCTGAATTCTGGGAAGCCGTTGTTGAGAGTACCCCAGCTTTGAAAAACCCAGATGTGGAAACCCAGATGTTGACTGGGTATGGATGTAATGGTTGGACAGTTTGGAAAGCTGTCTACTTGATCTGTTTCTGTCTTGATAATTCTGCCCGTATGCTTTGAAGTTCGGGGTGCTGACCTTTTTCCCCTGAACAAGGTAAACGATATATGTCTGACTGATTAAAGTAAGCTTGTTAACCCATTTTGAGTTGCTTTCCTTTAACAGAGCAGATCCAAGAACCTGTATGTGCAGCCACCCTGAGGACACTTGGGGTGCTTGCCGCTACACCATGTTACTCCCTTGCTTCAGAAGCTTACATAGTTTCTAACGACCTCTAAGATAAAGTGCAAGCTCCTATATTTGGTATATATTTTTCCAAATCTGGTGAGAACCTACATTCTAGACATTTTACATTATTCCCCTTCATGAACTTCCCATTTGGTTCAAATTGTTGTATTTGCTTTTTTCACAAACTGGCCAATTCATCTCCATTCTTCTTTAAGCTTTTGCATAGGGTTATCTTACATGCCAAAAATGTCCTACTTCATCTCCTTTTAGAATCCCTAGCTTCTCTACAAGTTCAGCTTCCATGACACACTTCATATAGAGAGTTTCTCTTGATCTCACTAATTCTTTCCCCAAATTATCTTGCATTTATCTATGCAAGTGTGGCATGCTCTGATATATTCTCCTTGAGGTAGAAACTTCAGTTTTTTAATGGTATCTTTCAAAATGACAGTACCTTGTGCAAATTAAGCACTTAAATGCCTCATGAATTGAATTGAATTTCCTAAGGCTTATGCCAGTGAGTTATAAATATCTACAGGCCCTAACAATCTGGAAAGGCATTGTGTGCCTGGTGGAGGGCTCTTTATCTGTTGATCCAGTCCAAGTCTAGATATGTTTTAGATAAAAAAGACCTTTTAAGGAGGTTAGAATAGGGGATTTTCTTCCCCCACCCCAACTGGCAACCTACTCAGAAGGATATACTCCATCACCCCATCGAGTAAGTTTGAGGCATAGATGAGGGAAACACATTCTCCTCACAGTTATGGATATAGAGAATCAGTTGCTAATAAGAGGAAATAACTTCTAAAAATGGGACCTCTGAAAGAAGATAAAAGAGGACTCAAGGAAGAGCTAGCCCTAGACTGAGAATTGATTCCATCAGACTCCATGAGAACATGAAATACATCAAGGCCCTGAAGTTCTAGAATTGTGAGTTTCATTGACCATGTGTGTTCCCTATTTGTGTAAAATGCTAAATTTGTGACCACCCTAAAAACTATTTATTTGTGGGAGATTATATAACCCAGTTTTTTGGTTATTGTTTTCATTATGCCCTCTTAGTAAAAGTTATATAACCAGTTGTAGTAGGAAGAACACTGATGGAAGCTCATAAACTATATTATCTAGAGTGCTTGCTCCCTTGAACTCAAGGTAACAGTGGCCCTCTGGGGCGTCAATATGTGAATTCAAGTGAAAGTTATATTTATATTCCTTGTCTAGAAGGAACCATACCTGGATTTTAGGATAATCTACCTTATGTGGAGTTAAATCAAGAAGCACAAGTATGTGTCATAGCATCCTGGCCTACAGTGTACAGGTTCTCCACCCTAGTTACCCATCTGTTCTGGTCTAATAGGCATTTAATAAATGTTTGATGAATGAATAATTGAATGTTGAATCTATGGAAGTCTGCCAATGTGTATTCTCGGGCCCATCGACAAGCCAGGACCAACCTGACTCTGAATCAAGGCCATGAAGCCATGGTAATGGGCGCTAAATATTCAGGCATTAGGCAATAATTTGCCTTGAGTATCACACTTGGAGTATAAGGAATCTGTGTTTATGGGATTACATATTACAAGTAAATGCCTTATTAATCATTATAGGAAGGTATCTCTACAAATTTACTCTGGAATACTAAACTGCCAGGAAGGGATTAAAGATGGATTAGCAGTTGATGTTTTGTAGAAACTGAGTTATGCCAATTTCACTTTGTGGTTTTGAAGGTGTTTAGTTTTATTTATTTTTCTTTTGTTTCATTTAAATTGAGAACATTTTTTTTCCTTTTCTGTAACCTGCGGTTATTATAAATGAGCCTGGCATGTTCCAACCCAACATTCCATCACATTCTATATTTGGGTCAATGTGTTAGAAGGAAAAAGGACAAGTAATGAAGTCAGACTTCTAGTAAAATGATCAGAGGATGAAAGAAGACATTTATATGAGACTTTGGAGTTTTAAAAGCACTTTTCTTACAAATAAGATTATTTCCATTTTATAGAGAAGCAACTAAGGCTTTCTGTCCCATAGTCACTTAAGAATGTGACAGAGCAAGGAACTGAACTGAATTTTGTGAATCCAGTCTTACTGGATTTTTTTTCCACTAGGATAACCGGACATTCTTTGAAGATTCCTTCATTCATCTCTTCCTAATATCTACTTCTAGAGGCTATTTCACGCCATTACTACTGGCTCAGGAAATTGAATGACAGAATAGTTCTGGAGGTAATCAGTAGATTGAGAAATCTACTTCAAGTTCTTGTCTGTGTTGGATAAGTCACTTAACTTCTGTAAAATTATGCCTTTGGAAGGATATACCTATCAAGGGGTCCCAAGGTGTCAGATATGAGAATGTGGAACTATACAGAGGCAGAACTATAGAAGTCCCTCTATATCAAAAGTTCTCAGTGATCAGGAAACAGAATAAGTATTTATAGAGTATCTGCTCTATACCATGCACATGGTAGCTTTTAAAATGCTAAGTTCTTTTTGAAAATATTTTATTTGATCCTCAGAACAACCCTGCAAATTAGGTTCTTAGGTACTATTATTATCTCCGTGTTATAGTTGAGAAAACTGAGACAAAGGTTAAGTGACTTTCCCAGGGTCACACAACTAATAAGTGTTTGAGATTGGATTTTACTATAGGCCTGGTGTCCTATCCACATGCCACCAGCTTCCTCTGTGATTACACTATTTGGGTGGTAAGTTCCTCAGAAGAAGAAAGGGCCAAGCACAGGGGAAGAACTCACATGCCTAGAATAATCCAATTTGAATAATACAACTTTAATTTTCCCTTTGAAAGGGAATTTATATTGCCAATGAAGAATTGGTGTACAGAAATTTTCTATCTAGCTCTAAACATGCACAGAACCATCAGAAATGGACTTCTTGTTCATAACCTAAGACCTTCTTGAGATTTTGGGATATTTTTGCTTTTTTTAGAGGGGGGAGGGCAGGGCAATTGGGGTTAAATGACTTGCCCAAGGTCACATGTCTAGTTGTGTGTGTGTGTGTGTGTGTGTGTGTGTGTGTGTGTGTGTGTGTGT
>NW_027187378.1:16277261-16384851 GCF_028583685.1 Petaurus breviceps papuanus
TGTGTGTGTGTGTGTGTGTGTGTGTGTGTGTGTGTGTGTGTGTGTGTAAGTGTCTGAGGTCAGAGTTGAACTCAGGTCCTCCTGATTCTAGGTCTGGTGCTCTATTCACTGTACCACCTAGCCGTACCTTGAGCCTTTTTTTTATTTTCATCTGTTCCAAGGAGGCAATGTTGTATAGCTAAAAGAATTATGGATATAGAGTCAGAAGACCGGGGCTGAAATATTGGCCTCCTCTCTTCTGATCATAAGAACTTGAGTAAATATCTTCAAATCTCTGGACTTTAATTTTCTTATATGTAAAATGGGGGAGGGAGGTGGGGAATCACTAAATAACCAGTAATATCCCTTCTAGTTTGAAAGCTATGATCCTTAAAGACTAACACAGGATTCCCTCAGTGTGGATGTATAAGTTGGTCCAAATACTTATCTCTCTCTTCATCCCTTATCAGATCCTCATAATTACTCTTTCTCTAGGAAACAAAGTTATGGAAAACAAGTCACTAAAATGAACACTAGCAGCTGTTGCTGACACTACTACTATTACTAAGTAATAATAATAATAAAAAAAATCATATTTACATAGAAATTTAGGATTTACAAATATTATGTATTATATGAATAATAGCCTATATTATGGATCACTCTGGATCATCAACTCTGCCACTGCCTCTTCTTCATTCTGTCTCTCTGCTTACCACCACCACCTGGAAAAGTGAGTCCTGTAACAACACAAATGACCAGAGGTTGGCAGGTGGCTCCCCACCCACTCCTTTCCAGAATTTTTAAACATTCATTTGTATTCTGCTTGCATAGCAAAGAACCAGCCCTGAAGTAATAGATGAGCAAAAAGCAAGGGGCAACTGAAAAAAAAAGTCTGGAAATGATAAATGAAATGTTTCATGTCAGCAACTGGAATTTTCTTGCAGAGCTTTAGTGTTTTGGCCTATTGACAGCATGATTTAATGTGGTGGTTGCTAGATGAGTTGACATGGCAACCTTAGAATATGTCGTAAATATCTGAGTTGTGGACATGAATGGTATGTTTGCATTGTATGTAGGGCATTGTATGACATGTGGCAGGCTGTTATCCCATCCAGTTGGCAATGTCTGGGAGTGATAGCAACTTTTAAAAGTTATTTGGCTGAAACAACAGTCAGGTCATTTTTTGGCAAGTCTGGAGCTGTGTATTGTATGTCTTTCTGAACTTTGGAGAAATTAAATTCAATATTTAATGGCAGTGCAAATTCTTCAGTAGAATTATAACCTTGATGCTTAATGCATTTCTTTGCCATCAGACTCACTGATAAACTGATGTGCATGTTATTTAACATAGATTGGAATTTCAATCAGGGTTATTGCCTCTGGAAAATAAAGTGAAAGAACTTGAGAGACTCTCTAGCACAACCTGCTCACTTTATGGGGGAGAATTTGGGTCATTGGGCAGTTTCTTTCTTTAAAAAAAAAAATTGTAACACCTGATATTTGTATAGTTCTTTTTACAGACTTTATATGAGGTGTATACTTTGGGTATTATAATTTGCATTTTATAAATCAGGAAATAAAAGCTCAGAGATTTTAAGTGATTAAAGAGTGGTGACACAAAGAGTAAATGACAAAGCCAGAATTTGAATCCAGTTTATCCCAAACATAAGTTTAGTAAATTATCTTCTGTGTTGTGCTGCCTTCCATTTTGGCTATTTCTTGTTCTTCCAAATTAATCATGGATGTATGCATAATGTGTGCATGGATGCATATGTAATTTATGTGCATATATACATGTATATACATATATAATGTGTATATGCATATATCAATGTTACATGAGTGTATATCAAGTATTTCTATATATATATATGCAATGTATGCTATAAGGTATACAGAAAAAAAACCCATGGATCTGGGAGTTAAGGGATCTAGTTTTTTTTTTAATTGCAACTCATTAATCAGCTATGTGACCTTGAACAAGATATTTAAGGTAATGTTTTTATAGAGACTTATAAGGTGTATATGTGTGATGTGTTGAATTTTATGCACTTTTGTTTTGCCTCAGTAGGTAATGTATGTTCACATGGCACTTTCTAGATGTGACTCATGGGGAAACAAGGACAAATAACACTAGAATCTTGCCTCATCCTTCTCCAAGGATACTTTGATTACTGACATGAAGGGAGCAAGAGGTTGGGGTCAGAGGCTGACCACTCTGCTCTCCTAAGAGATAGTGGTTCTGGGCTAGAATTATATCTCTCAGTTCTCTTAAATATGATTGCTCTAGGAGAAGTCATTTTTGAGGTTCAAATGGCACTACTAATTAACAGAGAGTCACAAACTATATATCTAGAGTTTTATTCCCTTATCACCAAATGCCAGTTGTACAGTGAAAATACATAGTAAATTGCCAGCAAGCCCTTTTATCCAAGTCAATAGCAAAACAAAAATCAAAGAAAATATTAATCGGAGAATATATGCCAAACAATACCGAATGAATGAGCTTTCCCATTTGGAATGAGATAGCTCAATAGAGAGAGAATCTCAAATGTTATCCAAATAGAAATTCCTCAGAGTATCTGATGTAGTAACCCGGAGACAGGGACATGAGAGATTGTCAGATCTACATGTTGGCTTCTTTCCAGGGTCTTACTCTCCCTTCATGTATGTGAAGAAGGTTGGAATGATACACCTTGTTTCTCAGACCTGGAAGGCAAAAGAACCCAGATCTCACCTCTCTCTAGGTCTCATCAACTTTACCCCTTACTGGAGTGCAGGACATTGAGTAATCATTCTCCACCAAATGAGGAGAAATTTCCCTAAAATTAGCCCACTGAGTCAAAAGCTGCAAGCTATTTAAAATAATATTTATATGGCATTCTAAGTCCTTGAGTTCCTGTGTATCATAGTGGGTGGAGAGATGGCCTTGGAGCCAAGAAGAACTGGGTTCAACTCTTGCCTATGACACATTGACTGTATGACTTTGGGCAAGTCATTTAACCTCAAAGTGCTTTAGGCTATTCTATAGGTCTTTGCATTTCTAAGAAGCTGCTGAGCTGTACTAGTAAAGGGAATTTCCACATTATCTTCCTATACCAATAAAATCACTGGTCCACTGTTGTTAATTTCATTTTTATCCATTTACAAAATCATTTAAATTGTTCATTTTTCATATTGATATTGTGAATAAATTATGCTTCTAGTTTTGCTTACTTTATTCTCTATCAGTTCATATAAGTCTTTTCATCTCTTTGAAATAATGTATTTCCTTATTATAGCACAAAAGTACTTTGAGAGGGGCGGCCAGGTGGCTCAGCGAGTAAGAGCACCGGCTCCAGTGTTGGGATGACCTGGATCAAATCCGGGCTCAGATACTCAGCACCACACCCAGAAATAACTGGGCGTGTAACCTTGAGCAAGTTACTTAACCCTGATTGCTTAAAAAAAAAAAAGTACTTTGAGAGTGGCAGTATTTATGTATTGTATGTAGTATGCAGTATTTATACAATGACCATTCATGATTTCAGAGAACTGATGAAAAAACATGCAATTACAGAACTGTGGCCAATTTAGGGTGAGAATTATGCACACTTACATATATACACATATACACGCACAGAATATATGATCATGTATGTATGTACAAATATGCATTATACATGTGTGTTTAATGTAAATTTATACATATACACATTTATGGAATTTGTTTTACTTTACTGTACTTGCTTGTTACAAGAAATAGACATTTGTTTTCCTTTTTCACCATGGGGTAAGGGATAGAAAAGAAAAATATTTCAAAACATATTTCTATATTTTACAAAGAAGATAGAGGAGGGTACTATAGATGTGAATTATGAATGCACTTTCATAGACACTCTATTATGTTTTACTCAATTATTTTACTTTTTTGAACAAGATATCTCTCAACAACTCAGTTATATTTACATGTTAGTAATGATAAAATAAGTAAAATTAATAAAACAGTTAAAAATCCTAATTTCTGTCTCTGTCCTTTTAAGTTCTTATGAAGTGTTTTCCTCATAACAACCTCCTGAGGTAGGCTGGTCAAGTATTATTTTTACCCATTTTTAATAATAGGAAACTAAATTTTGGGGAGTTTACCAAACTTCTCATAAGCATCCAACTAGTAAGTATAAGAGCAGTATTTAAATCCGTTTCCTGATACTGTTTCTTATATATTTTCCACTACACCATGCTTATCAGCCCTCAGTTTTCTCATCTATAAATTGAGGGACTTAGATTATATGACCTCCAAGTTCCTGTTCCAGACCTACGATTATATTCTAAATATGCTGGTCAATAAGACAATCAAAACTGGGTGATATCTTTGCTCTCTACAAATTAAACCAATTCTCATGTTTTCTATCACCTTTGAGACTATTACATAGACAAGGTATAATATATGTGGGAAAGGGAGTGCTCAAGGGGGAAAAATGGTCCCAGATTTATGATATGTTCAACTAAGGAAAATCAAGTATTAGAAGTCAAGTAGTATTATAGTCCCATCTAGATCATAATGCTGTCAGAAGCTAGAAGAGATCATGAGTTTATTATTTGAATAATACTTCATTCAATAAGCATTTGTTAAGCATCTACTATATGCTAGGCACTGTCCTAAGAGCTGATGACACAAAGAAAGGCAAACGTGCTTTTTAAGAGTTCACAGACTAATGGAATAGACAGCATATGAACATAAACATGTATAAACAAGTTATGTACATGATAAATTGGAAATAATAGAAGGAAGGCCCTAGAATTAACAGAGATGAGGAAAAGCTTTCTTTAGAAGATGAGATTTTAGCTGAGACTTGACAAAAGCCAGATAAGGCAAGAGATAGAAATGCAGAAGTAGAACACTCCTGGCCTATGAAAATACCTGGAGTCAGGAGAAATGTTTTGTTCAATCACTGTATTAATAAATACATTTGTTGGTGTAAGCTGTAAGGAGACTAGAAAGATAGGAGAGAGGGGCAGGCTCTGAAAAGCATTGAATGCCAAGAGAGGATTTTATATTTCATGCTAGAAGTGATGGGGGTAAGGAGCCACTAGAATTAATTGAGTTGGGGTAATGGGAGTGACACAGCCAACACAGCATTAATATAGGGCTTTATTATTTCCTAAGTGCTTTACATACCAATTCATTTGATCCTCACAACAATCCTGGGAGGTAAGTACTATTATTATGCCTATTTTAGAAATAATGAAATTGATATAAACAGAAGTTAAGTGACCTGCGCAGGTTCCTACAACTAATGTCTGAATCAGGATTTGGACTCAGGACTTCCTGACTCTAAATTTCACAATTTGTCCACTATGACACCTAGCTGCTTACCCTGATGATAAAATATATTTTTAATAGTATTTTACTTTTTCCAACTACGTGTAAAGACAATTTTCAACATTCATTTTTAAAAAAGATTTTGAGTTCCAAATTTTTTCTCCCTCCTCCCCAAGATGGCAAACAATCAGATCTAGGTTATACATATGCAATAATGTAAACATAGGCAATGGGAAACAATATTGCTTTTTGTCAATGATAAAATATCATATTTAAAGAACACAAGAGTAAACTAAAACACTTGTTGAAAAAAATTAGTGAAGTTACAGGATATAAAATAAACCCACATAAATCATTATCATTTCTATATATTATCAACAAAACCCATCAAGAAGAGATAGAAAAAGAAAATCCATTTAAAATAGTATAAAATAATTGAGAGTCTACCTGCCAAGACACACATAGGAATTATATAGACTATTTACACAAATAAAGACATCTAAATAATTGAATTATTAAATGCTCATGAATAGACTAAGCCAATATAATAAATATGACAAGACTGCCTAAATTTACTTTCTCAGCAACATACCAATCAAATTACCAATGAATTACTTTAGAGAGCTAGGAAAAAGAATAATGTCAAAATTCATCTTGAGGAACAAAGTCAAGAATGTAAAAGGAATTTTTTTAAAAAGTTAAGTAAGGGGCATCTAGCAGAAGCAAATCCCTAACTGTATTACAAATCAATAATCAAAACAATTTGGTATTGGATAAGAAATAGAGAAGTTGGTTGGTATACTATATAAAAAGGACTTTGGAAGTATGCAAAAACATCTATTAAATTGTCCATACATTTTAACCTATAGATACCACAATTAAGTCCATGGATCAAAGAAGGAAGAAAAGGAACTGCGTGGACAAAAGCATTTATAGCAGCTCTTTTTATGGTGTAAGGAATTAGAAACTGAGTAGCTACTCATCAGTTGAGGAATGGCTGAACAAATTATGCTATATGAATGTGACAGGATACTATTGTGTTGTAAGAAATGATGAAGGAAATGGTTTCAGAAAAACCTGGAAAGACTTGTTGTATAAATTGATGAAAAGTAAAGGGAGCAAAATCAGAAAAAGCAATTAATACAATAAAAACAATTGTGAAGACAACTTTGAAAGACTTTGGGGTCCCTAATCAACAAAATAGCTAACCTTTCCAAAGGATTCATGATGAAACATGCTATCATCCTCAAGATCTAGAAGATGCTGATTCGGAGTACAAATTGGAGCATTTTTTTTTTGACATGGCTAATATGGAAATTTATTTTGCTCTGTTATAAATATGTATAACAGGATTTGTTTTTCTTGCTTGCTCCATGGGCAGGTGAGAGAAATGTAGGAGGAAATGAATTCAGAATTGAAAATAAAATAAAATTGAATTTTAAAGAAAGAAATAGCATAAATACCCCACCACCATCACCAATGGGCAGTGTTATTATATCAGTGTAATGTAATGTTATACTTTATAAAGCAATTAAGTTGGAAAATAATGCTAGCATTTATATAGCATTTTAAGATCTGCAAAGCACTTCACAAATATTATCTCAATTTATCTTCACAACATCCCTGAGAGGTAGGCGCTATATTATCCATATTACAAATGAGGTAGCTGATTTGTCCAGGGTCACACAGCTAGCAAATATCTGAGGCTGGATTTGAACTCAGGTCTTCCTGACTCCACGTTTGGTGAGCATGCTACCCACTCTTCCATCATCTTCAATATGAGGAATATTAGGAAATTGAGAAATACTTAGGAAATAATGCAAAGTAGAACCAGGTATAGACATATATATATATATCCTATATACATATATTTACATACCTATATAGAGAATGAGATATATAGAGAGGACAGAGTGAAAGGAAAAGAGAGAAAGTATTCTATTTTTCCTCACAAAAGTGTTCAATGGGAATGGATGTTGCATAGAGAGGATTAAAAGGGATGGGTTAATAAAAAGAAAAAATATATACTGCTGTGAGTCTTTTTCACTTAAAAAATTTATAGAGAACAGCAAATAGGTTGGTTTGTCCAGACTATAGAGTATGTAAGCAATGTGTAATTAGCACAGGAAGAAAGGCTTACACTAAATTGTGAAGGGCAGAGATTGACTCAACAGGCAACAAGACATCCCTAGAGTTTCAAGAGGAGTGTAACAGCATCATACACAGTGTTGTACTTTCACCATATTGCCTTCTCTCTCCTACAAGGTAGTTAACTTACAAAGCGGTCATGTCTGTTTCTGGTTTACTGCTTGTGCTAGATCAATGCTGGGGGTCTTCAGGATGATGAACCTCTCAGTTGCATGGGTCAGCAAAGGAAGGTTTCAGCTACAATACAGATGGAAAGGTCCCATA
The DNA here is from genome assembly GCF_028583685.1 of Petaurus breviceps papuanus. Lineage (NCBI taxonomy): Eukaryota > Metazoa > Chordata > Mammalia > Diprotodontia > Petauridae > Petaurus > Petaurus breviceps. The sequence goes on from NW_027187378.1 coordinate 16,284,958, forward strand.
GTCCCTAGGGTATAGCAGCAAAGCAGATTCCTTTTCTTCAATGTCTTTTCCACTGATACAATCTTAACAATCTCTGATAGTGAACTATTTGTCAGTGCTAAGATCTTAGGTGACCAGATCTTTCTTTTCTGGGTCTTAAATAGACCTGAAAGTCTTTATCTTTGCAGGGATTTCTTCCCAGAATGGTGACTGTAGACATAGAACTGAAAACAATGCTATTCTAGATGTTTGGGGTTCAATGTCCTTGACTGTTTCTATCAATGGCAAAAGGAAAAATAGTAATCAAGACGGTGGTGGTGGTGATTTTAGTTGCCTGGCACATGCTACCTCCTATCTCTCCCTTAAGGTCCTTTGTTGATTCAGAATGACAAAGATGAAAAAAAGGACAATAGCAAATGTATGTGGAAAATACCTTTTGACTTAACTATACCATTTCTAGGCCTATATCTCCAAAGAAATCAAAGAAAGTAGAAAAGTATCTATATGGGCAAAAAAATATTTATAGACATTTTTTTTATGTTAGCCAAAGATTAGAAACTGAAAGGGCATCCTCCTATTGGAGGTTAGATAAATGAATCCTGTTATGTGCCTGAATGGGAATAATATTGTACCATAAAGATATTGAAGTGGACAGATTCAGAGAAACCAGGGAAGACCTCTATGAACTGATACAAAGTGAAGTGAACTAGAAGAGCAATGTAAGCAATGATAACAACACTATAGAGAAAAACAACTGTGAAAGTCTTTAGAACTCTGATCAATACAATGATAAACCACAAATCCAGAAGACAAAATGGAAAATAAAGTTAAAGGAGAGTCATCATCCCTGATCAGGTATGATAATAGACTTACTTCTCATGAAATAACCTGAAAAAGAAGAGAGATATCCCTGGGGTGTTTGAAAAGGACACCAAATTGTAACTTCTGCTTTTATTTTTGCTGAAGTTCAGGGTGCTGATTTCCCCCTGAAGTAGGTAAATGATGCATGTTTGATTAAGTAAGATTGTTGACTCCTTTAAATTGCTTTGCTTTAGAAAAGCAGATGAAAGAACCTGTGCTAGCAGCCATCCTGGGTAAACTCCAGTGCTTGTTGTAATAGTAACGAAATTTGAAGTTCCTTTTGTATTGCTAAGCTGAGAGATACTTAGCACTCAGTGATTAATCAAGCCTCTGTTTAAGAAACAGAAGGTATGAACCCCTATTAGGGAGGGGTTGGCTGAAACAGGAAGGAGCTAATGCGGGGTGGGGGGGTGTCTGTGTGTCTGTGTCTGTGTCTGTGTGTGTGTGTCTGTGTGTCTGTGCATGTGTGTGTAAGGAGAAGTCCCTGTTGGGGCAGACAGATTTTCTTGGAGCAAGCTCTGTGGAGGCAGAAGCTGCTATCACCAGGGAGGCTGAAGAGGAAAGGCCCCCCAGGCTGGAGAGAATGATTTTGATTTTGGGAGCCTCTATGAAGTGATTTTGATTCTGGGAACCAGCAGGAACTTCTGCTGAGTGGCTGCTGAGTCCAAGGGCCAGCCAGAGTTTTTTGGCATGCAAAAGACATCCAAGGGTCAGCTGGAGCTGCAGCAGATGAGGAAGCATGATTGGGATGCTGGTACTTCGCATGAACCTGTTTGTGGCTTTGTTGAGACTTAACTTCCCAGGAACAGAGGCTGTAAAGTAACTGTGGTGGACTAGACTCTGTGAGCTTCAGAATGTAACAGGAAGTACTCAGAAAGCTGGACAAGGACCTGGGAGCTGTCTGCCTTTGAACCCAGGTGATAGTTTGGTGAATCCAGGTAGGACCCAGGACCAGGAAGGGGATCCAGGGAATCTGCGAGACCACCCTGAGTCAGGCTGAAAGAAGATTTAATTGGATGCTGTGTACTGACTAAGAAATTGTAATTTACTAGTGACCTAAGGGTGGAGATTTTGTGTATTTTCTGATGATTGAATAGTGATTGATGACTGAATACGTGATTGATTTGTGACTTGGTGTGCCCCATGAGTGGAGAACATTGACTTTGTACTTTGTGGCCCAAACCTCCTTAAGGATGATTGAATGACTGAGATGATTGAATGATTGAGTTACTAAATGATTTGTTCTTTGTTCAAAACTTTGTGACCACTGTGGTCAAAGCTCTGTGGCCATCTTAGTCATAAGTTGTTGTGAATGCTGCATTTTGATGATCTGTGGTAATTTGTAATGTGAATCCTGTACCTTGATTTACTGTGAATATTTTGCTCTGACTTGTTACTGAATAAATAAAGTGTTCACTATACTATGGAATCAGCACCTTAAAAGCTGTTCACAGTAGCATTGTTCTGGAAAGCTGCTTATGCTTGTCTTTACACTTGCTGATCCATAAGTGCTAATTAAAGTATGATTTCTTAAAAAAAAAAAAAAGGAAAAAAAAAGAACACCAAATCTGAAGACAGCTGACTTGGTTGAAAATTCCAGTTCTGCTCTCCACTATCTATGGGACTTAGGGGAATTAACTCACTTCTTCAGGCCTGTAATTTCTTTATGAAATGAAGGGGTTGGACAAGATGATTCCTAAGTTCTCTTCTAGCTCTAGAATCTTTCAGCTTCTGAGTGACTTCAGCTAAGTCAAAATCTTGCCATCATTTCCCTCCCCCTTAAATCCTCTTAACTTAGAATTTATGAAATTTTCATCATAGCATCACCAAGTCTCAGAAGTAGGAGCTAGAAGCTATCTCATAATTGCCCTGTCTCCTTAGCTTTACTAAGCCTTTACTTTTACCTCAGCACCTGTTAAGGCACCACCACCTTTCTTTAATGAGGGTTTGACCTCTATTATGAATTATATGTCTCAGACAAGATTCAGTAGTTCATTTTAATTTTCTCCACAACCCTTTGAAATTAAGAAACGTCTCCACAGAGAACTTATTGTGAATACTAGGACAAAATGTACAAATCGAGAGTGGCGGGGGGGAGGGGAAGGGGAGGGAGAGAGAGAGAAGAGGGGGAACTGAGGAGCTGAGGCAGGGATAAAGACAATTTAATCATCTCTACATGGTAATACATGGAAATACTGAAAACAATTGTAGAGTCAGAATCTTAATGATACAATAAGCAAAATTGCCACATTATAACTTGTAAGACAAAGACTTCTATTTTTTATTGCTACATCATTTTACTCAGTCTCAACTTGGAAGTTTAAAGAAAAGAAGGCTGCCTTCAGGGGTGGCTAGGTGGCCCAGTGAATAGAGCACTGGCCCTGGTCAGGAGGACCTGAGTTCAAATCCGGCCTCAGACACTTCACACACACACACACACACACACACACACACACAAACTAGCCATGTGACCTTGGGCAAGTCACTTAACCCCAAATGCCTTCCAAAAAGCAAAAAAAGAAAGGAAGGAAGGAAGAAAGAAAGCTGGCTTGAGCATCAGAAGACCTGGGTTCAAACTCTGACACTACCAGTTACTGCCTGTGACTTAAGTCAATTCCTCTCCCTGGGACTTGATTTCCTCACCAGTAAAATAAGACGGATTTGACAAGATGATCTCTCATGACCTTCTCACTTTAAGCCTATGATCTTTTTACTAATTCTTATGACCAATTATTAATTATAATTTACATTTAAGTGAAGAAATACACCATAGCAAATAGAAGAATGGCTCTGGGAAGACCGAATCCAAGTATTGTCTTTTACACATGCTAACTGTGTTATTATACTGGGCAAGTCAATTAACTTCTCTGTGTCTAAGAATGAACTTTATAGAGGAGTTGCCAACCAGCACCAGGTTCCAAGTGGCAGGAATTTATGCATTATGAAATCACAAATTTCCTTGTCCAGCTCTCTGGGCAGGTCCTGCTCCACACCGAACTTCAAAGTGTCTGGTCCATGTCAGATCCTTCGAAATTTCTGCTCCAGGGAATTCAAGGCTCAACCAAGCCGCAAACAAAGTCTCAGCATCCCAGTCATGCTTCAGTCATGGCTCCTGGCTCCTGGCTCCTGCGCTCCTGGGCTCCAGGGCTCCTGGCTCCGGATTCCAGGCTCCTGGGCTCCTGGTTCCTGGCTCTGGGCTCCTGGGCTCCTAGCTCCAGGCTCTGGGTTCCTGTTCAGAAGAAGCTCCACCAGCACAAGTGTTCAGGACTCAGTTCTCCATTTTTCTGTAGCTGTTCTGCCACCAGATCTCGGTCTCAAGGAAAATTAGACTGTGCCTCTCTGGGGCTTTTCTTATATACACAGTATTACCTACTTCCTTCAGCCAACCACTTCCTGTAACACAGGAGATAGAAGTTCATACCTTCTGTTCCCCCAATCAGAGGCTTGATCAGTTACTAAGTATTAGGTACCTGCTACTTTCGCCAAAACAAAAGGATCTTCAAATTCAAAATTATATTACCATTACAGTAAGGCAGCCAAGAAACTAGAAAAGAAAAAAATGGATTAGATGTTGAGAGGCCTTGCCTTTAGTCCTTCCTCATTTACTAATAAAGTATGCGATTTGGCACAATAATTATAATTTAACAAAATTCAGGATAAATCTCAGAGTAAGAAAGGACCCAAAACATCATTTAGTCCAGTTTATATAATAATAATAACAATATTCACATAGTATTTTAATTTTGCAAGGTGCTGCTTGCATTCTCTCATTCAGTCCCCAAAATAATAAATTATTATCTCCACTTTACAGATGAGGAAACTGAGGCTCAGAGAGGTTCTCTGACTTGTCCATGTTCACATAGCTAGTGAGTGTGAGAAGCACATCAAGTCATTTATCTTCTATTCATCTCAGTTTTCTCATGAATAAAATGATAAAGTTGGACTAAATGAGCACTGAAGCAACTTTCACTTTAAAAATTGTGGTTTTATTGTTTATTGACCCTAAATTTAAGCACATTCTCCCTTTCAACATAATATTTTCTTCTTCATTGTCATCATCAATGACAACACTAGCACCATTATCACAGCCATCTTTGTTGTGGTGGTGTCCAAGAACCATGTATGTTAACTACCAATCTGAATTTGTAAAGCCAGTTTCCTACACCGATGAAATAACAGGTCCACATAAACTTATATGTGTAGGATATACATATATGTATATATGCATGTAAATATTAAATTTTATTAAATATAACTTACACTGTTCTTAAAAATTCAGGATCAATGTATATGATTGAGACATATTCCTTTGAGGTTTAGAGGGAAAGCATAAATAAATGATAAAGATCATTTGGCTAGGATAAAGAGTAAGAAATAAAAGTGATTGTGATAGTTGAAATATACTATGGACTTCCTTTTCAGAAGGAGGAAATGGATAACGTATTCAAACAAATTATAATGAAGTTGAGGAAGTATGAAATGGTCATGATGAGGGCCTTTCCTTTATCTGTGTGGTTATCTGCTTATCTTTCTTTCTGCTAAAAGCTGAGCAATTGATAGATTCTTGACTTTCCTTGATGATGATGATTTCATTTTTGAAAAGGTAGAGGAACTAATAAGAGACACTACTACTCCGTTACTGATTTTGACCAAGAAGTGGATCCTGGTCATGAAAGTTGAAATCATGGAAACATTGGGACCACATCTTATGGAGGATAACGAAAAGAACTTTTGTCATAGTATTCTATATTCTGGAAGAACATAAGACAAAAATTTCAGGAAAAATACTTCTTGGATCCCAGGACCATTCAGCTATGTCTTGGAAAAGGTGGCTAGTGGGGTCTCTTCTAACTCTGAAGTCTTGTTACTCTGTGAAATAAGCTTTTACAGGGACAGTCTATTCCTAAAGAGTGAGAAACTTTTCTTCCTATGATTTTATATTTTTTAATAATATTTTATTCCCCCCAATTATACATAAAAGCAAACTTTAATATTTGGGGGAGTTAAGTTTTAATTTCCAAAATCGATCCCTTTTTCCCTCCTCCCTTTTCTGAGACACTAAACAATCTGACACAAGTTATACATATGTAATTATGTAAAACATTTTCATATTAGTCATTTTGTGCAAGAAGGGAAGGAAGGAAGAGAAGAAAATGAAAAATAGTGTGCTTCAGTTTGTATTCAGACAACATCAGTTCTTTCTGGAGGAGTAAGTTCATTTTTCATCATGTGTCCTTTTAAATTATCTGGGATCATTGCATTGATGAGAATAGCCAAGTAATCCACAATTCATTGTTGTACAATATCCCTGTTACTCTGTGCAGTGTTCTCCTGGCTCTTCTCGTTTCACTTGGTATCAATTCATGTAAGTCTTTCCAGCTTTTTCTGAAATCACCTTGTTTATCATTTCTTATAGCACAACGATAGGAGAATGAGAAACTTTAAGGAATGAAAACCTGATAACATAAGCACAAATTATTTAGAAGAATAACTTTTTAAAAAGATCACTAGCTAAATAAATCAATGTAAATGCATGACATTCATTGAAGTTCTTCCAATATGGCAGCAAGGAGAAATAGCAAAATGAAGATAAAAGTGTGATTTAATTTTTCAAGAAGATAGTGGGAGCTAAAGGTGAGGAAAAATTTAAGGCTCACAAGAAATGCTAAGGACTACTAAAAGATAATTTAAAACTACATTGAGGAAAATGAAAAAAAAAGTTGAAAAACTTCATGGAAGGTATATTGAGTGAAAAAGAGAAGAAAAAACTACTCAACTTTCACTTTGCTTCTATCTTCTCTACCTTTTAGTCAAAATATTATGGGGGGGAGAAATAGATAACAAGGAATAGAAGCTCAATACAATTAAAATTTTAAATTGAATTGTTGAATTGAAAATACAAATGAAAAGACCACTTTGTTCTTTTCAACAAAGTCAAGACAAAGGATGGATAAAAACATATTCCAGTGCTTTGAAAAGAATCTGGAGAAGTAATAACTGAGATGCTACTACTGGTTTTTTTTAAAAATCACAGATAATAAAAAGTATATATTAGTACTAAAATTAAATATGCTAATTTTAAGAAAAAAATAAATAAAAATGTGAATTCTTCAAATTCCTGATATATTTGGTTCTGATTCCTGTAAAATTCTAGAAGATAATTTTAAAATAAATTTTGTTCATGTCTTTCATATTCATCACTCTCCTCTCCCCAGACCATCTCAGAAAGACATCCCTTATAATAAAGGAAAAATAAGAGGAAGAAAAAAAGTTCAGCAAAATTAGGTAGCAAATTGAACAATCCTGACAATATATGCAAGGCTCCACTCCCATGGTCTCCGACCACTTCAAAGAAATGGTAGAGGGTGGAGGGTGGGAAGAGACATCATCTAATATTTCTTCTTTAGAGCCAAGTTTTGTCATTATAGCTTTAGAATTTCAGTTACTTTGTTGCTGGTTTTTTCTCAGGTACATTGTTTAAGTCTTTGTGCATATTCTTTTCCCAGTTCTACTTATGTCACTTTTCATCAGTTCATAAATGTTTTGTGTATTCCATGTGCCAATCATTTCTTGTAACAGAATTATTTACCCTAAGTTTTTAGCTATTATACAAACAATGGGCACCTAGTTTATTTCCAGTTCTTTGCTACCTCAAAAAGTGCTGTTACAAATATTTTGTTGTATATGTGGCCTTGCTTCCCTCCCCCCACCAGTGACCTTGTTGGATTTTATGAATAGCAGTAGGATCTCTGGGCAAAAGGAGTATGGAGATTTCAATCACTCAGCATAATTTTTGGAACATGTTATGAAGGAATGGTTTGTGAGCACTTATAAAGATGTCAGTGCTCACTGTGAGCCACCCCTAGAATGAGTGAACCCAGACAAACTACATTTCCTCTTCTGACAATTACACCAAAGACATCATCTACTTCTGTTTCAGAATGGCTGCTGCTCAAACATCTTATGATACATTGGTAGAAAATGGAGAACTAAATAGTGAATGGCAGTAAAATAAGGTAGATTTAGAATCTGTTGAATAACTATACCAAAAGAATGTCAATTAATGAACTATGTTAGACACAAGAAAGGATGCTAGTGCGGCAGCCCAGGCTCCCTATACTCTTGGTCCAATGTTTTTCAACTTCTTCATAACTGTCTTAGATGGAGTTGTATAAGTGTTATGCTTCTTGATTTCTTGGATGGCACTAAGCTAGGCATGATAGTTTACACATTCAGCTAAAGACCCAGGACTTGTGACAAGTTAGATCAACCTTCATAAAATTAAATTTTATGAGGAAAAATTTAAAGTAGAATGTTCCTACTTTAACTACAAGAGATCAGTTTCACCAGTACAGGATGTAATTTACACCAAGAAAATCTAAAAAGTTTTAGTGGAATGCAAACTCAATGTGGATCAACAGTATGGGATGGCAGTTAAAAAGACAAGGAGCTCATGGGCTACATTAATAGAATAATTGCATTTAGAATGACAGTCTAGTCTCTCCAGGTAAGAGCATATTTGGAGTATTATGTTCAGTTCTGTGCTACACATTAAAAAAAATTAAATAGTATATTTTCAAATTACATGTAAAGATTGTTTTCAACATTATTTTTATGATATTTTGAGTTCTCCATTTTTCTTCCTTCCTCCTTCCCTCCCCTCCCCTCAAGAGGGCAAACAATCTGATATAGGTTATACATGTACTATCATGTTAAACATTTCCACATCAGTCTTGTTGTGAAAGAATAAACAGAACAAAAGAACAAAACATGAGAAAAATAACAAAGAAAGTGAAAATGGTATGCCTCAATCTGCATTCAGACTCCATAGTTCTTTCTCTGAGTGTGGATAACATTTTCCATGATGAATCTTTTGGAATTGTCTTGAATCATTGTATTGCTAAGAAGAGCTAAATCTATCAGAATTGATCATTGTGCTATGTTGCTGTTACTGTGTATGATGTCCTCCTAGTTCTGCTCACTTCACTCAGCATCAGTTCACATAATTTTTTTTTCTGAAATCCACCTTATCATAACTTCTTATATGTGCAACACATTTTAGAAAGGACATTGACAAGCACAAGATAGTCTAGAGAAAACAGGGTCAAGGGACTTAAAACCCACATGCAGTTCAATTAACTGGGGAAAAAGGAAGTGGATGTTTAGGCTGGAGAAGAGAAGATTTAAGATATGATAACTCTGTTAATATACTTGAAAGGCTATGATGTGGAAGAATTGCTTAACTTGACTTCAAAATTAGTCAATCAATAAACATTTATTAAGCTCCTATTATAATCCAGCCATTGTGCTAAGTAAGCTATGGGGATACTAAAAGAGAAAAACAGAATCAATAAAGAGGAAGACAGTGCCTGCTCTGAAGGAGCTTGAAGTCTAAGGAGGAAGACAAAATACAAACAACTAAGATCTAATCATATATAAATAGGATAAATTGGTGGCAGTGCTAGTCTCAGAAGGAAAACACTCCAGGCAGGATAGTGGAAGTTTTCTTTAAAAAGGTGAGATTTTACCTGTTACTGGAAGGAAGCCAGGGAAGCTAGGAGGCAGAGATCAGAAGGGAGAGTGTTTCAGGGGTGAGGGATGACAGTGAAATTTCCCAGATGTGGGAGACAGTGTCATGTGTGAGAAGCAGCAAAAAGCTCAAAGTCACTGAATTGCATAACTAGAAAAAAATGAAAGCAAGTTGTAGAGAGACAATTCAACTATGGCTAAGGAAAGTTTTTGTAAGAATTATGGCTGTCAGAAAATCAGGTTACCTCAGAAGGCAGTCTATTAATCAATAGTCTAAGCTTTCAAGCAGTGGTTGGATGACCATTTGCAAAGGATGATGTAGAGGGGGATTTTTTTTGCTCAGGTTAAGGTTAAATTATATGACCATTCATTTCTATTTCAAATTTAAATTTCTCCAGTGATGAGAAAGAACAGTTACTATACTGAGCTACAAAATGAACTATTGAGGCATAGAGAGCTATTTGATGCTACATTAAATGACCCCAAATGCCTACACTGTTTTTGAGTTCTCTTGTCTGCCTTTAATTCATTCTGTGTCCTCTTTTGCTTTCAGTATTCTAGTTGCTGCTAGTAGGGGAGCCTAAAGCAGTTCTCTGTTCCCCCTTCTAATTTGCCTTTGGAAGCGAGATGGAAAATCTTGTCAGAATCATGTATAAAATAAACATAACTGGACTTTGGTTGAGGTCTTAAGGGTCACTCCTATGGGCAAAATAGATAAATTTTTGCATGTGGACTTGGTAACATCTGTTTTACCAACTCTTTTTTTTTTATTTTTAAGCAATCGGGGTTAAGTAACTTGCTCAAGGTTACACGGTGTAGCAGCAAGCACGCCAAGCGTCCCCAGGGTTTGCTGCCCATACAGGTTCTTGGATCTGCTTTGATAAAGGAAAGCAACTCAAAATGGGTTAACAAGCTTACTTTAATCAGTCAGACATATATCGTTTACCTTGTTCTGGGGAAAAAGGTCAGCACCCCGAACTTCAAAGCATACAGGAAGAATTATCAAGACAGAAACAGATCAAGTAGACAGATTTCCAAACTGTCCAACCATTACATCCATACCCAGTCAACATCTGGGTTCTTCAAAGCCGGGGGGGGCTCTGAACAACGGCTTTTCAGAATCCATATCAAATCACAGAACACTTCTCAAAGTGAGCCCCCAAAACAAAGCCTCACATCAGGGCTTATATAGCCTTCTCCTGGCTCAGAGAATGTCAAAAAGTATTTACTGAAAAACAAGCCTCCCACCCCCATGTTTCAGGTGCACTTTATTTTTTTTTTTTTATTTTTTTAGCAATCGGGGTTAAGTAACTTGCTCAAGGTTACACGGCCAGTTATTTCTGGGTGTGGTGCTGAGTGTCTGAGCCCGGGATTCGATCTCCAGGTTGATCCCAACACTGGAGCCAGTGCTCTTACTCGCTGAGCCACCTGGCCGCCCCTAAGCAATTGGGATTAAGTAACTTGCTCAAGGTTACATGGCCAGGTGTTTCTGGGTGGGTGCTAAGTGTCTGAGCCGGGGATTCGATCTCCAGGTCTTCTCAACACTGGAGCCGGTGCTTTTACTTGCTGTGCTACCTGGCCACCCCTCAGGTACACTTTAGCCTAGGGGCAGGGAAGATCTTCCAAATTTGCATTTCCATTACACACAGCCAGTTATTTCTGGGTGTGGTGCTAAGTATCTGAGCCCTGATTTGATCCCCAGGTCGTCCCGACACTGGAGCCAGTGCTCTTACTCGCTGAGCCACCTGGCCTCCCCTAAACAGTTGGGGTTAAGTAACTTGCTCAAGGTTACACGGCCAGGTGTTTCTGGGTAGGTGCTAAGTGTCGGAACCCAGATTCGATCCCCTGGTCATCCTGACACTGGAGCCGGTGCTCTTACTTGCTGTGCTACCTGGCTGCCCCAGTTTTACCAACTCTTAATCTTTGCTTTGGCTTGCTTACTGGTTTTAAGTTTCATTCCAAATAGGTAGAGTTGTTGGACGGCAAAGGTGATTTGCTGCTTTACAGGATTTGCAATCCTGCCCTCTGATTTCAACCTTCTGGGAGCATGTTCTAAGATGCCTAGTAGGTTATGTTTTACAAAAACTTTTCTAATAAAGGGTAAATTTCTTTAGGTCAATGACTATTTCATTTTTGCCTTTGTATGTCTCACTCCTAGGAAAATACTTGATAAAGAGTTGGTGTTCAAAAATGCTTATTGATTCATTGGTTTACTGAAGTTTTCACTTTCACCAAAGTCTAGCATAGTGTCCTGCACATGGTAAGCATGTAATCAGTGGGTTAGATCAAATTGAATATCTGGTGGTCCTTATTATAGCAAAGGAAGGAAGAGGTGCACCCATGTGTGCTTGCAATAGTTTTGCATTGTTTTAATATTTTGGTGGCTCTTTTTCTTTTCTAAATCATTTGTCAGTTCAGCTTCATGAACAACAAGTAGATTCTTAATATATTAATAGTAAGTAAACCTTTAATATTTTTATCTAGACTTGTCTTCCATTTTTTACCTGTATTCCTTTTTTAACAATAAAAATAACTCTCAAACATTTTATTTGCAGCAGTCTTGTGAAGAATGTAGCATACTATCATCACTGCCTTGTAGATAATAAACTCAGACTCAGAGAGATAGAGTAATTTGTCCAAAGTCACATAATTTATAAGTGTGAGAATCAGAATATGAACCCAAGGCTTCTGACTTTGAGTTCAGATAGAAACTAAATGAATTTAAGTGATTTTCCTTATTCAGAATGATGAGGGACAGTATAACATGATGCAGGTTGATTTTATAGTCTGAAAGATCTGAGTTCATGTCCTTCCTCTGACTCAAACTAGTTATGTGACCATGAATAAGTTGTTTAACCTTTCAATGCTCTGATCAAGTCTCTAAGGTGAAGACAAGTTATATTGCATTAGTTAATGAATATTCTACATAGGTAGCTCCTCACGCCAATGTAATTGCAGTTGGAGATTTTTTTTTTTTAATCAGCAAGACAGGGTTAGAAGTCTAAATTAGAATTCTAAGGCCCTGTCTGAGACTATAGTAGCAATTTATAGATTGATTAAAGGAAAAGTGAGAGGAAGGACCCAAAATAACAAGGTCCCTAAATTCATTAGTTGATTGATGAACCTGTAGTTCAGCTTATGTAGCATAAACCTGGTCTCCAGTGAACAGGTTCTGGTTTATTGGTTATTGGAAATTTTTATGCATTTCTCTTTCCCATGCTTTATACATAATAGCATTCAGTGAATTCTTACTGATTTGTTCTACCCAGCTCACCAATTGAGCACATATAACTGACAGAGAAAAGAGGTAGCAGTCTTAAAAGACCAAGCTTTATATCTGGGATAGAGGACCTTGTCCATTAGTAACACTACACTGAATGTATCCCTTTTTTTCTCTTCCTTTCTTTTCTTTCCTCTTTCTTTTACTTTTTATCTTTCTTTTTCTTCTTTCTCTTTTTGATTGTGCATATGCCTCTTTCTTACTCCTCTGTGTGCTTTGATCATTTCAATGATTCCTTAATTTTATAAAAGAAAAAGTGACTTTTGTCCTGAATTCACTTGAACTCACCAGTATTGATAAACAAACAGATGGCTCACTAGGCCATTTCAAATTCTTTGCCATTTTGTAAAATTCAAATGTTAACCCTTTATTTTAACTCTAATTATTTACAACAAATGACCAATCTGTTATATGGCGATGTTGAATCATAACATTCCAAGTTTTAACTTCTCAGAGTAAATGGAGAGGGAAAGGACAGTTATGTGGGTGGGAAGGACTGTGTAGCATTGTTAAGAATAAAATAGTCCTGCTGGGTTTTTGTATGCACAAATAGGACACTTATCTTTAAGGGATATGGAAAATAAAATCAAAACCAGTAAGATCTGATTGGGAAGCTTGCAAAGGAGATCAGAATTCAGACCAAATGTCCCACCCTGGGGTCTCCCAAGCTTCATCTTTTGTGTCCTTTCTAAAGGTTTTGGGAGGATCACAGACCCCATCCTAGTGCTGTTTGCTTTGGGAACAATCAGTAATGTATGAATAATAATGCCACCCTCTGACCATGACTAATTGAATTGCAGCATGCTGGGGAGGTGGAGAGGAAGCTTTGCTGGCTGCTAGTCTATCTATAAAGGTTGTTTTTTAAGAAGCCCTAGACAATGATTGATGCTGATGTGTTTTCCAACAAGGATCCTCGAACACCTAATAGCAGGGGTATGAACCTGCATTCAGAATTTCTATTAAACTGGGACCCAGAAAAGAAACAAACATCAGACAGGCAAGAAACTACAGGTCCTAAAAGGCAAGAGGTAAGGCAGATTGTACTCCAGCCAAAAAAATTAACTTTTATTTATTTATTTTACAAAAGAGACAAAAAATAATCCCAGTCTTTGTAACAAAGACAAATGATAATATAGTAGATCAATGACAGTATATTTAATGACAGGTGTTGCCTTTGCTAAGACCATGGAACTAACAAGGCCTTTACCTGGGACAATTTGTCTTCTTCCATGGATACTCTGAGAAATAAACATGAATTGAAATGTGATTTTATTCCTGTTATTCACATTGTTATTATTACTAATTTTTAGAAATCATTATTTGATCTTTCCTCATGCAACTGTGGCTGTAGGACACTGCACACAGAAAACTGACTGGGAATGTCTCTACCCCAATAGAGAATTAAGAGTGCCACATCTTGCATGTATTCTTATAGAAGCTGATGCATAAATGAAGGCAGCAGTTAAATAGGGGGATGGAGTTAAATGTGTACTCTGTGGTCATGTCTATATTCCAACAGAGAAGCATACTAGACATCTAACATTCAGCCAGCCCTTGCCGTCTCAGCCTTATTGACACAGCAGCACCATGCTGGGGGCTGAGATCCAGAATATCTGCCCTCGCTGTTATCACAGCATGAAGATGACCCCTAGCAAACCAGGCCAGCCAAAGCGTATGCTTCCACATCTGGTTCACCATGCTTATATAGACACAGTTTAAGTTTTCCAATTAGGGGGTTGCTGCTTGCTATCTAGCCTGGGCCAGGTCCCAGACTGGCATATTCAGATGAGAGCTTTCCATGGGACAAGTGTTCCTGTTACAAATTTGGCCAGAGTCCCAGAGGGTTCCAGAAATAAGTTACTTGAGCAGTTCCATGGAGATGCGTACACATCTTGAATTAATTTGTGCCTTGGAAACCCAGAAATTACAAGTTGGATCCAAAACTTCCTTTCCACTTGGAAATCCCATCTAACTAGTCTGTTACCAGGGTATGATAAAGGCGATTTTGTGTTCTTCTGGGGCTCCTCTGAGGAATAAACATGAAATGAGTCTATTCTGCTAGTCACATTGTTATTACAAACTTTTTTAAATTATTTGGCTTCTTTCTTTATATGAAGGAGAGAACAACTCTGAGTAGTTAATGAAAATTAATATTGAGCATAGCTCTCACAGAAGTCTCTTCTGGGAAGAGACTAACAAAAGAAGGGAAAGGAGAGTGCAGTGGTGTTTTTGTTTTTACTTTTAAACATCTGGAGAGAATGTGGGAAAAGAGACAGAGTAATATATGTCGAATCTGAGGACCTACCTAGATTTGAAGCCTGACTCTGCTACTTACTCCATGTGTGACATTTGGCAAGTCACTTCCCCATTCTAGCAATCTATTTCCTTATATGAGGGGCAGGGTTGGACTAAGTGGTCACTGAAGTCCCTTCCCCATCTAAATGTCTGTTCCTCTGATTTTATGGGGATTTCTGTATTTCATTTCATTTTAAAGAATAAGGATCTTATTCAGGTCCTTTTCATTTACAGATGAAGAAACCAGATTCATGACTTGTCTAAGGTTTTACAGGCAGTAAGTGGAAAAACATGGACTTGAACTGTGGTCCTCTGGTTCCAAATGCAGCAGCAGTCTTTCATACTGCAGCATGCATCCTCTCAAAAGAAATTTCATTTTCTTCAGACAGGGACTAGTCTAAAACACAGGCTATAGGACATTATTCTAAACTTAAAAATAAGAATCATTTTTTCCAGAATAGTCCAGTCCCTAACCCCATTTGACCAAGAGAGTAACATAATGTGAAATGAAAATGGCAGTCTCCTAGTCTTGTCTATTATCTCTGATGAGAAATATTTTTCAAATCTCCCAAATCCTCAGTCTTCTAGTATATGAGTCTCTTCTTTTCTATTCACTAGCCTAACCTACTAAGCTGGCAATATGACCACCCTGGAGCAGGACATACTCCTTGGGTTAAAATATTCCACCTAAAATCCCTTTGCTCTTTCTTTGCTTATATTCATTGGCACTATTCTTGTGCTTTGAATACCAAACAAAAGAAAAGGGGCTGGCTTAGCAGACTGTGTAAAAGGAGAAAAGACTGGTAAAGAGAAATGTTTATACCTTTTCTTTGAAAATTTATAGAACAAAGATCCTGAATGCCATCCCAGAAAGGCACATTCTTCCCTTGGAGAAGGAGTGAAAATTATCAATTAATAACAGGAAGGAGATACTGGCTTACTTTCTCTGTAGAAACTGGCTTTCTTTCTCTGTACATTGTATAAAGTCTTTTGTCAGTGGCCACGGACTGCTTATGAACCCAAACTATGTCTCTAAGTGAGCCTAGAGAGGTAAAGTTAGCTTGATTTCATGGATAACAAAAAAAATCACATTTAAGAGTTACTCAGAAGACCACCACCCCCACTTTAACATATCTAAGCCACCTAATGTCTAAATCCCACCATTATAAATTTTTCATTCACATTCTATAGGTGTTTCAGATTTTCCTATGAAAATAAAACTGCCCCTGAAAACGCCAAAACTATACCAGCAAAAACCCTTGGAGAGATTACCTGGGAAGGGAGAGGAGGAGGCAGCTATGCCAGACCAGGAGAGGAGGGTCACTTAAAAACATGGGAGACCTCAAAGGCACATTTAGATGTTTTCCTATTTTGGAGAGGGACAACCTCAGGTAGGTCCCTATATTTATAGAAGTATAAATGTAGGTATTGGAAGGTCTGATAAAGAAAAACAAAAGTGCTTTGGTTATGAAAGAGAAATAGCACAGATGATATTAATCTGCTAAGACAAAAGAAAGGACATAATGGCCATTTAATAATTTTTTTTTGGTTGAGTCATTTTCAGTTGTTTCTGCTTCTTCATGACAGCATTTGGGGTTTTCTTGGCAAAGATACTGGAGTGGTTTGCCATTTCCTTCCTTCCTTCACACACCTAGCAAGTTTCTGAGACTGGATTTGAACTCAAGTTTTCTTGATTCCATGTCCTGTACTTACCACCTAGCTGCCCTAAAAGAATAACACAGGAAAGTGGCAGCTACATAGAATAATGAATAGAGCATGAGGAGGACCTGAGTTTAAATCTGGCATTAGACACTCAACATTTACTAGCTGTGTGACCCTGGGAAAGTCACCTAACCCCAATTGCCCCTCTAGCCTCAGATGAGATTTACCACAGTCATTACAGGAGTTCTTCAGATTCTTCTTTGAAAGCAACTTAATGTGGTATCTATTAAATAGCTACGTTGAGCAAGGCACTGGGAATACAAAGATATTAATAAGATAATTTCTAGCCTCAAGAAGCTTATTTTTTTTTCCTGGAGGGATACAACATATGCCTAGGCCTGACTAGGTCACTTTTACTGCTTCAATAACTCCTCTATTAAATGATTAAAGCCCCTCACACTCTGGCCCTAGCCTCTTTTTCTAGACTTAGTACACATTTCCCCCCTTCATCTACTTTATGTTCAGCCAAACTCACCTCTTTACTGTTGGACATTCATGACCTTACATCTCCTTCATCTATATCTCTGTTCTGACTGTAAACCAGTAGTATCAAACTCAGATAGAAACAGGAGCCACCGAGTCAAATATAAGGATCTTGGCAGGCTGCCTATTGACTAAGAAAACAACATATTACTATTAAATATGGTCTTTTGTATTTTTATTTCTTTTGGTTAAATGTTTCCCGATTACATTTTAATCTGGTCTGGACTACATTTATGTGTGGTGGATTACATAGTGGCATGTGGGCCTTATCTGACACCTCAGCAGCTATGTGGGGCAGTGGATAGAGTATTGGGCTTAGAATCAAGAAAACATGAGTTCAAATCTTGCTTCAGATAATTACCTAACCCTGGGCAAAAATCACTTATTCCTTTTTGCCTCAGTTCCTCATCTGTAAAACGAACTGGAGAAGAGAAATGGCAAACTACTTTAGTATCTTTTACAAAGGAAACCCCAAAAATGGTGCTATGAAGAGTCGGACATGACCAAACAGTAACCATTATAGCCCATAGTTAGAAGGCACGCTCTACTAATTTCCATCTGTTAGAATCTCTAGTTGTATCTATTTGACTCAAGAATGTTTTATATTTTCAAATAAGTTAATTGATGATGATTTAATTAAATTCGACAAATACGAGCAGATAAGAGCTTTTTAACTAAATGGATTGTCCAAAAGGACACTCACAGTTGTATTTTCTCTCCTTCCCTTTCCATTCCCTAACCCATCCCATTCACTCTTTTAATCTAGAATGCTCTCTGACAACCTCAGGTGCTCAGAAATCTATAGTAGGTTAAATACCTTCACTATTTCTTCTGTTTTTAATGTTTGATGGCAGGGAATTATGTACTATATAATAAATAAATCCACAAGTATTTAGGAAGTGTCTATTATGTGCTCACCACTGTACTAGGAGCTGAGGATTCAAAATAAAAATATAATGGTTCATCTCCTGAAGGATCTTGCATTGTATAAACTGGTATTTTGACCTGTACATGGGAGCCATTCTTCCAGTTCTATCAGGTATCTATGGATATTCTGACACTACATTTTCTGAAAAACTGAAATTAAAGATCACCCAAAGAACCACAGAGATGAACATGGTGTGAATGAATAGGCTGGAATACTTTACATATAAAGGATCAATGAGAATGAAAACCAGTGAAAAAAATTGGCACCGAATAAATGACAGCTATGTGGCACAATGGATAGAGTGCCAACTCTGAAGTCATCAGGATCTTAGTTCAAATCCAGCCTCAGACTTTTACTAGTTATGTGACCCTGGGCAAGTCACTTAACCCTGTTTGCCTCAATTCCTCAGCTATAAAATGAGCTGGATAAGGAAATGGCAAACCACTCTAGTATCTTTGCCAAGAAAACTCCAAATAGGATCACAGACATGACTGGAGTGACTCAACAACAACCTAAAAATAATGTAACAGGGTTAAGATCAGTCAAGACAATTAACCCACCCCACTTAAAGTAGTGATTAGCCGTACTGGGCATAGAAATAATAAGTCCATCAGAAATTTACATCATACCTAAGAATAACGTTATACCTAAGGATAATTCCCAGTAAAAGATTTCCAAGAGTTGTGTGGGTGGTTTTGGTGGGGGATTCCTGCTTTTTTCTGTTTTTTTTGTCATACCTGCTTTCTAAATCTAAATCCATTTCTGTCCTTGATTCTACATATACTGATGGGAGAGGGTGACACAGAGTTTTGGGGGGCTTTTTGGTATCACAATAAATAACTTCCTACACATTACTTTAATAAATAACTTTCTAAGATCTAGGTTAGCAATTGCTATCAACTGATAATCAAGGGGTGAGCACACCAGTAGGGGCTCATAAATAATCACACTGGAAAGGTACATGTATACCTCTTCAGCCCACCGGGGCTAACCCTGTAGCCCTGAAGGAATGTAGAAGCCTTGTTCTAAGACCATACTTGTCAGTGAGTGTAGAAGTTGGGGAAGTAGCTGTAAAGCCTGTGGTATAAGTAGATTATCAAAAACAATGCTGAGAAAGAAGGATAATTGATAGACTGCCCATGTGCTCTATTGGTAGTCTTGAAATGTCAGGAGAATTTTTAAAAGGCCAGCATGTTGGGGGAATACACTTTGGCAAATTTATGGGAGAATATAAGTTACAGTTACACAAATGTTACAATCTGAATTAAAGAGAATACCCATATCAATTGAATCATAAATCAATTTGAATTTAAAATAGCATTGTCACTTTAAAACTTGTGCGTGCGTGTGTGTGTGTGTGTATGTGTGTGTGTTAAGGAGCAGGGGAAAGATATTTTCAACTCTATGTAACTTTCTATCTGCTTTCATTACAATCTCTAGTCAAACTTAGAACACCTCCTTGTTTGGACTGGATTACCCAACCTACTTATAGACACCAATTTCTCTGCCAACCTGGCTTGTATGAATATTTCCATTCGATTTGCTCTCCATAACTTAACTCCCTGGTAAAATTTCCACAGCAATTCATCGTCTGCCTTTATATTTATTTGTTTATTTTTTAAGTCAGGTGGGCTAGCTCTGTTTATCATCCCAATTGGTCCTGCATATATGTTATAGAGGAGTACAGAAGTATATTGAGCAAAATGTTTTTTTCTTAGAGGCCTTTGTGTTTCTTCATAATTCTATGGTTTATGACTGAATTTAGGGAGGAGGGGACACAGACAGAGATGAATATGCACCTTATTAGCAGTTATTATAACTTTAAAAACAGAGATTGGTATGCTCACTCACTTTATGTTGAGCTAAAAATAAATGGAGTAGCATAAAAGGGAGAAGAAGCAGGTATGTACTACTATTTACTCCCTACCCAAAGCAATCTGAGAAAATTTCTGTGAAATTAAACTGGTAAGTAGAGATATCAGGGATAGACCATGTTTTCTGACATGAACCTACAAAAAGTGTAGGCTGCCCTCTTGCCCTTGGGAAAGCCTCTAACCCTAAAGATCTTACAGGATTTCCAAAATTAAAATCGTCTTATTGGAATGATTCCTTTTTTTTTTCATTTTGTCCATTTTTTCTGGCTTTCTAGTCTTCAGAGAGTCATTTTTGCTACCTCCCTCTCCATCATTGCCTAGATCAAATTGCATTCAGTTAGGTCTTCTTTCACAATTTTTTTCTTCCTATTTCAGCTGCTGTGACTGTCAAATCTCTTCACTCCCCACCCAGACCGTTATAATGAGGTCCTCATTAGTCTGCCTACCTTAAGTCATTCCTCCATTAATCTGTCCTGAACACTGTTTCATTTTTAATCTTCCCTAAAACTTGTCACCTCCCTTCTTAAGCATCTGTAGTTCAGTCAGGCACAGTGGTATACACCTATCAATCCAGTTACCAGGGAAGTTGAGGCTGGTGGTAGGACTCTCAGGATCAGCTCAGGAGTTATAAGCTGCAGTGAGTCATAGAGGCAGGGTGTCTGCATTAGATTTGGCATCAATATAGTGAGGCCCCAGGAGCAGACAGGCCAACAGGTTGCCTAAGGAGAGGTAAAGTGGCCCATATTAGGAATGGAGCCAAGTCAAATCTCCAATGCTGATCAGTAGTAGGATTGGGCCCATACATTTACAACCTGGCTAAGATGGGAAGACCCTATCTATAAAAAAGATTCAATAGTTCATTTGATCTTTCCATTCTCCTCCAGATATACCAGTGCTTAAAGTTGCCATTTCCCTTGTTGTCCCTCCTATCAACATTAAATTCCCCATCCTTTTCCAATAATTGAGAACCTATATTTTTCCAAGGTCAAGATTTTTCTCTTCTGTGAAAACTTTCCTAATAAAACCTAAAATGGCAATCATATTTCCCTTTCCTAAATTACTTTGGGAATAAGGAACAGATAATCTCACTGAACTCTGCCCTAATCAGATCAGTTCTGGAGCATAGTTTTCATATTTGAGTACTACTCTAAAGGAAAGTTAATGACAAACTGGAGAGTATGAGTTTTGTTTGGCCCAAGAGAACAGAATTCAGAACAATGGGAGAGAGTTACAAAGAAGCATATTTGGGATTGATGTCAGTAAAGCATATGCTCAGGAGCTTTTCCAACCTCCACTCACACTTGCAGGCTGTGTCCGGAGGGCAGCAACTATGGCTTTCCTCAAAGTTATAGGGAAAAACCCAGATAGGTTAAAAGTTATTTTCTACTACTATAAATCACAAGCCCCCATCAATGTGCTTCCCTCCCCCTGTGACTATTGATTGATGTCAATTAGTCACCCAGATTTAGCTTTTTAGAAAGGAGGTATTTGCTAAGAGGGTGTATAGTTAAAAAAATACTGGTATAAAACATTGCCTCAAATATATGACAAATTCTCCCAATTCACTGGAATGCTGCAATAAAAACATGCTTGAGTGATTTTATGTAATGACTCACATATTGTGAGTCAGTCTCCTCAACCAATTCAATGTACCCCTGTCATGATAGTTTGAAATGGCTTTGATTAATTCAAATAAAGATATATTAGTTGTTGAAGGTATCAGAGCTAGAGTATTTTGTTAGTTACTTTAAGTGAGTTGGGGCAGTTGATTGAAGGAGGAGGAGAGAGAAAAGGAGAAAGAAAAGGAGGGAGAAGAAGAAAAAGAAGAAGAAGAAAACAACAACCACCCAGAAGGAGTAGGAGGAAGAGGGACTTCCTATCCATCAGAGGCCACTCAAAGTATATGGATTATTTTGGAGGAATTCTTGCAAAGGCGGGACAAGCTCTTTGTAATGTTGTAATGGGCAATCTTATTTTAAGCGAAAATTGAACTAGCTGGACCAAGATGTCCCTTCCAGCTCTAAATTCTATGTGTCTACAAAACACCTGTGCATACTGCACGTGCTTGGTTTTGGTTGCATTTTACCTCATGAATCTTTTTCCCCAACTTGACTATAAGTCCCTTTAGGATCGGGGCCAGGATTTATGCTTCTTTTGTATTGTCCACTTAAGAGATAATAATAAAGTCATTATGGCAGGGAGCTGACTCTGGGTCTGTGAGGTCTTTCAACTGAATTCAGGCTCTAGCAGGTTCTCCTAATGTAAAAAAAAAAAGTATCAAATATGTTACCAGAGACAAACAATATTATCTCTTGTCTGAAGACTAACATAGTTAAACTCTGAAAATCTCATCACCAGAGGATTCATCACCAAGTGATGAATTGTTTTTAACCACAGCAAATCATATAATTTTACACTAAGATGTGGAAGGAGCTGTGATCCCTATCTGAGAATTTTAATTCCGGACCCTTTAAAATATTGAAACATCAGGCTGTTGTTGGAGTCTCCCGGGTTAAGGAGGAGGTGGAAGCGTAGTTGTAGCTGAGTCTTTCCATGGCGTATCCGGACTGTGAAGTGAATTGGCCATGAGGTTTCTAACCTCAGTGAGAAAG
This sequence comes from Petaurus breviceps papuanus, assembly GCF_028583685.1. Lineage (NCBI taxonomy): Eukaryota > Metazoa > Chordata > Mammalia > Diprotodontia > Petauridae > Petaurus > Petaurus breviceps. The sequence continues at coordinate 16,307,521 of NW_027187378.1, forward strand.
GGGACCGGGGCTACACCCTAAAAAAAAACAGATCCTGCAGGACAACAGACCTGTTCAGCTCACCCAGCCAGATTCTCTCCAGATGACAAGTACTCAAGACACTGTATCAATATCAAAAAGAGATTCAAGGTTCTCATGACCCAACAATCACGATTGGTCCTATGAATTACCAACCCACCAAACAATGGCAGCCACCAAGGACTGGCCCAAGAACCTTTTCCTACATCTAGGAGACCTCATTCATAAAGAATTCAAATCTTTGACTCTCTTAACCCATTCTCACAACTTTACAATTACTTCTTTTACACATTTGCTTCTTAGAATCCAGTCTCAATTTGCCTGTATTCATCTCTGTACTTGGTAGCAATCAACCTAAAATGAAAAAGCCTAAAGTTGCCACACCTTTTTAATCAATGTTGTAGGGTATTAAAGCTGAAATGATTTAGAGGTCAAAAAAAATATTGAAACATTATAATCTCTTTAGCCTTATAATCTGCACAGATGCGGAAACATATTTGTTGGTGACTAATAAACAAAACATACTCAGGGGAAACAATGATACCTTCGGGACATTTGTTAAGATAGCTTTACTACATCTCCCTACATCACTATTATGTAGTTGCCATTCTTGCCCCATTGAAAGAGCACTAAAAATATTTACTAATTTGTTTTCATATATAAAAATGTTCATTATTTGTGTATGTATATAGTGAAGGGGAAAGGTTTTTACTTTTCACAGACATGTGTATATACATATGTAATAAGTACATGTATTGTAATGAACGTTTTATTTCTCTATATATGTGTATGTATAAGTTTTGCAAGTAAGTCCTCAGTCTATAAAGGTATTTTGTGGGAATGTCTGTCATAATATAAGAAAAGTTAACAAAGAAGGCCCCTTTCATGCAGAACCATGTGCAATAAGCAGGTTCTGGTCCAACTATCTCAAGGCCAGACCTGCAGTATCACCCCCTCAAGGTTTCAGGGGATAACCCCTAAACGTTGGGGCTTTTCTTCTCTAACTGATATAAACTGAAGACCCTACTGGCTGTGTTCCTCTTATTGTTAGGGGTTCATTACTAACACTCCAATTTTATTATACAACAACCTTCAGTAGCTTTTTAAAAGGGATATTTGCTTCATAAATATAGAAAGAACAAAATTAAAACATTTTCCATAATAATTTTAGGGCTTAGTCTCTCCTACACTACCTTGGTCTCTAGGGTTAGGGCAAGTACATATCTTGGTTCTTTCCTACATATTATAACATTTGACACCCATTGAGTTCCCACACAAATGTGTCATGACTTCCAGGTTAGTCCTTCCATTGGGCTGAAATTACAAAGGTCACTCCTAAAGATTCCTACCTTACTCCTTCAGGGATTAACAAAGTTCTTATATCAAAACTTGATCTCGACTCTTGGATTTATATGTATCATTATTTTTCTCCTTGTAGCAAGCTTCCTGGCATCCTCTACCTGAAAAGTTTGCATCAGCCAGGAGGGCTAGTGGGGTCTGTATGTGCACCAGATACTAACCCCCATCACCTATATTCTAGAACCCCTTTCTCATCAGTGAGATCTACTAGATGGTACAGTGAATGGTACGCTAGATTTCTCAAATACAGGTATGTGAACCTGAGCAAGTCACAGTCTTGGTTTCTTCATATGTAACATGCAGATAACACTTACCTCACAGGGTTGTTGGGAAGATAAGATGAAATACCAAGCACTTGCAAACCTTAAAATACTGGCTATTATTATAATTGCCATTGTCATCCTCATCATTATTTGATGAGAGCTGTTCTGCCCAGGTTCTTTCCAGGATCCTCTTTTTCCCTTCCAACATGTCCTCTTCAGTTCATCCTTCATTCTATCTTCTTAAAACATCATGGTCATCATGATAGTCTATCAATCACAAAATGATTCTCCAAAGCCATAGGAGAAAGTCCAAATTGCTTAGTTTGATTTTTGAGGTCTTCCACCTAAACACATTTACCTCCTACAAGTCACCACATTCTCTCCTCCATCCAAGATGATCATATAATTTACCCCTAAATATGACATCTTAGCTACTACTTATGAATGCTTATTCTTTCTGTATCTGTCTGCCTCCATGTCATCACACACACACACACACACACACACACACACACACACTCATCCATCTAAATCTTATTCATCCTTTAGGGACCAGCTAAAGAATTATGCCCTTATGAAACCTTTTGTGATGCTGACCCACAATAATCTCTCACTACCCTGGCCTTCAAGATCATTTTTTCCTGTGCTGCCTTATTTCCCATTTATTAACATTAAATTTTCTATTCAAATAACTTTAAATCCAAATGACAAATATTTATCGAGCATTTACTATGTATCCAGCACTATGCTAAGGTTTTGGTAAGAAAAAATAAAGGCACAAATTCCTATCTTCAAGGAGCTTACATAGATACATGCCCATATACATTTATATTTCTATATATGTGTGTGTATACATATATACATATGTGTATAATGTATGTATATATGTAGGTGTAGATATAGATATTATATGTATAGATATTTCAATCCATACAAAATAATAATAGCTATCATTTATACAACTCTATAAAGTTTTCAAAATGATGTACAATTATTATCTCATTTGATTCCCACAACAACTTTGGGGGGTAGGTGCTATTATTATCCCCATTTAACAGGTGAGGAAACTGAAGCTAATAGAGGTTAAGTGACTTGCCCAAGGTCATATACCTAGTAAGAGTCAGAATCAGAATTTAAACTCAGCTCTTCCTGACTCTAAGTTCTGCACACTTACACACTACACCACCTCGCTGCCTCTTATAAGTTTAAATGCGTACAAGATATATTCCGAGTAAGTGGAAGGTGATCTGACAGAAAAAGGCCCTGGCAGCTGACAGGACCAGAAAGGGTCTATTGCTTATGCAGGGAGCTGGGATTTGAACTGAGTTTTGAAGGAAGCCAGGGAGACCAAGAGGTGGAGGTGAGAAGGTTGAACATCTCGAGCTTTGGAGGAAATCCAGTGCAAAAGCATGAAGGAAGGAAATCAGGAATTACACTTAAGAAACTGCTATTAGACCATAAAATGTGTGGAGAGGAGCAGAGTGTAAGAATGAAAACATAGATAGGTGTGCCATCATGAAGTGCTTTAAATAGCCAAGTACTTTTACCTTTGATCTTTGAAGTAACAGGGAGCTCACTGGGGGAAGAGAAGTAGATTTTGACCTGGTCAAATCTGTGCTTTAGAAAAATCACATTGAATGGTCTATGAGAAATGGATTGGAAGAGAGAAAGAGTTAAGGTTAGGAGGCTAATTGAAAGACTGTTGTGTTGTATACAATCACAGAAATACTGCATGAAGATCAACTGCAAATGATTCGGCTATTCTCAGCAATACAATGATCCAAAGTAATTCCAAAAAAAAAAAAAAAAAACCATACTGAAAAATGTCATCCAACTCCAGAGATAGAACTGATGGAGTCTGAATGCAGATTGAAGCATACTATTTTTCACTTTCTGTATTTTTTCATGTTTTTTTTCCTTTGGGTTTGTGTTTTCTTTTACAATGTGACCATTCTGGTAAAATGTTTTGCATGATTAAATATGTATAACATATATAAAATTGCTTACTGTCTCAGGGAGGAGGGAGGTGAGAGAGGGAGAGAAAATTTAGAACTCAAAAAAAAAATTAAATCAATGTTTAAAATTGTCTTTACATTTAACTGGGAAGGGGAAATAAAATGTTTTAAAAGACTATTGCTTGGGGCAGCTAGGTGCTGCAGTGAATAGAGCATGGGCCCTGGAGTCAGGATGACCTGAGTTCAAATCCGACATCAAACACCTGACATACTTACTAGCCCTGTGACTTTGGGCAAGTCACTTAACCCCAATTGCCCTCCAAAAAGCAAAAAAAAATAAAAGACTATTGCAATAGCCAAGGTGAGAGATGATGAGAGACCCAATTAGGTTTGTCACTGCATGTAAGGGAAGGGAACTTTCATGATAAATGTCTTGAAATTAGAAATGGCAAGATGTGACAATGTGTTGGAGATGTGGGGTAATTGTGAGCAGTAGAGATTCACCATAAAATTCTGAGACGGGTGACTGGAAGAATATTGCTGACCATAACAGTAATAGTAATAAACAGTAATATAATAAAATAAACAATAATAAACTTCCATTTAAAAAAAGAAAGGGTTTAAAGGGTTTAGGGTAGGAAAGATAATTGTTTCTTTTGGTGATATGTTGAGCGATGTCACTGCTTGAGATGTCAAAAATTCAGTGATCATTAGAGTTCAGGAGAGAGATTATGACTAAATATCATAAGAGAAATTATAAGTGAACCCATGGGAACTGATGAGATTATCAATTTATATAGTTTAGAAGAAGAGAAATGGGACCAGTACCAAGTCTTGTGAGACACCCACAATTGGTTGATGATAAGGTGGATGAAGAACCGGAAAAGGAGATTTAAAAAGTTGTTAAATACGTATGAGAAGGCAACCAGGAAATAAGATATACATGCAGTGGGTTGTAGAAATCCATCTTGCCCTACAAGAAAGTAAGGGAGGATGGGGGAGGACATAAAAGAGAACAGATTGGGAGAAGAGGTATTCAGTATTGAATGGGGGTAAGGGAGAGAGGGGGAGAAAATTTGTCACTCAAAATCTTGTGGAAATGAATGTTGAAAACTAATAAATAAATAAATTTATTTTAAAAAAAAACAACAAATATGTATGAGAAGAAAGAGGAGAGAATTGTGTCATGGAATCCAGGGGAAAAGAAATTATCCAGGAGGATGAGGTGACCAACTGTGTCAAATACTGCAGAAAGATTTAAAAAAAAAAAAGCATGAGGACTAAGAAATGGCTGTTAAATTTGACCACTGTTGACTCTGGAGAGAACAGTTTCAATTGAATGATGAAGTCAGAAATCAGATTGAAGAAAGTTTAGTGAAGGATGAGAAGAGAAGTGAAGGTTCTAGGTAGATACCTTTTTCAAAGAATTTAGCTATGCACATGAGAAATAATATAGGATGATAAAAAGAGATTAATCAGTTTTCAAAACATGAGCTTTCTAAGAAATGATGAGCAGGTGGATTTCTGAAAAAACCTGGAAAGACTTACATGAACTGATGCTGATAGGGTGTAATAAGAATGTAAATTTTAAAGATCTTCCCTGCCCCTAGGCTAATGTGCACCTGAAGCCTGGGATGGGAGGCTTGTTTTTCAGTAGATACTTCTTGATTAGCCAGTGAGTCAATAAGGTTGTTACATTCTCTGAGCCAGGAGAAGGCTATATAAGCCCTGATGTGTAGCTTTGTTTTGGGACTCACTTTGAGAAGTGTTCTGTGATTTGATCTGAATTATGGGAAGCCGTTGTTGAGAGTCCCCCGGCTTTGAAAAACCCAGATGTGGAAACCCAGATGTTGACTGGGTATGGATGTAATGGTTGGACAGTTTGGAAAGCTGTCTACTTGATCTGTTAATGTCTTGATAATTCTGTCTGTATATTTTGAAGTTTGGGGTGCTGACCTTTTTCCCCTGAACAAGGTAAACGATATATGTCTGACTGATTAAAGTAAGCTTGTTAACCCATTTTGAGTTGCTTTCCTTTAACAAAGCAGATCCAAGAACCTGTATGGGCAGCAAACCCTGAGGACGTGCTTGGGGTGCTTGCTGCTACATGGGGTAAGCAAAGCCAAGAGAATATTATATACAGCAACAGCAACATTGTGCAATTATTAACTATGATGGAGTTGGCTCTTCTTGACGATACAGTGATCCAAGACAATTCCAAGGGACTCATGATGGAAAATGCTAATCACATTCAGAGAAAAAACTATGGAGTCTGAATGCAGATCAAAGCATATAATTTTCACTTTTTTCTGGTTGTTTTTTCTTTCTCATTTTTTTCTTCCCTTTTGTTCTGATTCTTCTTTCACAACATGCCTAATGTGGAAAAACATTTAACATGATGGTACATGTATAATCCATATCAGATAGCTTACTATCTTGGGGAAAGGGGATGGATGGGAGGGAGAAAAATTTGGAACTCAACATTTTATTTAAAAAAATGAATATTGAAACCTATTTTACACATAATTGGAAAAAATAAAATACTTTTAAGGAAACAGTGAAAAAAAAAACCAAACCAAAAAAAAGATGTTTTTCATATATAGTATCTCCCAAGAGTCTTAGGACAGTTTTAAGCTTTAATGACTTAAAGCTACATTTAGACTTTTGGAACACCCCTGTAGATAAATTTGTACATAATGAATGTATGATAAATATTTAATTCATTTGAATAATTATGAATGCAACATTAACAAAATGCCTTCCTATGAAGAGCATTATCCTAGGTAATGGAGGAAAAAATAGATACAACATGGTCTCTGCTCTCAAGGAGCTTTCAAGCTATTAAGCAAATAAGATGGCTATGATACACAATATTACATGGTGAGTGAATTGTTGTTGTTTAGTCAATCAGTCTTGTCCAACTTTTTGTGACTCCATTTGTGGCTTTCTTGGCAAAGATACTGGAATAATTTGCTATTTCCTTTTCTAACTCTGTAAATGTAAGGAACTGAGGCAAACAGAGCTAAGTGACTTGTTCAGGGTCACACAGCTAATAAGTGTCTGAGGTTGGATTTTAACTCAGGTGCTTCTGACTCCAGGCCTGGCATTCTATCCACTATGCCACCTAACTGCCCCAATGCATGAATTAAAGAACTCCAAAATAAAATCCTGTGATATGTGTATGTGGGACAGGACATTATCTCCTGGAGGAATGGGAGATAAGGGATAGTGATTCAGAAAAGAGTTCCTAAATAAGGCATATTTTGAGTTGGATTCAAAGGATTGGTAAATATTCAACAGTTGGGAAAGAGAGAGAGAGACAGAGACAGAGAGAGAGAGAGAGAGAGAGAGAGAGAGAGAGAGAGAGAGAGAGAATATTCATTCTAAGTACAAGGAAGTACTTAAACAAATTGTAGAGATGGAAAAATGTACTGTGTTTTGAGGATGGGGAAAAGAGATGCTTATGTGGACTGGGGAAGTATGAGATCAGGTTGGAAAGGTATAGTGACCAGTAATTATAGAGAGTATTGAATGACAGTCAAGGAGTTTGAACTTGTGAGATAGAATTTTTTCTCATTTAACCATATTTCAATGAAATATCCCTTCCAATTTTCAGATCTGATTGACAATTACAAAATGAACATGAAAAAGTGAATATTTAATTACAGTTCTTGCTTAAAACTTACATAAGATCTGGTCATTTGGGGCATTGGTTTAATTTAAAAGCTCACAAAAGCAGGCAAGCTGACATTTCTATCTCAACACTATAGTGTTCTTCAAAATAGGGATGCTTGTGAAAATCTTGGGTACCTACTTTGTAATTTATTATTTTAACTGACTCTAAAAATGTTGAGTTTCATCATAGAGTAAGTAATTTGATTTCATAGTTTGTTTGAATATTGAACTGGGGCCCCCGATTTTTGGGTATCACAACAGTTAGATGAGGAAATAACTACCAGGAATTGAAATCCATACCACTTAACCTTGTGTGACTTGTGTCAATTGTTATAGATTTACATGGGAAAAAAGTGAACAAGGGTTAAACTGCCTTGTCAATTTCTCTCCTCATTCTCTACATGCAGCCTAGAGAAATATCACTTTTAAAATCCATTCCCTACAAATAAAATCTTCTGACCTCTCCTTTTTTTATAGTCAAGTAGTGGAAAGCATGTAATTGTCACACAATTTGCCTTATGAGTTTTCATATTTCTATCTCTAACACCTAGTAGAGTGCTCCTCATATAATAAGAAATAATATATCATATCACATAACATAATGTTAATATCTTTTGACATAGTATAACAAACTACATTTATGTAATTTATAATATAGTGTTTTCATATATCATATTGTATGTTATTATATTTGGGTTCAAAATAAAGAAGTATGGATAGTTCAAGAATAGAGGAAAATGTAATAATCATATAAATAACAGTTTAAAACTACATAATTATTTTATACAAAAAAGTTCTTGAAAATATACAGTAATCACTGATATTAAAAATCTTTAAAAAGCATTAGCAGGGAAGAGTTCTTTAATATCAAAACCATATATTTAAAATCAAGTGACAGTGATTTTTTTCACAGAGAAACATTAGATGCTTTTGAAATATAAACAAAGGTAAAGAAATGCTACTACCTTTGCCCTACAATAATATTTTACAGTTCTAGAAATTCCATCTTCAGCAATAAGACAAAAGAAAACAATTAAAGTCATAAATAGCAGCTTAGGAAGCAAATAGATAAAATTATTGCTATCTATAGATAGACAATATGGTTCACTTAGAAAACCCTAGAGAATAAGCAAAGAAACTGAATTTCAATAGAGTAGCAAGATACAGAAAGTATTAACTTTACTATGCAATATTAGCCAAAACCTGGAATAAATTGTAATAGGGGAAATTTCATTTGATATAACTACAAAATGAGTAAAATATCTGAGAGTTAATCTACACAGATTTTGACCATTTAAATCTTAAATGAATGTAAGAACAAAATAGATAAAAATAGATGAGAGATGATGATAATGGTAATTCATAGAGGAAGAGATATGATGAATGGAGAAATATTCTCTCATCATAATTAAGTTGTTGCAACATTATAAAATTTATAATACTTCCTAAAATAATTTACAGATTGAATACTATTCCAATCAAATTACCATGAACTAAACAAAATTAATAATAAAATTCAAATGGAAGAACAAACGGTCTAAAATTTCAAGGGAAATAATGAGAAACAATATGAATGGGATATCGCATCACTATATATCACAATTTCTTATACTTTAGTTGTGATCAAAACATTTTGATTCTAGTTAAAACAGAAAAGTAGATCAGTAGAACAGCTTAGAAGCATTCACAAATAAGTCTTTTTGAAAAATTTAACAGCATAAATTCTTTTTAAATAGTATTTTATTTTGCCAATTATATGTCAAGAAAATTTTTAGCATTCATTTTCACAAGGTTTTGATTTCCATTTTTTCTCCCTCTGTGCCTTCTCCTCCCCTCTTCCTCAAATGATAGTTAATTCAATATAGGTTATGTGCAGTTATGTAAAATATTTTTCCAAATTAGTCACAGCTGTGAAAGAAGAAATGGCTCAAGGTTAAAAAAAAAAACAAAAAAGAAAGTATGTTTTGATCTGCATTCAGAGTCCCTCAGTTCTTTATCTGCATGTGGATAGTATTTTCCATTGTACGTCCTTTATACTTGTCTTGGAATACTGTGTTGCTGAGAAGAGCTAATCATTCATAGCTGATCATCACAAAATGTTGCTGATACAATGTGTTCCTGATTCTACTCATTTTAATCTGCATCAGTTGGTACAAGTCTTTTCAAGGTTTTTCTGAAATCTGCCTGATAGCATAAATTCTTGAGGAAAGGACTTTAATTTGGGGGAAAAATGCTAAATAAAAACTGAAAAGCAACTTAGAAAATATTAATATGCTACACCATATATTATAAACACAAAATTTATTCATGATGTGAAAATAAGAGGCTGAATTTTAAGGAGAGAAAAAATGAAATTAGGCAACCTTGAGAATTCTGGTGAGGAGATACCTTTTTGTTTTGGAGGGCAATTGGGGTTAAGTGACTTGCCCAAGGTCACACAGCTAGTTTTTGTGTTAAGTGTCTGAGGCCGAATTTGAACTCAGGTCCTCCTGACTCCAGGACCAGTGCTCTACTCATTGTGCCACCTAGCCGCCCCAAAGAGATAACTTTTAACTAAGAAAGAGATAGAAATAACAAATATAATGTGGATAATTTTGATTAAGTAAATTTGAAAAGTTTTGCAAAAAATTAAATTGATTAAAATAGAATAAGAAGAAAAATAGCTTCATTGGAGTAAGAGTTCTATTAAATGTCACCAATATAAGTTCAATAATCAAAATATATACAGAAATAATGTGAATGAATAGAACCAGAAGACAAATGATCAAGGGATATAGAATTTTCAAAAGAAAAATTGCAAATTGTAACTAGTCACATGAAATAATTTTTAAACAATAAGAAAAATGCAAATTAAACAACCCTGCTTGTCTAAGAATATTGTGCTAGGTGCTGGTGATACACATACAAAAGTGTGTCTAATGGGTTTTCTAAAGTAGTATCCCTTGTCCTTCCCTCAAGAAGTTTATTCTCTAAGGAGAAAAGTCATAGACAAATAGTTATAAGGGAAGCCAGCTATATCTGGAAATATCAGTAATGAAAACAATCAGACAAGTGGAGAATAATCAATGAGAGAGGGGTTTGTAAGAAGATAAACACAGATAGAGTACAGCCATTCTGGGTACTAATTTGGAGTTTTGCAAGTAAATTGATCCATACTCTTTAATCCAATGACTCCATTACTCGGTAGATAACACTATAAACTAGTACACTATAGTGTACTATAAACACTATAGAAACAAAAGACCAAAATATACCAAAAACACTCATAGGATAACATGGGGTTTGGGGAGCAAAGAACTGGCAAATTAGGTACCATTAAATGGGTAATGCCTGAAGACCCCTATGACATATGAATGTAATGCAAAATAATTGGTGGTTAAGAAATGACCAAAAAATACAGAGGAGCATTGGAATATGTGTATGAACTGATACAGAGTGAAATAAGAACCCAAAATAATAATATGTACAATGTAAATGAAAAGATGACAAAAAGGAAGTTGAACTAAAAGTAACTGAAAAACCAATTAAGGTCTTGTAGATCAGAATATGAAGCACATCTTTCTGGTAGGAAGGCAAGGCACTGCCAGGAAAATATTGTGTAAAATATTGTCATAATATTGAACATTTTAACTTACTTGCTTTACTTCATCAGGAGAAATCTACAAACTGAGAATGAAATGATAATTATTTTAAGGGAAAAAAATCAATTAAGTTAAATTTTTAAGTCATGATAAAACTTTTAAAATACCTGACAAATAGTGATGGATTTAATCAGGCACTACAATAAGAATTAAAAAAAAAATAAGATGGTTGAAGGAGTAGAACAAAGCATACTGGAAGAATATTTTAGGATAAAAGAGACAATCAAACTCTCAGGACAATGACTCTGACTCTAAAGGAGAAATTTAGAGTTCCTTCAATATTTAGGAACTGTTTATATATTACAGAAGTAATGGCTGGTTGTCCCATATCTAAATTACTAGTCCTATCACCAGTACTCATCTACCTATTTCATTTACATATTAATCACTCTCTTTTTTTTTTAACTTCAACCTGGATCAGAATGGATTTGCAGTGACCAAATGAGATAATTTTGTGAAGCACTTAGCACAGTGTCTGGCAAATATTTGGTGCTATAGAAGTGTTATCATCATCATCATCATCATTATTTTAAAAATATGGCTCTTTATCCATTTTAAGGTCCCAGATCCAGGTAGATATATTTCCTTAATGGTTTTTAATCTAGGTACTATTTCCTCATTTCCCATTGTAGTAATAATTTGGACACTCAACACATAGAGGGAGTCAAAAAACAAAACAAGACTACCCAAATTAATTTTTGGAAATAATTCTGAATTCTCTAGCAGCTATACCTATCCTATGACCCACATACTAGAACCTTGTAATAACTTTAGACACATTGGTAGCTTTAAGATGATTGGCATGATCAAACCTTAAAAAGGGGGTTCTACCATGGAGTATTCTTTCCCAGAATGTATCTTTCTCAATACCTGAAAGATTGAAAGATCACTTAGAGGACTGAGACTATCAGCATTAGGTAGATGATAGAATCCACCAGAGGAAAGGAGTGTTTCCATTAGGGATGAAGGAGAACAATAAGCAAGGGCAAAGATATTTCACAAAGTCCTGAGTTCTCCAGCACGAACCATTTTTTTTGCAAATTTTTCATCTTGGGTCAGCCCTGGGAAAGTCACCAAGTCACACACTCCATGGCAGAGCACTAGGTTAAGCATGACATTGTCCTCTTGACTAACATGATAGGAAGTTCATTCAATTTGGCATAACTATATTTTGTAAGAGATTTATTTTCTCTTCTATGTTTAGATTTTTAGAGCATAAGTGCCAACTTCTGGAATCTAATCCAAAACCCCAAGTATTAAGTCCTATTGGTAAATCAACAAAAGCCCTGTTTGCACAATGAAAGCCAAATGCAAATCCTTTTAGCTCAGGAGCAAGAATAATGATCGTTTTTCAATGTTAATTTTAAGTACCACATAGCAAAATGTCTTATTAATTTTCACCTTGAATCATGGAAAAAGTAAGCTGTCTTCCTTTAAACAAAACTCAAAAGTAAATAGAACAACTACAATACACATTATGGCAGTGAACAATTCAGAGGACATATAATTTCCTTGAGTATTGGTAACATGGGGGTAACTAGGTAGTACAGTGAGTAGAGCACTGAACCTGGAGTCAAAAAGACTCATCTTTCTTAGTTCAAGTCTGCCTTCAGAAACTTCACCATTTGCCTCAGTTTCTCATCTTGTATTAGCAAGCACCTTAGCACACCCAGGATAGCCTGCTAGAACAGGTTCTTTGATCTGCTTTTAAAGGAAAAACTCAAAAAAGTGTTAACATTTCCATTTTTAATCACATTCACTAGTTCAGGGGGAAAGGTCAGCACCCTGAACTTAGAGAAAATGCAAACAGAGAAAATGCAAGCAGAGAATTTACAAGCAGAGAAATTAGCACAAAAATCAACAGACAGGGCTCCAACTATCTGAGTAAAGCCATGTTGCTAAACGCTTTACATATATCACTTGATTGAGGAAGAACAAACATCTGGTAGTTGGGCCCTGAACATATGGCTACTCATAGTCTTTACCAGGAAATCAAAACATCCCTCTCAAAGCAAAATGCCAACCTCCCAGAATATACAACAAAGACTCAGCCCCTGATAGCCTCAGAGCCAGAAGGCACAAAACCTATTTGACTCAGCACAACTGTGAATTATCAGGGTTCCAAGGGGATTAATCCTCCAGATATTTATGATTTACTCTGATCTTGGGAAACTGAATGCCAAAAAAAAAAAACACCTTGCTTGAGCTTACATATCTGTGAAATGAGCTAGAGAAGGAAATGGCAAACCACTCCAATATCTTTGCTAAGAAAACCCCAAATGGGGTCACACAAAGAGTCAGACATGACTAAGATGACCAAACAATAATAACAAGAAAAAGCTGACAAGAATTAATTATCTTTGTCAGATCCATATGACATTTGATCAATCCATTCAGTCTGTCTTTGTTCATTTATCTTCTTGGTATTTTCACTAAAAATATATGTAGGCTATAGCATATTACCATAAATGCTTTACTTACAAAAAGTGATATAATAGTCATGATATAGGAAATGCAGGATGAGAAAACAGGATAGGCTAGTCATGAAGAAAGAGTGAGGTACAAAAGATGGATAACACTGGTGCCTATAGAATATTAAAATATATCTAGTGGAAGACCTTCAGGATTTACCTTCTGATTAATCCTCAATGAAGATTTCTTTTAAGACATGCATCATCCCAGTGAATAGATTATGATTACTCACATCAGTAATGAAATCACATGAAAGTATGAAAAATGGATAAGCTTGTTCTTACCCCAGAGCCTGAAGATCTAAGTTCAAATAAATCCTTAGACACTTACTAACTGTGTGACCTTGGGCAAGTCATTTAACCTGTTTGCCTCAGTTTCCTCAACTATAAAATGGGGATAATAACAGCACTTACCTCCCAAGGTTGATGTAAGATCAAATGTGATATTTGTAAAGCATTTTGTATGGTGTGTGACACATAGGAAGCATCATACAAATATTAGATATTTTCTATTTGATAATATTAATATTTGATATGATTTTTATTTAATATGAAATTATTAAACTAGTGATTGGGGATATTCTTTAGAGAAAGAATTCTAAGATCCAATATAGTTTGTTCTCAATAGAAAACTTTGGTCCTAAAGTTTTATAATTTATGATATAATTTTTATATTTATATTATATAAAATATTTATGATATAATTCAAAAAGTCTATAATTTTATAATAATGATATAATAACCTTCCACACACTATTAAGTATCCATTATTAGGTAGCAAAAAAAGAGAAAACATGCTAAGGAATTTAACTGATCAGATTGGAATAGCAAAGACAATTTGATTGACAAAGTCTCTTAAACATGAGCTAAGGAAAAATTTACATTGGAAAAAAAAAGCTAAATTTACCCATTCGTTGGATTTTTTCGAACTGTGAATTAAAATGTGCTTTGATTATGAATAGATTTAAATGAGTTATGATAAAAAACACATGTAAGCAGGTACTAATACATCTTCTCTGTATTTATCTTGTGTGTAACAAACACCGTAGGCTGTTTCTCCCTTAGAACACAAGCTTCTCAAGGCCAGGAACTGTTTTTGCTTTTCCTTTATATCGAGGCTTGCTGCTGTCTCACACAAACATGAGTCATCTTCATTAGTGTCAGGGAGGAAGAGGAGAAAGAGGAAGAAGGAAGATAAACTTTTTTTTGAAATAGTAAAATGAACAATAGATTTATACAGTATCTGAATAAAAATCTGTACAATGTTTCTTTAACCATAGGACCCATAATCCTAAAAATGTTATAGAAATAGTAATAAAAGAAATAAGAGGATTAAAATGTTCTTAATGAATTAAAAGTATGTGGGAAACTGAATAGGTACATATCAACACTATCATGATTTCTTCTACCAGACTTGTTCCAAAGATACTTTCAGTGAACTTATAAAGAAATCATTTGTTTTTCAATACTTTGAATCAAATTTTTAAAGCAATAATTTTATTCCCCTGTAAAATAGTCCAAAGAACATAAAATAATAACAACAGGAAAGTCATGTCCCAGGACCCATTCTATTTCACCTTCACCAAAATTGATAAGAAGAATAAGATAACAGCGATAATAACAACCATAATGATAATTGCACTGGAGGAACTAATTTTGTAAAGCAGTGGTTCTTAACTTGAGACCCATAGATTTCAGGGGTTCCTGAACTTGAATGGGAAGATATATCTTTATTTAATCAACCATTCATTTCCTTTACAATGCTAAGATTTTTTCTTTATACATTAAAAATTTGATTCTGAAAAAGGCTCCACAGGTTTCCTCAAACTGCCAAAGGAATCTATGGCACAATAAAATGTTAAGAACTACTGTTATAAATGAACATTATAGCAAAGACCTCGATAAAATGAA
Organism: Petaurus breviceps papuanus; assembly: GCF_028583685.1. Classification (NCBI taxonomy): domain Eukaryota; kingdom Metazoa; phylum Chordata; class Mammalia; order Diprotodontia; family Petauridae; genus Petaurus; species Petaurus breviceps. The sequence continues at coordinate 16,322,814 of NW_027187378.1, forward strand.
GAATCCCTCTTTAATATGAACAATCACTCCCAAGTCACTATTATTTGAAAGAAAAGATTTTTAGGATGATTTTTCTTTGAGTATCTAATTCAACAAACAGTTATTAGGCACCTACTCTATACAAGACCCTGTGCTCAGCATTGAGTAAAAAACAGAAAAAAAGAGAAATTGCCCTTGCCCTTTACTCTATTGGGGGGCTTACAATAGGAATTCAAATAATTATAATTTTAGGAAAAGAACTACAAAATTTTCCACTACTTTCTCTGTTTTCTCACATGGTCTGGGTCTGTGTGTGTACATACCTTATTTAGTCTTTCCTATAAATCTAAATATGAGACATTACCATTTCTAGGCAGAGACAATGCATCCTTAGCACATTGGCTTCTTAGCATTCCCTAGATAAAGAGACCTGTAGGAAAACAATTATTTGTGTTTGAGATTAGCAAAATATTTCTAATTCCACAATTCTACTTGGAGGATGGCTATTGAATGAAAGCTACGTTCTGAGGCCAATGTTGAAAAAGGCATCTGATCCTGGGGATGGGACATCTGGGATGTCAGCTGGGTAGGAGACATGGCTGTTTAGCTTTCACTTGGCCATAGGAGCCTGCATTGTTATAGTGTATGTTCCATTCCAACATGGCCCTGAAGAAACTCAGAACAGCAGGGCCCTCACATCATCTGTACTATATGTACACTTGGTCAGGCTGTGTAAACTTTGACATGTGGATGTCAATCTTTCTCATATTTGCAGATGGCTTTATCAGAGCGTGATTAGTTTCCAGAACAAATTTGAGCAAAAGAAAACATTACCTACAGTATGTAAGCCAACAGACCAGCTAGTTTTCAGATTTGTCTATTTACATGGGCACTGGATGTTTTGCTAAGGCTCTCTAAAAGTGATGGTAATTGAACAGTGCCAGTATGTTAGTGGAAGCTGATGAGTTGTAAAGGTTTTATAAACAACCAGGGTGGATTTGGCCACAGCCTTTCTAGTAATGTTTGTTAATCTCCCTGAGCAAGTGTGCACCTAACACAATGTAAATACTCCAGAATTTGGAGGTGTCAATAGTGTAACTTTTACTGTTTGTAAAATCATTCTTTGATATCATCAGTAAGTTTACTGAATGTCCCATGGCCAAATATAATAAAAGCTTAAGTAAGCTGGCTTGTGGAGAAATAAGAGAAAACATGTGTTTTATTTTTCTTCCTACTATGTGTTTGTGAAAGGATCATAGATAAAAATAGGAAGACTGCTAACTAATAGATAGAGTCATTACTCTTATATAATTATGGATTTCTGTCTTCTATCTGGGTAAGGCCCAATATTATTGAACTTTAAGAGGGGAAAGTATCTGTTTAAAATTGATTGCTGGCTTAGTTTAGCTATTCATTTAAGTAAGACTTGCTGGAGACTCTCAAGGGGGAATACTGATTAACCAAAAATCCTTGCCTCCATGACAAAGTTTCTTAAAACCTCCCTTTACACAAAATTAAGTATGTTTGTCCAGAAACCACAGTTTACTGGCACATAAATCCTGATGCATACATCTGCTAATGGGTGTATGTGTTTGTTTAACCAAAAGATGGAAAGCTTGAAAGTTAGGCCTAGGGTTTATTTCTTAACTTGAGAATTTTCAACATCAGAATAGTACATTAACCACTAGAGGGCCTAGCAACTTGCTGTACTTCTCTAACCAGGGGGAAAAAAATCTTTTTTAATTTAAAAGAAAACCTTTAAAATCATTCTCTTATTATAAAGGACGAGGTAGAGGAAGAGATAGATATGCACACACATCACTGAAGATGTACTTTTGGAATCTGAACTGCAGCAGGTAGGACGCCAACATCAGGGTTAATAAACCCACCCTCCCATTTGCAGTATTGATGGCCAAAGGAGATGAAATGCCCGTGACATTTTAAAGAGGAATTTGTGAACCACAAATATGAGCATGACTGACGCCGCATAGCAGCACATAAAATCAATACAAATAACCTAAACCTTAATACCTTGATCCAAGGAAAGAGGATTGCATTATCTGGGCCTATCAAAGAACAGCCCCCACCCAGGCTTTGCCTGCTGTGTGCTATTGACTCGCCCTGGGAAAGGCACAGGGCCAAGAACAATTAGGAGGCTCTTGAGTTGGAAAATCTGATGTCTAGGTTAATTTGGACTTTTTTGAGTGCTGGTGTACAAATGTCCTCAGGATAGCGATTTTTATCATGATAGAAAATAAAATAATATCTTCTTTCCTTTGCTCCATGCAGAAGGCTTATTTGGAAAGTTACTTTGGCCTTCATGTATTGTCTTCTGCTTTCTCATTCAATTCAGTGGGTTTTCTGAACAGAAGAGGGATAACTCCCTCTTCAAGGCAACTAGGCCAAAGGATTGGCACTGCATTTTGTAATGATGAGCTATGTATCAGATATAAATATCCTGATTATGACACTAACTGGTATATGTGTTCTTCAAAAAAACATTTTTCTTGTTTACCAAATCAAATTAATATGTCTAAAACCAAATCTGTGCAGATATCCAATTTAAAAAGAGCTAGTATTTATTTCGCATACATATTATACCCATACACACATATACATATATACACACGTTTAAAAAAATTTAACATTCACAATAATCCTGTGAGTTATGTGCTATCATTATACCTATTTTACAGATGAGAAAACTGAGGCTGAAAGGTCACAAAACTAGTAAGTGCCTGAGGAGGCAAGAATCCATACTAGTTCTTCCTGATTCCAAGAGGAATGTTATATCTATGGCCTATAGCAGGCCAAAAAAGTCAGTGAAGAGGAAGAATCTATACCAAGAGATGTGCAAATATTGTTAACAGTATGAAACATTCCCTTTTGACATATTAAATTTAATTAACAAAATGTTGTAAAATGATTCAAGGCACAAAGTCAATTTGGAAAAAGAAATTCTTAAATTAGGTCTATAAAAATTCATAAAAGTGAGAAGTTTATGGTCTCTGGAAAGAAAAGGAAAGATGTTTCTCTTTGTTGAGCACATTTTACTAAATCCTATACCAATTGGATTTATATTAATAATCAGAAAAATAATTAGCATGGGTCAATAAGTTTTTGTTTTTCCTAGCATATCAATATATTGAAGGTGTGTTGGGGGAGCAGTAAGTGACACATTTTTACCTTGTGAGAGTATCTTTCCCTTCCACCAACAACTACTTATTGTTTCCCCTTGTGGTTCTCTACTGGCCCTCTGGGTACAATGGATCCCCTCTCCTGGAACTATTCAATTCTTGTGTTGGAGGAGAAGAGGCAGGGTTTAGGGCAGGACCACTTTTCCCAGGAGAACCAATCTGACTGTCTTTTCATCAGAGAAGTCAAACAGAGAACTTGGGCTTGCAGCCAGAGTATAGCAGGAATCAGATAAAAATGAAATCAGAAAATATTTAACAAAATAAATAAAAGTAAAGTAGAACAAAGGTAATATTAATATATAGTTTTCTAACCCAACATGCAGCCCACAGGGATACATATAGAGAATTTAGTGGCCCCCATTTCTCTCTGAGTTTGACCCTACTGCTTTGCATCATTTCTTTCTTCTTAACTGTTTTTAACCAGGTTAAAAAATCTAGTTCTAATCTTAATAATAACTAATATTTATATAGCATTTAATTTTCACAAATTAAACACATTATTTTATTTGATCCTGTAAGGTAGATACTTCAACTTATCCCCATTTTGAGTCTTTGTACAAGTATAAAATGAGTTGTCATCTCTATCTGAAGTTAGAGGTAAAGTAGAATATTTTTTGAATAAGAACAAGACAGATGGATACATAACCCCTAATGTTTTCTTCAAGGGTACTACCCAATTCAAAAAGTTTGTAATTTCTAGATTTGTTTACATTTGTAAATGTGAGAAAACTGAAGCTTTGATAGCCTGAGTGATTTGCCCATGGTTATATAGGTAGCAAATGTCAGAAGTGGAATTTGAACCCAAATCATCCTGATCCCAAGACCAATACCTCACTATCTCTTTAATTAAAAAAATATTTTATAAATACAAAATATATGTAATTTTGAATGATGAAACATTTTAGATTATACTTTTCAACTGAAACATATTTATTTATGTGTATATATACACCTATATATAGATGTCATGTATACATATGTTTATAACTTAGCTTTATGTCTATTTCATCTTGATATGACTTGTTTTCTTAAAAACACAAAATATTGCCATTATATATACTTGGTGTGGGTCTCACACTGGAAATCTAACACTCATTTATGATAAACACATGGAATAATCAATGAAAAATTAGCCCCACATTTGAATTTTTATCTAGATATTACATTTCTTACAGAACCCGGATAAGAATCTAAAATTATTGGTTTTTAACATATTGGAAAACTCAATGCAAGAGTTCTGACTGTTTCATTCATCAAAATCTATACAGCATGTAAGTATAAGTCTAACACATACAAAATTAATTCAGTTACCCCAGTTTTTGACATAGTTGAGGGAAATCTTTCATAAGAATCTTGTCGCTATCATTTAATGAACCTGAATGGAGATAGTGGTTTTTAATCATTTTAAATTTGTTTTATTATGTAATTCACAGGGGAAGGAGGGATGGAGAGCCTCTGAGATTCTTTATCCTTTGTCTCAAACTTTGCTGATTGATTACGTAGTGTATGAAAAAGACACTATCTGCATCCAGAGAAATAACTGATAAATAGATGTATAGAATAATTTTACATATATGTGTGTTTATAGCCCTATTTGTGTCTAATGGTAGCCATCTCTAGGGTGGGAGGGAGGGAAGAAAAATAAAGAAATGTATACGATAACTTTGCTGTATATTTGGAGAGAATAGCAAGTTGTACACAGTAGATTTGCAGTTTCACATACAATCATTTTTTTTATTGTACTGTTATATAAATGTTTATTTTGGTCTGTGAATTGAAAATAAAATAAAATTTAAAAAATAACTTCGTGCTGATTGACTACATAGTAGTTAGGTGACAGAGGGACAGGGGCAGGAGTCTTACGTTACTATTAAAATAAGTGATCTGCTCTTCCATCTAATTAGATGTAAGTGATCATGAATTTCATTTTTTGACCTCTCCAAACTCTTTTCTTACTAATTCTTTCTTTAAAGGTCACATCACTGGATTAGAGTGAATTTTTCAAGTCCTGTGTTATGAGTTAATCCCAATCTAGAATGCTGAATCTAAGAATGTCCACCCTAGTCTTCTCTATACAGGAACTGCCGGGGAGAAGAATCTAAAACATGAAAACGCTGGTCAACAAAGGCTTGTGTGTAAACTATGGGACTGAAAAGGTGAAAGCAGCCATCGCTGTTGGAGTTGTGTTTGTTAATGTGTGTACAGAGTAACTCTGTTTGTTTGTAGGTCCTTAGTAGAAGTGTGTCTAATGTTGACTTTTTGAGTCTAATATTGTTTGAATTTTCTATCATGAGTCTAAGCCATGTTACCAGAGTGCTCTTTACCAATGCTGTTTGTACACTCATTACCTTTTAAAATGTCTTGAAGTAGTAAACAGTTAAACAGTTCTCTGGGCCTTTCTCCCATTGTCAGAGAGAATGAGGGCACAGTCACCAAGTGAGGATTCAGATACTACTTTCTGGATGCCCTGATAAAAAAATATTTGTTTCTTTTAAATAGTTATTCTCAAATAGGCTGTAGCCAAAGAAAGCATTTTTTAAATGAAACATATATAAAAGAAGGAAGCAAGTGGCTTGATATCTTGAGGTGAAGGTTACAGTACAATATAGTAACAACAACAACATAATCTAGAGGAAATTTGGTGGAGTTGTGTATAGAACACTGTACCTGGAGTGAAGAAGACCTGAGTTCAAATCAGGTCTTAATCACTAGCTGTATGATCCTGGATACCTCTATGGGCCTCAGTTTCCTCATCTGTAAAATAGGGATAATGATGGAACCAACTTCCCAAGGTTATTGCTATTTTTTCTTTTTCTCCCCAATATACTTTTATTTATTTCATGAAATATTTCTCAATGCCATGTAAAAACTTTTAATATTCATTTTTAAAATGTTAATTCCAAATTGTCTCCTTCTCTCTTCCCCCACCTTGAGAAGATAAATGATTTGATATAGATTATATATGTGAAGTCATGAAAAACAAATTTTCATATTAGCCATGTTGCAAAAGAAAATATAGACCAAAAAAAAGAAAGTGTAAAAAATATGCTTTGATCTGCATTCAGACTCTATCAGTTCTTTTTATAGAGGTAGATAACATTTTTCATTGTAAATCCTTCAGAGCTATCTTGGATCATTGAATTAATCAGTATAGCTAAGTCATTTACAGTTGATCATCATACAATATTACTATTACTGTGTCCAATGTTCTTCTGCCTCTTCTCAGTTAACTTTGCATTAGTTCCCATAAATCTTCCCAGACTTTTCTGAAGTCATCCTGCTAGTCATTTCTCATAGTACAATAGCATTCCATCACAATCACACACAATCACTTGTTCAGCCATTCCCCAATTGATGAACATCCCCTCAGTTTCCAATTTTTTTGCCACCACGAAAGATCTGTTACTTTGGCATATAGACCTAGGCTATTGTGCGGACCAAATGAAATAATAAAGTTCTTCACAGACCTTAAAATTTATATAAATGACAGCTGTTATTAATAACAATAATAATGAGACTTACTGGTATGGTAAGATCAAAGTTCAATGTGTAGAATACATATAAAGCAAATAATATGTAGATAATACCAATGTTGATATTCATTTATGTTCACTTTCAGAACTCTAAAATGGACTACAAAGAATTTCGAAAGCATATTATATTAAAGAAACACAGAATTCATCCCCCAAAACCAACTATAGAAAGATGAATAACCAACAAAAAAAGAGGAAAGAAATCGATGGACATTTTCAGAATATGTGAAAAACAGGTCAAAAACTTTCAGAAATAATTTTGGAAAAGGCAGGTATTGCTTTATTGAACAAAAGCAAAAGGTGACAGCAGATATACACCACTGTATCTATAAAATTTAACTAAAAGCAATTTAGCTATGGTCTGAGCTAAGATTCAAAAGTGGAATCAAATTTCCCTCCATGGGAAACATCGACATGAGTTCAGTTAATGATATGTAGACAAGCCTTGACCAAATGACTGAAGGATGTGGATTTTTTTATGGAAATGGAGGGCCATAAATGGTCATTCTATTTTATGGAAATGGTTTATAATGGCAATTTAAGATCATGTCATTGCCACTAGAAATTGCAGGATTATTCTTGAAGATCAATACAAATTATACAAGGAAATAGTAGAAACTGTGCAACACTCAGTACAGGTTGCAAAAATTTTACTCCTAGAAAGATATGACCTAGGGGTCAGAAGTATACATCAGAAACTCTATCTCTCAAGGACTAACTAATGATAAATCTCATACCCCAAATATAGTCATCAGAATATCCTTAGAATGCAACCAATAAATCATACTGAACATGGAATATGATCACAGATTGAACTGTTCCCCACATTCACCTTGCCATAAAATTGATCCATAAAAACTTAAGAACAATAGTTTCAATTGATAACTCCATACCAGGTAATCATTATCTCCAGGCCACATAATATGAACATTTTTAAAAATACTGAGATCTAGTAAAAGAAATCAAAATTGCTAGGGAAAAAGATGAAATGCATATGACCCTCATATTATCTACTGCAGGAATTATGCCAAGGATGTTTTTTGTAAGCCTATAGGGCATCCATTTACATTCTAGTGCTTTTATTCAAATATGCAAACCAATAATTTTTTTCATTTATGCATTAACTCATAAAAAACTAAATTTAAAAGTATAGCAGGATATTGTCTTGTTTTAAGACCATTTCTCTCCGAATTGTACTGAACAGAATGAGAATTATTTTTTTTTCTATGATGATAATAAATGCTTCCATATTACTTTAAAATTTGAAAAAAAAATCTCATGATAACACAATGTTAAGATACATAAATGTTATCTTGAAAAAGATGTGTAATAAGCTGGAAAAATCAGTAGTGTCATATATATTTTATTTCCTTTAGCCTTGGACAAGATGAGCAATAAACTTCACATAAGACCACACCCTTGTGTGTAAAGTATTCATTATTGCCAAGAGAAGAGAACAATAATTATTGTTTTCCAAGGCACTACTTTCCCAATCTCTGTGTTAGTACAAAATGAATCCAGATCTCTATCTTTATCAAATAAGTTAGAGAAGTTTAATGTTCCCTCAAAACACATGTATAATATAGCTAGATGCACAACCCATTCACCATGCTTCATGGAAAGGGGCCCTTCCTTTCTGGCAGGACAGTGCCCTGGTACTCTGTGAAACCTATCTTGTATTCCTCACCAGATCAAGCTGTAGGATCCTTTTCAATAAAATGAATTACAACTTTCAGGGTGGGGGTATGGGATGGGAAGGTTTCTACATCACTTTGGTACTCTGGGAGGCAGATTGGTTGAATTTTTATGGAGTTGTTTATGGGGAACCACCCTCATACAGAAATTATAAACGATCAGAGGATTTAAATTGAGTGGTTGCAATATCCAGGGAAACATGACCTATGGAAGTCCTGAGAATGAGAAATCCCAAGGAAGAAGGCAGTAACCATGTGACAGATAGTGGTGATTCTGAGCACAGGGGACAAAGGATCTTTTCTCCTAAATGGGAGCCACTCACTCACAGTTTGCCTTTTCTGTAGGGTGGGCTACAAGCACATTACTGAAGTCTTCTCTGTCCATTTCTAGAGATCACTGATTAAATTACCTCAACATTTCTTTCTTACTATTAGAGATCATATTCCAGAGTGAGAGAGAGTCCCACAGTGACTAGAGTCAACATATTATCTAAATTCTACTCAGGGGATCAAAAACCCAGAGCAGAGTATCTAGGATCCCTCTGGATCCAGTTAACCCGAAAGAAAGATGTGGAAGACAGAAAAAAAAAACCGAGGATGAGGAGTGTCACAAATTACCAGCTGAGTTCCCTAAAAACAATAGCTGGAAGGAATCTGATAGTTATTGCACCCTTATCATTTTATAGATGAGTATGCTGTAGCCCAGATATGTTCGATGATTTCCCCAAGGTCATAGCTCACATAGTTCACCTCCACCTGGATTTCCTTCAAAACCCAAGTGTAAAATTTCTACATGAAGTGTTGCCTAATCTCCTAGCTCTTAGTACCTTCCCCCCAGGGGTGTGCTAGTAAAAGTTTAACAATTGACTCTCTGGGAAAAAAAAAGTACACATGACACTTTTAAATTTAATCTGTACTATCAGATTACTCCATCACTTTCTTAAGTCTACAATCAACAAAATAATAAATCAAACACAGATTTGAATTGTTTGCTGATTTCTATGAGGTAGATGCTCAAACTGAAAATTTAACAATTGAATCTTACCCTGGCTGAGGCATGCCCCTGCTTCTCCCCCACCAAAATGACCTTTTATTTCTTTGGTATATACTTTTATGTGTACATATTCTCTCCCCTGATAGAATGCAACTTCTTGAGGGCAGGGAGTCTGTTTTCATGTTGTGTTGTCATTGTTGGAATCCCTAGATCTAGCACAGTGCCTGCCATTAGTCACATAATAAATTGGCTGACTTATCTTTGACAGATACTAGAATTCAGTCCTTCTGGCTTCTATTCTAGGGCTTCTTTTCAACTACTTAGAGTTGGAAACTACTTGGTTAAGCAAATGAAAAAAGTCAGATTTTGTATAACATTCATTTTGAGCCAATTCAATTGTAACATATATGCTAGGGCTCTAACCTAGAAAGCATTGGATTCCAAATCTAGATGAATTTTTGCCATTAATTTTATATTTCAAGTATGGAGAGAGCAAAGACTTGCTTGAGTTTGTTAAACAAGCTTTGCATCATAGAATCAATAAGAACCATCGGTAAATCAACTCATAGTAAATACCACTCAGGGACTGGTGTAGCTACCAAGCAACTTGGACTTCATTTATATCATAACAGATGTCTGGAACTTGGATCACATGGGTATTGAATAGCCAGGGCTTCCATAGGTTACCCAATTAGATTACTTGTGTTTTAATAAATAGCAAGATACAGGTAGTTGGCCAGCCTTTTACCCTCTCTTTCAACTAGACACATTCACCATGCTTACACAGTCACTTCTTCCTACCTAGAATACCCTATCTCTGGGGCAGCTAGGTGACAGTGAAAAGAGCACTGGAACTAGAGTCAGGAGGACCTGAGTTCAAATCCGACCACAGACACTTAATACTTACTAGCTGTGTGACCTTGGGCAAGTCACTTAACCCCAATTTCCCTGCCTTCCCCCCTCCAAAAAAAAGACAAAACAAACCAACAAAATAAAGTAACCAAAAATTTTTAAAAAAAGAATATCCTTTCTCTCACACTCTCTCCACCTATCCACATATTGTCCATGTTTCTTATGTTCAGTAGTTTCAATCATGTCTTGACTCTTTGTGACCCCATTTGAGGTTTTCTTAGGAAAGATATTGAAGTGGTTTGCCATTTCCTTCTCCAACTTATTTCATACATGAGGAAACTGAGGCAAACAGGGTTAAGTGACTTACTCAGGGTCACACAGCTAGTAAGTGTCTGCAGCTGGATTTGAACTCATGGAGATGAGTCTTCCTGATGGCAGTTCCTACACTCTGACCACTGCACCATCTAGCTGCCCATCTATGCTTCTACCAGCTACAAAAATTTCTCTAGTGATTCTACTATCCTGATTTTGCAATGTTCTGAGTTTCCTCAGAAAAGTGCACACCTTGAAATGTCCCATTACCTTATCTTTTCCCTCCAATAAAATGTATTCTTAACACAGTGCCTTGTGCTCATCCTCTGATCCCAGTAATGATTGGCAGATGAAGTCTTGATCTGATACTTTTGTCCACCCTGCTAGGGTTTTCCCATTTATAAGGAGAATGGTGACCCTCTACTCCAAAGAATCAAAAAATTTATGCCGGACTTAGGGCTTTAGCCCTACTGCATTCAGAATTTCTGGGTTCAGTAGATCCACCAACCTCGGCCTCCCCTTCAGGGATTCAAGGCCTATACTACCACTGAATAAGAATCATTTGGCTAAGAAGTCATTTTATGGCTGTTAGTTTTGGGGTTTTTTGTTTGTTTTGTTTTGTTTTGGGTACCATAAGAAGTGGTGTTTGGGCTTATTATAGGAGTGTGAACCTGGGCTGTAGGATGTGTTCATGGAAGACTAGTACTCCTGGTGTGAGGGCTGCTGAGCCCTTTTCAGGTTGCTTTTCATCCTTGGCATCCACCTGATTCACCCAACCCTCACCTGTGGTTCCAAAAAACTATGGTATGTGTAGAGGCCTGTTATGAGGGTGGCTGGAGCAGGCATTGTGGAGCACTTAGAGCTTGGTCAGTCATTGAAGGCACCAAGGTCATCCACTGCATCCCAAGCCATCACCAGCCATCTTGACTTTTGTCTTGCCTCTAGACTCCCATGACTATGTAAGACAAAGTGAGGCAGACAACTTCAAGGAATACTGCTCCACTTAAATCCAATTTATGTACAAATCAAAAGACATCATCCATGCCATTTCACCATTTTTAACCTACCTACAAGTCCTGTAGCAACAGGTAAGCGACAAAACAGCAGGTACAGATATAATGCAAGCTATAGTCATGACCACGCACATGGGTGAACCAGACGTTGTCTTCTCACCGGATTGAAGGAGCAGTGGGATTTGGCAGCCCCCTCGGGATCTGACCACACTGCTCACCTCCTTCTGTAAGGAAGGGGCTAGAAATGGTGCTTTAAAATTTCCTGCTTCACCCAACCCTAGCCTGCTTTCTGTTTCAGGTGAGGATCCCACCCTGTGGTCATAAAAAAAAATGTACAAAAAGATGCAAAGATGATTCCACTCACCATTGGCACATGGAATGTGCACATGGTTATGAACAACATGAAATCTAGTAAACCTGAAAGAAAAACAAGTCTTGTGAGAAAACTCAAAAGGTATCACATCCAAATAGCTGACCTGAGTGAAACAAGGCTGGCATATGAAAGCCAGCTTACCAAAGTCAAAGATGGATACATATTTTTCTGGAGTGGCTATAGTGAAGGGGAGCTATGCAAAGTTGGCATAGGTTTTACAATCAAAACTAACCTAGTCAGCAAATGTGTATGCCTCCCAAAGGTAGTGAATGATAGGCTGGAGACAATGCAATTGCCACTTGCAGGAATGTGCCACACATCAGTGCATATTTTCCCATCTTGATGAACCCTGATGAGATCAAAGAAAAATTTTATGAAGACCTTGGCACTCTGCTCATCAATGTGCTGAAAGAGGACAAACATAATTCTGGGTGACTTTAATGCCAGAGTAGTAACAGACTATCAGACATGGCAGAGAGTTCTTGGGAAGAATGGAGATGGAAACAGTAACAGCAGTGATCACTTACTACTGAAGGACTGTGCAGTTCATGACCTCATCACCAACACTAAAAGCAAACATTGGCATTTAACAGATTATGCCACTGTAAGGAGATGAGACAGACAGGGTGTGAAAGCGATGGAAGATGATGTGTGGTGCAGAGTGCTTCACTGATCATAGACTTAACCTCTCCAAGCTAAAAAAATCACATTTAACAAAAGTGGTGGCCCCAAGGCAATTTGACCACCAGAAGACTTACTGTCAACAAATTAGAGTACTTCTCCAAGCCAAAGCAATTCATTGCTAACTTTGAGAGAAAGCTGAGCCCACATATGATTGGCAAAAGTGGAGCAGAAAAGGTGCGGGCAGCTTTCAGAATTTGCTGTACAGCACTGGTTTTACTCATCTGAGACAGAACATTTGAAAACATCAAGATTATTTTGACAAAAATGATGGGGAAATTCAAAAGATGCTAAATGAAAAACAAGAACTCTACAGGGTTTATCACCAGGATTACTCATCCATCCCTAAGAAAGCAGCATTTAACTCCATCAAAAGTAAAGAGCAAGCAAAAGTAAGAGAGATTCAGGATTCTTGGCTCAGTAAGAAGACATATGAAATTCAGTTTTATGCTGATAGTAACAATACAAAGTTTATTGGCCTGAAGGCTATTTTGGGACCAAAGATTTTCAGTGCATTCCAGCTAATCAGTGCTCATGGAGTCACATTGATTAGTGATAAGAGTATGATCCTAGAGAGATGCATTGAACACTTCCTTTGTGTTTTCAACATACTGTCATCAATCAATGCTGAAGCCACTGTCTGTATACCTCAGGTTGAAATCAATCCATCTCTAGGTGAAGATCCAACTGAAGAAAAGGTTTTGAATGCCATTAGGCTCCTCTTGGGTGGTAAAGTTCCTGGTTCTGATTCTATTCCAGCTGAGATTTATAGGCAGGAGTTTCACTTCTTGTACAAAAGCTGACTGAAATTTTCTGGGAAATATGGCAAGAGGAGGTTGCCCTGCAATAATTCAAGGATGCCTCCATTGTCCATCTCCATAAAGATAAAGGAAATAGACTGTCCAGTAATAATCACAGAGAAGTCTCTCTCTTAGTCATTGCAGGCAAGTTTCTGGCCAAAGTCCTCCTGAATTTTTTAGGAAGATTCTCAAGATTACCTGGAAATATAAGTTACTGGACACTAAGGTTCTTTCTCAAGTTAAATTGCCAAGCATGAAGACTCTACTGCAGGCTGCAGATCTGATGAGCTGGCCATATAGTTCAAATGTCAAACTCATGTTTACCTAAAAGACTGTTTTATGGAGAACTCACAAAAGGAAAGTGCTCACATGTAGGTCAGAAAAAAAGTACTACAAAGATACCCTCAAGGTCTTTCTGAAGAAATTTTAATTGATTACATTACATAAGAGACACTAATAAAGTATTGCCAGCATGGTATGCCCACATCAGAGTAGGTACTGTGCTCTATAAGCAAAGCAGAATTGCAGCAGCTCAAAAAAAACATGAGATGCACAAATTTAGAGCCATCTCTACTCCAAATGCTGAGGTGGACCATTTGTGCCTGACTTGTGGTAGAGCCTTCTGAGCTTATATTGGTCTGATCACTCACAGTTGGATACACTGTACCTTGATTCCAAATAGTGTTGTCATTTTGGTCCTCTTGAAGTATGAAGGACAACCACCACCATTTGACTCAGTTTCCTCAGCGATGAAATGTAGATAATAATAGCACCTACTTCAAAGGGGTGCTTTGAGGATCAAAAAAAAAACCACAAACAAAACAAAACCACTTAGCACATTGCCAGGTACATAGTAGGTGCTATTTAAATGCTTCTTCTCCTCCACCCCCTTCTGTGCCTGTACTCATTGGCACTTTAGGGACCACTGTTGTATTTGAGTTCCAACCAGGGCTCTTCTCTCATCTTCTGAGTTGATTACAAATGTAATAATCAGCACTTCCGTAGACAGTCTTCAACAAAGTACAAATTTCTTTGGAGATCTTATTAAGACATTAATCCTTGCCTCTTTATAACAATATTAGACCCTTTAAAGATAGATTGTTTGACAATGGAAATCCATCAATAGTTTTCCAATCTCCTTGAGATCTTTGGGGTAACTAACCTTTCCTCAGGAGCCCTTTGAGGAACTACTGCCCTTTCTTTCCCCTACCTCCCACCCCTTTCCTCCACTAAACCTGTAAGCCCATATGGTTTCTTGAGAATCCAGGGAGACCCAGTTCCAGACACAGACCTGAAGAGCATCCCATCTCATCTCTACCTGTCCTGAGACATCTACAAGCCTCAAAGAATATCCCTCTATATTCCTAAAGACACTTGGAACTTGCCATCTGCCTCACCATTGTATCCTGGGGTTTTGAGGTATTTTCATCTATCCTGTAGTTCAACTGTCTTGTTTCTTCTAATTAGAAATCAAGGGCCTGTCTCAATTTTCTTTTTTATGTCCCCATATCTTGGCATGTAGTAAACATTTAATAAAGGTGTTTTCATTTGTATCATTTTTTCATTAAACCTTTTTTATAAACCTAAACATTTTATGAGCTAAGGCTCATAAAAATATAGAAAGGCTGAATCTCATAAAATTCACCATTTTCATGACCAATTTGATTGTATGCCAAATTCCCAGCCAGAATATTGCCCACTTCTGCAAAGGGAAAAGTATGTCTGTATATTTCAAAAGTGACACTTTTCACTAGAAAGTCTTCCAGTGACTTTTATAAATGGTTATAGGTAGGGAAGGGCTACCAGACTTTTACCCGAGGATACACATTTTAGAGGGCTCTGGCAACAGGCCCTCAAGGTCACGTTTCCTCCCCTTCCTCTTATATCAAATCCAAGTGAGTTATAACCAACCTATCCTCCATATACTAGTCAAATTGATCTTTCCTAAAATGCAGGTTTATTCATGTCTCACACACACTATCTAATAAGCTCTAGTGGCTCCTTATTACCTCCAGAATCATTTATAAAATTCCATTTGGCTTTTAAAAGCTAGTTTAAAGCCTTTCATAATCTAGTTTCTTCTGCCTTTCCAGTCTTCTTAACCTTTTTCTCTTCCTCATACTTTGATCCAAAGACACTTGTCTTTGAAGAGAGTAACTCCCAACTACAAGTATCTCCATTTGTTGTCTTGAAACCAGGTGACACAGTGGACAGAACACTGAGGCTGAAGTCAGAAAGTAAGAGGTCGACAAACCTATTCCTCCTGTCCCATTGATGTACTAAGATTTATTTTCACTCTGGTCTCCACACATTCATACTACATACATGTCACTAACCTAGACCCCTCTCTCACTTCTGGGACAAAAATGATGCTCCTGATTTCATGCCAATATGTCATAGTGAGCATAGAAATGAACCTTCTAGCTGCTCCTAGAGATTAAGGGTGGTGTTTTGGAGGGACGCCTGGATTGGGAGTCTGAGAATTTGGATTCATGTCCTAGCCCAACTTTTTATTCCCTGGATGTTCTTGTGTTTCATTTTGCTCCTCTATAAAATGAGAGGATTAGACACCATGACCTCTAGAGGAAAGGTGTTGAGCACACAGTATGTGATATACAACACTTCCAAGTGTGGCAGAACCAACTTAAAATGTAGCTCCTATCTGATTTTAATATTTTGATGGATTGATAATAAAAAAAGAAATATATAAACAATTGTGGTTTTCTAAGTCAACATGCAGACCACAGAAATTTTTATGTAAGGTTCAGTGAATCTAGTTTCTATTTGAATTTGAGACCACTGCTCTAAAACCCCTTTTTAACTCTTCCTTAAGGGCAAACTTATCCTCCCACCCACACTCACTCCATTGACTTTCCATTCTATGCCCTCAAATGATATTACATGGTGTTAGCCACTTGTGCCAAAGCAAAATCCTGGTGTACAAAGGATGTCTTGATCATGATTGATTTGAAACACTTCTAGCTCAAGAATATTTAGCTCAAGAGTATAGGGCACAAATACCTTGGGATATTAGGTAGGCAAAGGCCCCTCATGGACTACCTAAGTACTGTGCTGCATAATGCTCCAAAGCTCTTTGAATCTTACAGTTCTATCAGTAAATACTTTTAAATTTTCAGTAAAAACTCCTGATTAGAAGACTGGGGATCCCAGTGTGTGATTTGAGCCAGATCAAAAGCAATTAAGAATATGGCAGAAGGGAAGCTGCTTCCAGAGGCAAGTTCTCTATTTGCTAGCAATTTGGGGGCTCGAGGTATCTACAAAGCAGAAAAAAAAAAGAGTGATGTTCTGCTCTGGGAATCTGATTCTCTTCCATGCAACTTCATAGAACTTCACAAGTACTGTGGATCCCCTGATCCCTTTTCAGGACTCCAAAAGAGATTTCTGATCTCAGCACCAACTGGTTGAACAAGGCCAGAGGAGAAGCCAAATGAATCCAAGATGAAGCTTTTATCCCTTTTCTGAAATCTAAATAAGTCCTCTTCTTTGGACACTCTGGACTTTGAGAGGCAAGATAAAAGTGAATAAGTAGGGTATAAGAGACAAGTGTTCTGAGGCCCTCCTATTCACTTAGAGCTGGGGGAGGGTGATTCAAATCTGCAGAGAGAGGCTTGATGACTTGCCTTATGCCCTACCCACCTGGGATCCCTTTCCCCTTTCAAGAAGGGTGTCTGAATGACTATAAAACACAACTTTGTTTTTAAAGTAAGCTCTTAATCCTCTAAGATTTTTGATGTTTCTAGCCAAGAATTGGAATGTAGTCATAGTCAGAGGGCATGCAGGGGGCAGCTCTTAAATCTAAACCTCATCATTCTGAAGCATTGTTTTTGGACTCTGGTGAAAACATTCCTGATTCAAAAGTAGGTTCTGAACAGACATTTCCTGTATTTGCCAAAAGAGTCATCCATTACGTATTAGAACTTTCTCTACAGTTACTTTCACAGCCTCAGTTTTTAAGTGGCCAACTTCATAGAATCGAGGCTGATTTTGGCACTAAGTTACAATCTGTGTATGTTTGGAGCTCTCTCCTGTGTTAGCTGCACAAATAGAACCAGTTTTGGATAGAAATCAGGAGTATTGACTTTCGATTATGATGAAATTTCTTTTAGTGGAGGACATAGGACATGCCAGTGACTCCTATCTAGATCTCAGAGTATACTGGACTGTGAAAAAAAAACCATCTGGGTTATCTATAACATAAGATTCAGAGTAAAGTCATCCTAATAAATGATAGAATATGATAGTCAACAAGGGTTTAGTATTAGAAACTTCGATGCTTTCAAATATTTCCCCATTCAACTCCCATATCATTGAAATTCCTGCCACAGGATGGGCATTTCTCTACTTTAAACATGGCCTCTTCCAGAAAAGATTTCCTTTTTGCATTTTGACTTTTTTTTCAATTAATAAGCATTTTTTTCTCTGTCACTACCTATTTCCCCCAAAAGATGAACTCCTTATAACAACTATGCAAAGTCGAGAAAGGCAAATTCTCACTTGCCATATCCAAAGTTGTATGTCTCATTCTGCATCTTGAGCCCCTCATCTCTTTGTCAGGAGATAGGTAGCGTGTTTCACAATCAGACCTCTGGAATCTTGATAGTTCATTTAATTTATTAGAGTTCTTAGTCTTTCAAAGGTTTTGTCTTTCCAATATTATTGTTATTGTGTGAATTGTTCTGATTCTTTTCACTTCATTCTTTAAAAAAAAACAATTGGGGTTAAGTAACTTGCTCAAGGTTACACGGCCAGGTGTTTCTGGGTGGGTGCTACGTGTCTGAGCCTGGATTCGATCCCCAGGTCATCCCTACACTGGAACCGGTGCTCTTACTCGCTGTGCTACCTGGCCACCCCTTCACTTCATTCTTAATGAGCTCATGTAAATCTCCCCAGGTTCCTCTGAAACCATTACTTTCAAAATTTCTTGTGGCATTCTATTGCATTTTAACAATAATAATAATAATAATTAGCATTTTTATAGTACCAGGCACTGTGCTAAGTGCTTTATAATTATTATGTCATTGGATCCTCACAGCAACCCTAGAAGGTAGGTCTCGGTATTATCCACATTTTACAGATGAGAAAATTAAGGCAAATAGAGGGTAAGTGACTTGCCCACAGTCATACCACTAGTCTAAAGCTGGATATGAAACCAGTTCTTTCTGACTGTGGGCCTGGTACTCTCTCCTTTCTCTGCTGTGACACTTTGATACCCTGAATACCCTAACATCTTCAGCTATCCCTCAACTGATAGGCACTTCCTCTGTTTCCTTGCTTATTTGACACTTTAAAAAAGAGCTGTTATGAACTTTTTGCATATATGACTCTATTTACTTAGGAATGATTTCTTAATATGTAAGTTCCCATAGGAAGGGTAATGCATTCACAATGAGCCTAATAATAATAGTTAACATTCATTTAGAGCTTTCAGGTTTGAAGAACATTTTACATATATAATGAGGGTCTGGTGATTCCTTTACAAATCACCAGGACTCCCAGGAAGCAAATCCATAGCATCCTCCACATAGAGACACCATCTTAGCATGCTGATGGAGGTCTGAACCTGTCTCAGACCACCATCACACATATAGCCTGACTTTTGATCAACAGCTTTCTGGGTGGGTGCTAGTACTCTTTTCATTTTACAGACCAGAAAAATAAAGCCATAAAGATATGTCCCAAGGCAGGATTAGAACTCAGATGTTTCTGACTCCCAAGTCTAATGCTTAATCTATTCCATTGAGCTTCCTCTCAATATGACTTGGTTGGTAAGTCTTGATAACAGATATCTAGAAGCAAGGCTAGAAACTTAGAACCTTAATATGAAAATAGGAGATACTAAAAGTACCCTCAGGCCTGCTCTATAATTTCCCCATGGCCAGTTCTGCACAGTTTAAGTTGTTGGTGAGCCATTTTTTAGTTGTATTTGACTGTTTGGGGTTTTCTTAGCAAAGACTGAGGAGTAGTTTCCCAATTCCTTCTCCAGCTCATTTTACAAATGAGGAAACTCTGAGGTAAACAGGATTAAGTTACTTGTCCAGGGTCACAGCACTAGTAAGTTTCTCAAGCAAGATTTGAACTCATAAAAAGGAGTCTTTCAGACTCCAGGCCTAATATTCTATGTACTATGCCACCTCGCTGTTTTGTATACTTTAAATCAAATCACTAAAGCACTAGACAACTGTTGAAGTGGGAGTGAGAAAGATGGAAGCATTAGTAGAAGATGATCAGAATAGTCAAGAGCTTTGATGTTATTTAAAGATTGGTTGATTTAACCTTATATTTAACCTGAGGAAGAAAAAAATTGGGGCTATGGGTCATGATAACTATCTTCAAGTATTTCCTGAGGGATTAGCCCTGTTCTTTCTAGGGTGGGCAAAATGGAGAAATGAGAAGTTTCAGGAAACCCAGTTTCTACTCCACATAAGAAAACATCCTAACAATTGAAGCAAAACAAAAATAGACAACTTGTATTAGTAATTGGATCCTCCTCAATGAAGGTCTTCACACAGAGATGGGATGGCCACTGTCACGTGTGTTGCAGAAATTATTTTTCAGGTACAAGTTGGACTAGATGCCCACTGAAGTGTTTTCCAACTCAGATTTTGTGATTCTGTGATGTATTAATAGTCCTTTGGGGTCCTTCCTTTGCATAGGATGGTCTTGAAGAAAACTTACTATCTCATAATATGGAAGGGGCAGTTGCTTGGAAAAGATGATAGTTTGAGGATGGAATTTGAGCCAGAAGGTCAGGTTTTAGAGAGTTATTTCCATTCTTATTGCTCATTGTTCTTGTTAGATATAAGCCTCCCTTTTAATATCCCACCTTCTTTCCTCTGACACTGCCCACACCCTGCTTCAGTCCCACATTACCTCATGTCTAGACTATTAAAGTAGCCTGCTAGCTAATCTTCCTGCTACAAGTCTCTCTCTATTACATTCTATCTTCTACTCAGCTGTCACAGTGAACTTTCTTTCTTTCTTTTTTTGCTTTTTTGGAGGGCAATTGGGGTTAAGTGACTTGCCCAAAGTCACATAGCTAGTAAGTGTGTCAAGTGTCTGAGGCCAGATTTGAACTCAAGTCCTCCTGACTCCAGGCTGGTGCTCTATTCACTTCGCCACCTAGCCACCCCAACAGTGAACTTTCTTAAACTTGGGTCTGATCATGTCACCCAACTTCCATTCATTAAATTCCAAAGGTTCCCTATCACCTCCAGAATCAAATATTAAATCCTCCATTTGGTATTCAAAGGCTTATATAACCTGGAACCCCACTGTAAAGTCAAGCACGAGCAGGTTTCCAGAGGACTACTGCTGTGAACAGTTTTTCAAAGTTCTGATTACACAGTATAGTGAACACTCTATTCAATAACAAATCAGATCAAAACATTCACAGATATCAAGGTACAGCATTCACAATGCTACAACTTATCACAGAAAATCAAAATACAGTATTCACAACAACTTAGCACTATGATGGCTACATAGTATTCACCAAAGTGGTCACAAAGGTTTGAACAAAGTCCATTCATTTAGTCACTCAGTCATTTAGTAACTTATCATTCAATCATCCTTAAGGAGGCTCCTTAAGGGAAACAAAGTACAATAGTCAAAGTTCTCCACTCACAGGGCACACCAAGTTACAAATCAGTCACTTATTCAGTCATCATTCACTATTCAATCATCAGAAAATCCACAAGCCCTCCACTACTAGGTCAGTAGTAAATTAGAGTTTCTCAGTCAGTACACAGTATCCAAGTAAAGTCTTCTTTCAGCTTGACTTGGGGTGGTCTCTCAGATTCCCTGGATTCCCTCCTTGATCCCAGGTCTTAACTGGGATTCACCAAACTATCACCTGGGTTCAAAGGCAAACAGCTCCCAGGTCCTTGTCCAGCTCTCAGAGCACTTCCTGTTCCATACTGAAGCTCACAGAATCCAGTCCACCTTAAATCCTTCACAGTCTCTGTTCCTGGGAAGTTAAGACTTAACAAAGCCGGGGGGCGGAGCCAAGATGGCGGAGTAGAAGAACGACTCTCCCACGGCTCCGGCTTCCACCCTCCCCAATCCATGTAAAAAGGGGACTCTAAACAAACTTCGGAGCTGCAGAACCCACAAAATGACATAGAGAAGCTAACCTCCCTCTGAGAACAGCCCGGCAGGCTGGCAGGAATCGGCCAGCGCAACGCTCTGGGAGCCGAGCCCAGCACCACTCTGAGGCTTTAGCCCCAGGGCGGGCCTGACCAGCCACCAGCCGGAGGGACTCCAGATCAGCAGCAGCTGTGGCCATTTCCAGATTTATCAATACACAGATGCGAAGGACTAGGTGAAGGGCCAGTGCAGTCTGGACTTTGGGACCCAGTAAGTGGGAGTGCATGGCTTTTACCCCAGGGGGAGAAACCGCTGAGACGCCAGCACAGCCAGCCAGCGCCACGTGGCGGCTTCAGCTCCTGGCCTGCAGAGTGTAGGGGGACCAAGCACCAGTCTGAGGGGTAATCGCTCTTGCTTTAACCTGCTTGGATCTGGATTGCAGTCTAGGGTGGAGGTCCTGGGGTGTGTGTCCAGCTTGCCAGAGTGTGTGGAGACCTCAGAGAGGGCACCCATCTAATACCTCCGGCAGCTGAGAAAACCCCAGCGTTTGGGACGAAAACTCCCCTGTCTGGTGGCAGAGTCCTACTGTGGCAAAAAGCCCAAAAGTCAAATCATTGAGTGGCAAAATGAGCAGGCAAAGGAAACAAAGCAGACAGAAGATTCCAACATTACACTCCTATTTTGGGGATAAGAAGGAGCAAGGCATGGAACAAGAGGAAATCAGTGAAGTCAGAACTCCTGCACCAAAAGCTTCAAAGGAAAATACAAGCTGGTTACAGGCCATAGAGGACCTTAAGAAGCAGATAAGAGAAGTAGAGGAAAAATTGGGAAGAGAAATGAGAACAATACAAGAAAATTATGAAATGAGAGTCAACAGCCTGACTGAAGAAAATAATACCTTAAAAAACTGACTCAAATGGCAAAGGAGGCTCAAAAAGGTAATGAGGAGAAGAATGCCTTAAAAAGTCGAATTTGCCAGATGGAAAAAGAATCTCAAAAGCTCACTGAGGAGAATCATTGCTTCAGAATTAGATTGGAGCAAATGGAAGCTAATGACTTTATGAGAAATCAAGATGCTGTCAAACAGATCCAAACAAATGAAAGAATAGAAGGCAATGTGAAATATCTCATGGGAAAAACCACTGACCTGGAAAATAGATCCAGGAGAGATAATTTAAAAATTATTGGACTGCCTGAGAGCCATGACCAAAGTAAGAGCCTGGAAAGCATCCTCCAGGAAGTTCTCAAAGAAAACTGCCCTGATGTTTTAGAACTGGAGGGCAAAATAGAGGTTGAAAGAATCCACCGATCACCTCCTGAAAAAGATCCCAAAAAGAAAACTCCTAGGAATATTATAGCCAGGTTCCAGAATTCCCAGATTAAGGAGAGAATATTACAAGCAGCCAGGAAGAAACAATTTGAATATTGTGGAAACACAATCAGGATAACTCAGGATCTGGCAGCTTCTACACTGAGAGATCGAAGGGCCTGGAATGTGATATTCCAGAGGTCAAGGGAGCTGGGATTAAAACCAAGAGTCACCTACCCAGCAAAACTGAGTATCATGTTTCAGGGGAAAATATGGTCATTCAGTGGAATACAGGACTTTCAAGCATTCTTGCTGAAAAAACCAAAGTTGAATAGAAAATTTGACATTCAGTTACAAGAAGCAAGAGAATCATGAGAAGGTAAACAGGGAAAAGAAATCATAAGGAACTTATCAAAGTTGAACTATTTTTTTGTTTAAAGCAATCGGGGTTGAGTGGCTTGCTCGGGGTTGCACGGCCAGTTGTTGTTTCTGGGTGTGGTGCTGGGTGTCTGGGCCCGGATTTGATCCGGGTCGTCCCGGCACTGGGGCCGGTGCTCTTGCTTGCTGAGCCACCTGGCCAAAGTTGAACTATTAACATTCCTACATGGAAAAACAATTGTAACTTATGAAACTTTTCTCAGTAGTTGAAGGGATTAGAAATATATATATATGTGTGTGTGTCTTTATATGAGGGTATGCGGGCATATGAATACATATGTGAATGTGTGTATATACGTTTACAGGTATACATAGATAGAGGGCACGGGACCAATTTAACAGGAAGGGATGATACTTAAAAGGTGAAATTAAGAGGTGAGAGGAATATAATGAGAGGAGATGGGGAGAGACAGAGTGGGGCAAACTATCTCATACAGAAGAGGCAAGGGAAAATGGTTACAATGGAGGGGAAGAATAGGAAGGAAAAAGGGAATGGGTCAACCTTATTCCTATTGAATCTGGCTTGAGGAGGGAGGGAAATACACACTAAATAGGGGATCTCACCCTCCAGGAGAATAGGGGGGGAAGGGGATGTGAGGGGGGATGATGGAAGGGAGGGCGGGCTGGGGGTAGGGAAGTTGGAAGCACCCACTTTTGAAAAGGGACAGGATCAAAGTAGAGAATAGAACAAGTGGGAGGTGGGATAGGAGGGAGGGAAATATAATCAGTCTTTTACAATACATCTACTATGTTATTGTTTTGCATTAGCCGCACATGTACAACCTATGCTGAACTGCTTGTCTCCCCAGTGGGGGTGGGTGGCGGGGGGGGAAGTGAATGAATCTGGAATTGAAAGTTTTAAAATCAAATATTCAAATAGATATATATATAGATATATATGTGTGTGTGTGTGTGTGTTTACTATTATTAATACCATCTTACATGTTATTAAGAAAAAAAAAGATATACAGGCACTGAGGCATAGAGATCCACTGGAAAAGTTGAAACGGGTATGGGAGAAAATATGAGAGAGAGCAGATTGGAGGTGGGGATATCCTGTGGGACTGCTGTTTTGGGGGGATGAGTGGGGGAAAAACGGGGAGAAAATTTGTAACTCAAAATCTGGCGGAAACGAATGATGTAAATTAGAAGTTAATAAAGCATTAAAAAAAAGAAGAAAAAAGACTTAACAAAGCCATAAACAGGTTCATACAAAGTACCAGGATCACAGTCATGTTTCTTCAGTCTGTGGCAGCTCCACCTGGCCCTTGGACATCTTTGGCAGCTCCCAGAAGCTCCAGCTGGCCCTCGGACTCAGCAGCTCCAGCTGGTTCCCAGAATTAAAATCACTTCACACAATCAAAATCATTCTCTCTAGCCTGGGGGACCTTTCATCTTCAGTCTCCCTGGTGGCAGCAGCAACCCCTTCCTGTTACATCAGCAACAGGGGTTCATACCTTCTGTTTTTTTAACAGAGGCTTGATTAATTACTAAGTGCTTAAGTACCTCTCAGCTTAGAAATACAAAACGAACTTCACATTTCATTACACCCACCAATCTTCTTATACCTTATACCCCCCTATACTCTTTGATCAAGTGACACTAGTCTCTTTGCTATTCCTCAAACAAGACACTCTATCTCCTAACTGGGAATTTTCACTGGCTATTCTGGATGCATAAAATGCTCTTCCTCCTCAATTCTGCCTCCTTTCCTTCTTGGCTCCCTTCAAGCCCTGGCTAAAATCCCTCCTTTTGTAGGAAACTTTTCCCAATGCCTCTTAAATCTAGAGGTCTTCCTGTGTTATTTCCAATTTATCCTGTATGTAACTTCTTTATACATAGTTATTCACATCTCCCCTATTAGATGGTGAGCTCCATGAGACCAAGGATTGACTTTGGCCTTTCTTTTTACTCCCAGTTCAAATCCAGCCTCAGATTTTTACTAGCTGTGTGACCCAGATTAAACCTGTTTGCCTTAATTCCTCTTCCACAAAAAATAAGCTGGAGAAGGAAATGGCAAACCACACCAGTATCTTTGCCAAGAAAATCCCAAATGGAGCTGGGAAGACTTGGACACAACTGAAAAGTGACTAAACAACAACTTAGCACAGTGCCTAGCACATTGGAGACAATAAATATCTACTGATTGGGTAGTTCAGAGAAAGGGAATACATATTTACATAGTACTTACTATGTGCCAGGCACTATACTATGTACTTTATAAATTTTATCTCCTTTGATCCTCACAACAACCTCATCAAGTGCTATTATTATCCCCACTTTTAGTTGAGGAAACTGAGGCAAATGTAGGGTAAGTAACTTGCCTAGGGTCAAAAGCTAGTAAGTGTCTGAGGCTATATTTGAATTCAGGTTTTCCTAACTTCAGGCCCTGTGCTCTATCCATTGTACCACTCAACTGACTGAACCACATACATGTTCATTAGGAGATTTAACAGTTTTTCAAAATTCATTGAGGTCTTGTACCTAATTGTCTTCAACTTGTCCTCTTGTTAATGGTAGTTAAATTAAGGAAAAGTGTGCTATTTTATCAGCTACATGTGGTGTGGTGTAGTGTATATAAAGAGGCCAACAAGATCTGGGTTCAGGTCCTGTCTCTGATGTATCCTGGCTATGTGACCCTGGAAAGGTCACTTAATTTCTCAGTGCTCAAGCAACTCTCCTTAAGTTACAGAGAAGATGCATCAGTAGAAATTACCTTACCTGGGAGTTCCCTGTAGCTCTGCAATCACAGGACCAAGCCCTATCATCAGTGGACATTTCCTTTGTTTTCTATGAGCCAAACCAGATTCTTTTATTCTGTTGCACCAAGAACTCTCTCAGGGAGGGCCAATATTAATATTAATGTTGGAGTAGTGTCCTCCTCTAATGATTATACTATTACTCTGGAATCAGTAGGGGGAGGGTTTAATTCATACTAATGAATTAATATTAATATATTCGTTGATATATTATTAATAATTATATATTATAATCAGCATATTTGTATTAAAGAAAGAATGGATAAGAGTGATTAATTCATATCTGGCTCCTCCACTTCCAGTCTTTGCTCATATTGTCATATACCCCAACCACTGAAGTCCCCTCAATATCCTCCCCTTTTCTTAAACATCAAACCCTGCCTATCCTTCAATTTTCAGTTCAAGTTCACCTTCTGTATGCAACCTGTAACTACTCAAAATCACAGTGATCCTTCCTCAATTATAAGCAATACGTTTTATTATATGTACTAAATATTATACAATTAATACAAGAGCCAATGATAATACAAAGAATGTCATATGATGACATATAGTGTACATCAAAAATGTTAAGGCCATTTTAAGCTTTAATAACTTCAGAAGTATAAATACTACAAACCTACAGAAAACAATTGAAAGGTTAATTATTTAAATTTTAAAACATGGATATGTTTCTTATTAAAATTCAACACAACCACTGACTTGTGCTACAGATCACTTTCCTTGATTTTTAGATTTTTGAACACTTTTGTTCAGTTGGTGTTGAGTGATTGAAAGCTTATGTTTGTAGCCCTAGTTTCAAGATTATCCAAATAATGAGGTTTCTATTCATACAAAACAATTTTAACATGATTCCCCAAGAAAATAACTAAAGGAGATATATGAAGTGATCAAGGTAGCCAAACAAAAGGAATTCTATGAGTCCATCAAAGTGAAAAATTGTCATAGAGACAATCAAATTAAACTTTTAAATGTACTATTCAAAAAAAACCTAAATAAGTATGTATATATATATGTGTGTGTGTGTGTGTGTGTGTCTGTGTGTATATGTGTATATATACATATAGAGGGAGAGAGAGAATGATTTTCATATAGCATTTATAGTTCTGAAGTTATTTCAGCTCAAAACTGAACTGTTACTTTGGGGCACCCTATATGATCATTGTTTACTTTTTTCAATGACTGTATCAGTCCCATAAGCCAACTTCTAATACAAACTTCCTATTTACATTGAGAGCACAATTATCTTCCCAATCATTCAGGTAACCTCAAAATCATCCTGGATTTTTATTTCTCCTCCACATACAATCAGTTGTTAATTTTTTACCAATTCTGCATATATAGATATTGCTCAGATAAATTTCCCCCACATACATCCACACATCACCCTCCCATCTTCACTAATCTAATAGCATACAGATTGTTCTCTTTTCCTCCAGTTTCTTCCCATTTCTTTCAGGTCTTAACAAAAATAATGAGGTATGTTTACATGACTGTTGTCTGTTGTTTAAAAACTTTAAAGTCTAACCAGGAAAATATTGTACACAGTAACAGTAACATAGTACAATGATCAACTGTGAATGACAGCTCTTCTCAGCAACACAATGATCCAAAACAATTCCAAAGGACACATTATGAAAAATGCTATCCACCTCCAGAGAAAGAACTGATGGAATCTGAATTCAGATTGAAGCATACTATTTTCACTTTATATGTTTGGTTTTTTTTCCTTTTGATCTGTTTCTTCTTTTACAATATGACTAATATGAAAATATGCTTTACATGAGTGCACATATATAACCCATATCAAATTGCTTACCATCATAGGGAAGAAAGAGTTGAGGGAGGAAGAAAAATTTGGAACTTAAATTTTTTTAAATGAATCTTAAAATTTCCCTTTACATGTAATTGGAAAAAAATAAAATTCTATTTAAAAAACTTTAAAGTTTGCAAAATGACTTACATATCTTATCTCATTTGAATGGTGCAATAAACATGGGAAGTGAACCAGAATTAATACCATCCACATTTTATAGACAAGGAAATAGGTTCAAAGACAATAGGTGATTTCCTTTTGTCAGAGACAAGATTTGGAACTATCTTCTTGACTCCAGTTCCAGCACCCCATTGTTCTAGACTGCTTCTCAAGTGACCATATTACATCTTTGCTCAAACACCCTTCAGTGAATTCTCCTTCTCTGTAGGTAAAATTCAAACCCCTTAGATTAGACTTTAAGAGCCTCACAATCTGGTTCTATCCTTCCTTTATTTTTTTATACCCATGATACATACACATATACATGTATAACACACAAATATATGTGTGTATACATATATATTCACATGTGTGTATATAGGTACACACATATGTATTACAATAATTTTTCAATGATTTCTCCATTTTCACTCCCTCAGAACCCACGCTTTTAACATATAAATACAATCAAGCCAAATAAATCACTATATTGGCCACATCTGAAAATATATGAATCTCGGTCTTTCTTTATAAACTTATTTCACATTTTACTACTTGTCACACTCTTGATTATAGACAGGTGGACTAGTACATACTTCTCAAACTTAATATCCCATGTCCTGTTTCTATTCATTTTCACTAGCCCTCGGATTTACTCCTGCATCACCCCTGCCTCTTAAAATCTTTATCTCTTTTCAAGACTCAGTTCAGGTGCCATCTACTCCCTCACCCCCACCCTGATCCCTCCAGTTGTCAATGCTGGCTCCCTTTTCAAACAACTTTGTATTTATTTAACTATGTATATGTTGTTTACCTTAGTATGCAACCTGGAGTATATGGTCCTTAACCTTAAGATCAGGGATTGTTTTACTTTTATTTTTGTCTCACTGGTGCTTTTCATGTAGTAAGTGATTTTCAAATGTTTGTTGAATTACATATTCAACAATACATTTCTCTCTTCTACTGGTTACTTACTTTCAAAGCAGTAGAAAGAGCATGAGACTTAAAAGTCATATGATTTGAATTTGAGTTCTTTTGCTGTTGGCTTTATCTTTTTAAACTCCAGTTTCCTCATCTATTAAGTGGCAATAGTAATGCTTCTCTTACCAACTTCACCCAAGTATTATGAGGAAAGATCTTTAAGGATTGCACATAAACTTTTTAATGGCAGTGAACATTTTGTTTTTATTTTCATATCTCCAAAGTCTAACATGGTGCCTGATACATAGTAGGTTCTTAGTAAATTCTAGTTGATAGACTGATTTTGTAGTGCCTCGTTTGGGTTACTGCTCCAATTTGTATTCAAGGATGGGTACCCAGGGAAATAACTAATACTCTTCTAGATTAACTTTACAGGTGACTACTCCCACTACTATAATTCAAATGCCTTCAATGCCATGCTTTCTATTAACAATGAAAGAGTAAACAAAATCATTTCTTAACAAAAGCATCTACTTAAAAGGTATAGCTAAAATATTAATTACAAAACATCCTCCCACAAGTTGGGAGACACTCACGCCTAGATACACATGTCTTTTATGGGAATAGTAGACTCAAAGGTAAACCACATACTATGACTCTGCTGGGATGGTTGCTCAACCAATTACAAGAATATGTTCCTTTTCATACCTGGTTCTCCTCTCAGTTAACAGTATTCCCATTCCTCAAAACAACTTCCTCCTTAGAGTCCCTGCCTCTGTGTATCTATGTTTGTCTGGTGCATGTGTGTCTTTGCTCTCTTTTAGATGTAGTATCCCTTATGGTCCAGTAGGCCCCCTTCAAATCTACGTGTCCAAAAAAGGAATAGGGAGAGAAAAGAAGAGAAATCCCTCCTCCCCCTGCAGGGACCTTCCCTACAGGCAGCTCCCAGTTTACAATCTCACCCCACAAACACATCTTTTTGTTTGTTTGTTTATTTATTTATCCAATCCTGTTGTTTCTTTCTGGACTCAATTAGAGGTGTTTGCATCTAATAAAGGGACCATAAGCTATTATACCTCATCTTATGATACTACATTCTATCTAGTGATAGAATATAATAATAATAATAGTAACAATAAAGATTAGCTGTTGGGGTCAGAAATATCATATCCTTCTCCTCTTTACAATTACATAAATATGAGATAATATTTTTAAAGTGCTTAATGCAGTGCCTAAAACATAGTAGAGCATAAATGCTTCTTCCCTACACGCTCACCCTATTCTAATCTGGGGCATAAACTATATGAAAGCATGGGATTTTTGACTTGGAAAACACCTGAGAGGTGATGTAGTCCTACTACTTTATATTGTCCAATTCACTGAACATTTATTAAAGAACCTATTTTGTCCAGGACCCTGTACTGCCTTGCAACTGGATATGGAATTTGTGCAAAGTAAATATTTACTTCACTAGACTCTATTGCTTAATTTGTTAGTGGACTGGATGCTATTTGCAAGGCTGAAGCAATGCCTTACTAGAGCTATGGGTTTATTGAGTTTGATTGAGCCTAGTGAAAAGTGTCCTGAATTTGGAGGCTGAAGACTTAAGTCAATCATAGCTGCTAAACATTCTAGCTGCAATATCATGTCTACTACTTGTGTAACCTTGAACAATTTACAACCTCTCTGGGCCTCAGTTTCCTCAATCTATAAAATGGAGATAATTCTTGAACTTTCTATCTCAAAAGGTTATTTATTAATGTCGAAGGACTTTATAAATGTGATTTAATGTTATTCTTATTACTATGAGAAAGGAAAAAAGCACACAGTGGGTGGGCCCCAGAAGGTTTAAAGAAGAACTAACCATTTCAGTGCATATCAAAAGCAAACCAAACCCCCAGGCCCTATTCAGATTTGCTGATCACTGTGTTTCATGTAGTACCTTTTCTCAGGATTAAATGGAATGAATTTAAAACTACTAAACAAACACGGGCACACACACATCATTGGAAACCCTTCATTTCACATCAATCATTTCTAATCTGTATCTTAGAAAACATGACAATTTGTGATAGGCATAGAGATCCTGGAACTTGGGTGACAAAGATGGGGGGGGAGAAAAAAATAAAAGGGCAGGGTAGAGCATGTTGTGCCAAAAAGGAAATTAGATGCTAAAAGGAAAATATCAGTGAAAGAAATAAATAGCCATGTCATAGAGTTCTGTGGGACTTAGGAGGGGAGGAAGAGGAGAAGAGAAGGTGCCATAGGGGGAGGAAGGAAATGAGAGGACAGTAGTAAGGTAGTATGAATAAAAGGATTTCTCCAGTGTATTTTACCTTGGATTTTATAATGGTCCCTCCTCTCAGTCTACCCATCTCACACTGAATTTAGTAGACTGTACTATTGCACACACCTAATTCTTACCCTGTATCTCTAGTGACCTGGTAGCTGATTAGGAATATCAGTTAACTGCTCAGCTCAGGCCAGAGTACTCTTTTATTGTGGACATGACAGTTGTTCTTGAGGGAATGCATCGGGTGAGCCCAAAGAAATGAGTATGATCTACTCATACACAAGGAGGACTTTATTAACTAAATTGAGATTGGAAGGCAGAAAATGGGTTTTCATTCTCACTTTCAGTGAAGTAACTTAGAGGCAGTATTGTGTATTGGAAAGTGAGGTAGTTTGAGCTCTCTTTACTCATCTATAAAACAAGGGTATCAGACTCAGTGATCTCTAAGCTTCTACCCAGATGTAAAACTAGTTCCTCAGAGTTAAAGAGAAGATGTCATCCTGGTGCCTCAGCCCCTTCCTTGTCTCATTTCCATTAGGATTATGATATTACATTGCAGAAAAGTGACTCAGTCAATAAGCATCTAGCTACCTTGACTAGAGCCATAGGAGAGGTACATTGATGTTCCCATGACTCTGACTCATGTTTTGACAAGAGGTTTAAAGGTCTGTTCCACTGTCTGAGTGGGCCATGTGGTTAGAGCTCAGGCTGTGACTATCCCATTAGATTATGAGCTCCATGAGGCCATGGGTCTGCTTTGTCTCTGTGTATCTCCAGTGTTTAACACAGTGCCTGGTACAAAGTAATAAAAACTTGGAACATGACCTACACCAGTCATGGAACTGAGGGCTTGGAGAATCAAAGAAATTTTAAGGATGTACAAGTTATTTCAACCTTGTAAAATTGTAATATTGCATTTATGGATGTAAAGGAAATTGAGGGAGTAGAAACTGGAACCATTCAATGTTCCCCCTATAGTTCTTGTTTGGAAACCTAACTCAAGGTACCAATTATCCTCTCTGCCTACTCTGGCTGCTCTCCCAGAAGGACAAATTCTTATAATGGATCCAGAAAGGGAATTTCAGATCTAGGTCAATTTAATTCCTCAATACTAGCTATTATTATAGGAAATACCCTGAGACAACAGCAATATTATTGAGGGAAAAAATATTCCAAAATAATTATGTGCATAAGTATATCATAGATGATCAACTAAGCTCTTCTTAGTGGAAAAACTCCCTTTTCAAACTCCCTTTGTTGGGAAGAGTTTTAAACAAAATTGGTCAAGGTGTTGTTCAGTCTTTCACAGGTTACCATTGACAAAGGAATCTTCAAAGTACAAAAGTTCCAAGGGAATAAGGAATCTCAAGTGTGAAGAAAAAGGTGATATCAAAACTTTTCTATTCCAAAAGGAATAACAGGTTTTCATTGACCTAAGCCTGAAATTATTTTTGTTTCTGAGTGACAGAGAAAAAGAACAAAAACAAGAAGAAGAAGAGGAAGAGGAGGAGGAAGAGGAAGAAGGAGAAGAATTATTACAAGAAGTACATTTGGAAATTACTTCTTTTAATTCATTACGTAAGAGTCAAAGTAAATTTATCTAGTTTGACTATGTTTTAAGATCAATCTATCTTTCAAATCACAAGAAAGAAAGAGAGAAAGAAAGAAAGAAAGAAAGAAAGAAAGAAAGAAAGAAAGAAAGAAAGAAGGAAAGAAAGAAAGAAGGAAAGAAAGAAAAAAGGAAAGAGAGAAAGAGAAAGGAAGAAAGAAAGAAAGAAAGAAAAAAGGAAAGAGAGAAAGAGAAAGGAAGAAAGAAAGAAAGGAAGAAAGAAAGGAAGGAAGGAAGGAAGGAAGGAAGGAAGGAAGGAAGGAAGGAAGGAAGGAAGGAAGGAAGGAAAGGAGAGAAAGAGAGAAAGAAAGAAAGAGGGAGGAAGAAGGGAAGAAGAGAGGAAGGAAGGAAAAAGGGAGGAAGGGAGGGAGGGAAGAAGGGAGGAAAGAAAAAGAAAGTCTTTACTCTCAAGGAACTCATATCTAATGGGGGAGACAACATGAAAACAACTATATGTAAACATGATATATACAGGATAAATTTAGGATAATTTCAATTTATAAAGGTGAGACTTTAGCTTAAATTTGAAGAAAATCAGGGAAGCCAGAAGACAAAGATGAGAAGGGAGAGAGTTTTAGCATGGTAGACAGCTGGGGAAAATGCTTGGAATTAGGAAATAGATTGTTAAATGAGAGGAAAAGCAAAGAGGTCAGTGTCACTGGATTACAGAGTATGTGGAGGAAGTAAAATGTAAGAATACTGGGAAGGTTTGAAAGGCCCAGATTATAAAGAATTTTAAAATCCAGATAGGGTAAATAATAATAACAATGATAATAACAGTAATAATTACTAGAATTTATATAGTTCTTTAAATTTTACAAAATACTTTACAAATATTACTTCATTTTTATCATTACAACAACCCCTAGAGATAGGTGCTATTATTATTCCCATTTTGGAGTTGAGGAAACTGATGCAGACAAAGGTTAATTAAATGATTTGACAGAGTATATCACCAACACAATATTCATAGCACCAGCGGCAACTATGAATATGCCAGCATAGCTCTGAATTGCAAAATATAACACTCTATTCATATAGAAGACAGAACTGAAACCTTTATTCAGACACCAGAAAGCCAAATCCCGACACCAGAAAGTCAAATGCGAACACCAAAAAACTGAATCCATCACAGCAACAAAGAAGTTAATATACCTTATCACTGCAGAAAGCAACACCAACACAAAGCCTTTCCACAAACACTCACAATCCTAGCTGTCTTCTTGCCTGTATCCTGCCTGCTCTAATTTCCTATAACACCCATTCAGAAAAGTCCTCCCTCCACTGCCTCCATGTGATTACATTTGACCTATTAAAAGGGGCAGGGAAGATCTTCAAATTCCCTTTACCATTACATAGAGTTACCCAGCTATTAAAGTGTCTGAGATACAATTTAAACTCAGGATTCCTGAGTGGAGGCCCAGAACTCTGTATACTATGTCACTTAGATGCCATTTTATATTTGATCCTGGAGGTACTAGGGAGCCATTGGAGTTTATTGAATGAGGAGATGACACAACCATATCTGCATTTTAGTAAAATCAGTTTGGCTAAAGTGGGGTGAGATTTGAGGTAGGGACACCAAATGCTATACTAGTGTAATAATCCAGATAGGTGTGAGGTGGTAAAAATCTCACCCAGTACCCTGGCAACATTATAGGAGACAAGGGAGTGTATATGTGAGGTTTTAGGAAGGATTTGATCATTGAAAGACTATGGGAGATAAGACAGAGTGAAGAGTCAAGCTAGGTTGCAAGCCTGGATGATTGGGAGGATAGTGATACCCTCAATAGTAATTGGGTAATTAGGATGACAGGAAGGTGCAGGGAAAAAGATTATGAGTTCAATTCTGGACATATTGCCTTTAAGATGGCATCTGGGCACCCAAGTCAAAATATCAAATAGTTGGAGATGCAAACTCGGGGATCAAGTAACTAGTTACTCTTTTTCAGTTGGATTCAATGTACTGACTTTGTTTAGGAAGAGAACTAAACCACAAAGCCCTGAAGCTAAAAATATCAGACTGAAAGATACCACATCATAAAATCAAAATTAAAGTCACTATCTCTTAAGGAATGTAGGATAAAGTTGCTCTGGAAATACAATAAAGAGAACTAATTAGCCAATTAGTCATGTTGATGTCTATAGCAAGTTTACAAAAAGAAAATGCCCAATCAAGCAGCATAAAAGATGCACTCAAATTAACGTTTTAAGACAAATTCATTTTGAAAATGGCAGTGAGATGACAGTGAGACAAAAATCTTCCATCAGGATAGAGCAGTTTCCAGTGGATTGATACTACAGGACACTTCAAGGTCACCTAAATTTTGAAGGGCAAGGTAAATCAAGACTTGGCCAGTTGGATAGGAGCTTATGTCTCTAATTGTGAATATTCTAGTTAACTAGAACCTAAACTAAATTATAAAGGCAGCCAGGAGGCTCAGTGGATAGTGCACTGGGCCTGGAGTCAGGAAGACCGGAGTTCAAATTTAGCCTCAGATGCTTTCTAGTTGTGTGAAGCTGCACAAGTCACAACCTCTGTTTGGCTTAATCCACTGGAGAAGGAAATAGCAAACCACCCCAGTACCTTTGCCAAGAAAACCCCATACAGGGTCACAAAGAGTTGAGCACAGCTGAACAACAAAGTTATAACTATATTTTTAAGGTGTATCTTCAATTAGTTGCCTTCTAAATTTCTGTGCCCAAGGTACAGGGATATCTCTGCCTCCTGCTCCCCTTGGGTCCCAACAAATTCTCAAGTCATCCTAGCATAATACAGCTCTGATAATAAATATTGCCCTGTCTTCGTCTTCTTCATCATCTTCTTCTCCTCCTCCTCCTCCTCCTCTTCTTCTTCTTCTTCTCTCTCTGTCTCTGTCTCTGCTGTCTGTCTGTCTGTCTCTGTCTCTCTGTCTCTGTCTCTGTATCTGTATCTGTCTCTCTCTTTCTCTGTGTCTATCTATCTCTCTCTCTCCCTCCCTCTCTCCCCACTCCCCCAATACATGTGGTGTTCTGTAGAGAGTCCTGTACTCAGGTCACAAGGCCCAGATTCTAGCCTTGACTTGGTTAATCACTAACTAACTTTAGTCTATTTATTTCACCTCTTTGACCACAGGTTCCTCGTCCATAAAATAAAAAAGAGCTATATGAGATGACCTCTAAGGTCCTTTGCACCCCCAGTATTCTATGATTCTATTTTTCTTTTGCTTTTAGTCTTTTGTTAACTACACAGAAAAGTGAGGTAATAAGTGTTTAGTTGAACTACTTTGTTGTTATTGTTGTTTGGTCTTTCAATTGTGTCTGACCCTTCCTGACCTCATTTGGGGTTTTCTTGGTGAAGATACTGCATTGGTTTGCCATTTCCCTCTCCAGCTCATTTTTACAGATAAGGAAATTAAGGCAAATAGGGTTGAGTGAATTGCCCAGGGTCACACAGCTAGCAAGTGTCTCAGTTCAGATTTGAACTCAGGTTTTCCTGACTCCAGGGCAGTCACTCTACCCATTGAACAGCTTAGCTGAGTTTTGAGCAAGCTGTTTTAAGTTGAATGATATTGCCACTCCCTGCCCCCCAATACATCCCTAGAAATTAATGTAAGTGACATTTGGCAAAAAACAGCCATATGCTAACAGAGTAAATGATCATGATAATAATCTGTTTACTCCTCTCAACTGGCAGTGACTTTTCCGCTTTGATGGGGAGAAGAGCTCCCTCCAAAGAGAGTAATACCAGTGTTAGGAACCGGAGTGCCCCCCAGGCTTATTCATTTGTGTGTGGAAAAAGGATGGATGGAATTTCACAGCAGCTGCTCTGGGTTCAGGATGGGGATATTTCTTTTCTGTATTTCTTGTAGTTGTGCCTCATGATGCTGCAACAGGCTCTCAATGTTCAGGCTGGTAATGGAGCTCTGGGGTCACTTACACATACACCCACACAGTCACAAAGGATAGTGAATAATAGCCCAGAAGAAAGAAGTCAGGGAGGAGGGTAAATGTAAAAGCAGTTGAATGGGAATATAGCAATATTCTCCATTGTGTGAACAGTGATTCTAAGCAGAAGCTGGTGACTCTAAATGAGTGTTGTGAATAAGAGTCCAAAGCAGGTGCTTGGAGAGCAGCTGTCACATAAATGCTGATATTTAAAGCCACTGTGTTTACCTTACAATTATATTTACCTTTAATGTCTTCGGGGCATTATTAATTTGCTCCATTATTGCCCAGTTTAACATTTTATTTTACATAACGAGGAGTTTATTCCTCTGTGTGTCTCTAATTACCAGACTGCCATAAACTATCCTAGGATAGTGAAGTATCAAGTAACTAAACTAAAGCCATGAAGCTTTACCCAGACAGATCATATACTTAGGTTAATGGGGAGAAAAATAAGTAGTTTGTTTTCATGATTGCTCAATTAGATCATTTGTCATAGACAATACCCTGTGTATTCCAAACTAAGCTTCGTAGTTTTTAAAGCTTTTGTTTTGGTTTGGTATGGTTTGGGTTTTGTCCTTCTACTTTAGCCCCCAGGGGAGACAGAAGTTAGTCAGTAGGATACAGAGGAAGAAATTGGGGAAAAGA
This sequence comes from Petaurus breviceps papuanus, assembly GCF_028583685.1. Taxonomy (NCBI): domain Eukaryota; kingdom Metazoa; phylum Chordata; class Mammalia; order Diprotodontia; family Petauridae; genus Petaurus; species Petaurus breviceps. The sequence continues at coordinate 16,360,227 of NW_027187378.1, forward strand.
GAGGAAATAGAAATTTGGTGGAGGGAGGAGGTACCCAGCTAGGAAATAAAAGATGTGGAAGAACAAAGAGCTTGAATGATATGTTCCTTTGAATACCTATTTATGAGTTCTGAAACTAGGGAAACAATCCTCATTAGCAATCATAATGTCTTAATGCTCTGACCATTTCAATGTTGTCTTTCAGTTGTTTTTAACAGTAAAAGCAAGGGTTAGTCTTTCCCCACCAAATTGGTGTTCATATGCTAAAAGCATGTCAAGCTGCCTGGAAGCCAAAGATTGCTAAAAGAACTGTTTGTATGCCCCAAATATTCCTAGAGACATAAAGATTAAGGAAACTTTATTTCTATTCCTACTTGGAGGAAAAAAAATCATTATTCAGTTAGTTATAATAGTTAAGAACTGGCAAAGGAAGTACTCAACTATACCTAGGTGTTTGTATTTCTTTAAATCTTTCTCTAATAAGTTTTAGTTTTATAAATATAAATATCTTCATCATCCTCCTCTCAATAGAGAGTTGGTGAACCATGGGCGCAGGGCGTTACATATGCCACCAATCTTGATAGCTCTTGTCCCTGGTTTTTTCTTGGTTCTGAGTAATTAAAGGGTGACTATGGTATTAAAAACAAAAAAGCATCAATAAAACATTTAAATGTGATATTATTTAACATTTATGCTAGCCATTTTAATAAAAAATATTTGTTTTTTTATTGTTTTCAGGGGAAAGGCATGCTATTCTTTGTCTCTTCCATAGAGATCTTAACTTTTCTGAATATGAAGCTATTAAGACACCACTCTCCATATAGTGATAGTTTACTCATATTCCTATCCTCATAAATACTAGCTTTATCAACAAATGCCTAACATACTACCTGAGAATCAATTGAACAATAGAGGTTGATAAAACAAGATCATTATAGTCACCAAGATACTTGTCAGTTATAAATCATGGGAATTTAGAGATGTTGAAATGGCTCTTAAGAATTCCTGTAATTAGCAATACCACTTCTAGGGCTGTATCCCAAAGGGATCATACAAGTGGGAAAAGGGCCTGTATATACAAAAATATTTCTAGCAGCTCTTTTTGTGTTGGCAAAGAATTGGAAATCAAGAGGTTGACCGTCAATTGGGGAATGGCTAAACAAGTTGTGGTATATGAATGCAACGGAATACTGTTGTGCTATAAGAAATGAGGAGCAGACAGACTTCATAATAACCAGGAGAGACTTATATAAACTGATGCTGAGTGAGGAGAGCAGAACCAGGAGGACATTGTACACAATTACAGACACGTCATATCTGTGATGACTGACTTTGATAGACTGGGCTCCTCTCAGCAATGCAATAGTATAAGACAACTCCAAAAGACTCATGATGGAAGGGGCTATCCACATACAGAGAAAGAAGTTCAGAGTCTGAATTCAGACTGAAGCAAACTACTTATTCTCTCTCTTTTTTACTTTTTGTTCCTTCTTTCTCGTTCATTCCATTGGTCATAATTCTTCTTTACAACTTGACTAATGTTTAATGTGAAGGTATCTGTAGAACTTATATTGGATTACATGCCACCATGGGGGTAGGGGGACAAGATGGATGGGGAGAAAATTTGGAATTCAAGGGATTGTGGAACTGAATGTTTGCTGCAAACTAAAAGTAAATAAATAAATAAGTTTATTTAACAAAAAATATCCTATGATTACCTTTCTATTTTAGCATGCCAGAATAGTGCTTAAGCCTTTGAGATACTGTGCTTTGAAGCCAATCATACCACTGGGGATCGTTCCTTTTATCACCAAGAGTAGCATTTTCCTTATATGGAAGGATTTCCTGTGATTGAGAAATCCCATAAAAAAGTCTCTATTAAAATACCATCAGAGTTAAGGGGGATGTAGCCAGTTAAGAGAGGAGGAGGCATATCCACATGTCATGGCCCAAGTAAATCCCACCAGTGTAGTCTCCATCATCAGAGAGGATTCATCAAGCACCCACATGTAATTGACTGCATAGGGTTCAGGATAAAACAAGTTAAATAGAGTCAGTGCCTTCTCTATAGGAGGTAATACATAGGCTAATCCAAGGCAGGATTTTCTACCCAGGTTTAAACTCCATCTGTTTGAGCTCCTTGGTTTAGGCAAGTAAAAGCTGGAGAATTCACTGGCAGATTGCCCAAGCCACTAACAGGCCCTCTAGGGTGGGCACACCCTTATTGCTCCTAAATCCATTAGGAATATGTTGAGATTTCTCACAGACAAATAACCCAAAAAATTCAATCTAAGGCTATAGAAAGTTTGAAATCCTCTAGGAGTTGTGGACATCCACTTCACAATTTCTCTTAAACAGGTTGGGTCTGTTTCAAAGAATGAGAGAAATATTCTTATATTTCAGGTATAATTTCCTTTAAATATTGAATACCAGTTGTAAAGAATCTGGGACTACAATCCCAGAAAGAAATGTTCTAATAGAAATGAGACTATTCTGTTTATTTGTTTACTTTTTTTCCGAAACAACAGTTTTTTCACATATTCTGAAAATATACAGCACAGTTCCTAGAAGTCAAAGAAGGTTTCTAGTCCAAACATTTTCCCCCTGAAATTTTGCAATACCCTATGATACTGGGAAGACGGTTTGTGCAACCAAGGAGGCTGTGATCATATTTTCTCAACACATATTTGAAGGTGAATTTGAAGATTTTTTCAGTGGAAATATGTGTCAATGTCTTAGCTGCTATTCTTGGCCTCCTGAGGGCAAAGATAATTTCATTTTGAAGTTTGCATCCCCAACATGTAGCATGATTCCTGTCACATAGTAGGTGCTTAATAAATATATATCCACTGATATTGACATATGTTATCTAACAAGCGCTTTCCTCACTAAAACCCTGTGAGGTGAGTAGTGCAGTTTTATTGCCTCTATTTTATAGATGAAGACAATCAGATTCTTCATTTGGGGGAATTCTTGTGATATGTTCTCATTGGCACATCCCTTGCATATTCCTTCTTTTCATCTATAGGCAGATTTTCCTTAGGAATAAATGCAATTAATGTGCACTTGCCATCAAGTAAATTTGTCATTGTATAACAATGAGTAGAGTTCAGCAGGTATGGCAGCCAGGGGAGGAAGCTTCCCTGATTGAGTTACAGAGCACAGTTGGGTGAGGGCCATGATTAAGGGGATCCACCTGCCAAAGAAGTTGACTAAGCACAGCTTTAATGGATTTGGGGGTGGCAGGCAGGGAGAAGCGGTTCTATAGATGCACTGCTATAAAACAGAGAGAGATAAAAGCATTTAAGAACAATAAGGCAGCCAACTTTTTTTTTTAGTAAATGATCCCACTTTTACAAAAAGAAATGTCTGTTAGTCCTTGTCTTTCATATATTATACTCTGTTTGGTTAAGCTATACAAACATCAGTACTGTGATGTAGGCAAGACTTTTTATGTTGTACATAAATGTCTTTAATCTTTTGAGCGAAGAATTTATTGGTGGATTCTTCGTTGCTGTATTAAGTAAAACCCTTAAATGGTTTTTACAAATGAAAAGAAATAGCAGGGTGGAGGGAAAACCCATTTAGAATCAAGCCAGGAAACTAAACAAAAAAAAATATTGACCTGCTTTTCCAGGAATAAGAATGTGATGACAGTAGATGGGAGTCCAGTTGACTTCGAACCAGATGACCTCTGGCTCTAGGATTAGTGTATCTGAGCCTAACTATGGTAAAGAGCTTGCTTTTGAATTAAATTTTATGAGCAAAAGAAGCTTCTCCCTTGGACCCCCAGATGGTCACACATAGTGCCCTGTGCTCAGATTTGGGGCCTGCCCATTACTTTTCAACCTTCTTGTTCATTTACTTTCATTTGGTAACTGAATTCAACACTGTACTACTCTGTTGCTTTTTCTCCTCCCTCACTCCATGTTTTTCTGTTTAAATAGGACTACATGAGCTCTGTTTCAACTGACTGCATTTTTTCCCTTCTTGGTTGCTGAGAATTAACAAAGTTTTCTTAATAACTAAGATGGGGAGACAGGGATATATAAGGGAAAGAAACTACTGAATAGATATCATTGCAACACCTTCTACTCCACCAACCACTTACTTTTCAGGGCTTCTCTCAGGAAAAGGTGCAGTGTTATGATACTAAAAATGTAAGAAGCCTCAGTGACTATCTTAATGGAACAAATTACTCAGTTCTGAGTGAATTTTATTTTCTAAAAATAGAATTTTGTGAGAAGTAAAAATAGATAATAATCAAAAAAGGAATGTTCTTTTCAACATATATTTTGTGGCTAAATGTCACTAATCAATCAGCAAGTATTTAATAAGTCCCTATTTCTTGCTTAATGCTGTCATGCTTGTGGGAGTCACAGAAGCATATGACCCAACTTATTCAATTTCTTAAAAATTAGACACATGCATTAATGTTCTATTTACATTTTTCGGCAAAGCTATCAATCAAGTATTTAATTAAGTCCCTACTATGTGTCAGTCTGTGTTATTACTGAAGGTGCTAGAGATACAAAGAATAAAGCAATCCTTACTCTCAAGGAGCTTATGTTCTAACAAATACTAGTCATTTGTTTCAAAGAAAATGTTTTATTATGTATGTCATCAGGTCACATTGAAAAGTGAAAATATTTGAATTAGCCTTATAAAACAATACAGGGTGGTTAGACATACAGTCTCCACTTTGCTATTGTTTTCGTTTGTCCTTTATTCTTGAAGAGGACCAATGATATCGTGGAAGTGATGTTTTGACTTGCACATGAATTGGATTTAAGTGAAGCAGAGCTGCTCAAGTCATCAGCTTTATTCTCTCCTCCAGAGTCATCAGAGTTCAATGGCAAGACAAAAGCCAAGAAGATGGGTGATGGCACAGTGCCTTACACTTAATCAATGTAACTCCCAATTTTCTTTCAAAATCCCATTCAATATTGTTCACCTTCACACATTCTGTACTCAAATAAAACTAATCTGATGCCTTTTATCCCTACACATTGTGACATCTATTGTCTCCATACATTTACATAATTGGTGTCCTATTTCTAGAATGTACTTCCTCTTCATTTCTGCCTTATGAAATCTCTAGTTTAAATCAAGACAGAACTCAGCTGCCAAATTATAATGGGACCTTTCCTGATCTTATTAGTTGTCAATGTTCTTTCTCTCTTTAAATTATTTTATATCAGTTGATATATACTTTGTACTTACTTGCCTTTCATCATAAGTATACCCCATTAGAAGGTAAGCTTCCTAAGAGAGAGACAGGGGAGAGTGAGAGAAAGGGAGAGAGAGAAAAAGAGAGAGACTCGTGTTTCATTTTGATTTTGTATCTGCAATGCCTAACAAAGTGATTTCCATATAATAAGAACATAATAAATATTTGTCTAATTGAATTGATTTGTGCCACTACCTTCATTGGGATTGGAGAGACTTCAGAAGTAGGTAGGGAAGGACACATGAATAGCCACTTGGAATGGTTGATAGATTGATTCACAGGTACATCCCCTGACAGAAAAGGAATTTTCCTAACTCCTTGTTTTTACCCTTATCTGACCAGCTCATACTTGGTGATTCAAAATTACCTGAGGTCTGTTAATCCAAGATTGATGCATTTATAATAGGTTCCAACTTCCTTCATCTACTTTAGTATAAACCTGCATAGCCCTTAACTGCTGTGGGCCGACTGGAGTCATTTTATGTCTAGAGATAGTTGACCTACTGGGAGCAGTTACAAATTATAAAGATGTCTTCAAGACCAAGACCAAGCTCAAAGATTTCCTCTCTAATCTATACCATGCCCTCACATCTGGGGACTTCAAAATGCATGTGGATATCCCTTCATACACTGTCCTCTCAGCTCATCAACCTCCAAAACTCCTATGTCCTTCATCTGCAGTTATTCCTTTAACCACAAATTTCCATGATCTAGAACTCTGAAATTTCACTCTCTGACCACAACTTCTTGTCCTTCAACCTCTCCTTCCATCCTAACCCTATTTATCATCCTCACTGATATACAATTTCTCCAGCAATTCTTGTTTTCCTAGTCTTTCAACACTGCTCTTGCCTTACTTCCCTCCTGTAACAATCTTGACCCTGTTATTGAAAACTCAACCATAAATAACCAAGTATTCTTGAATACCCTTCCTTCTTGTCCAGCCATGTTTTACCCGTCTCCAAACTTTTGCTAGTTCTACTATCCCTTTTCTCTATGTCTATTCACATGCTGTTGAACAGTCCTGGAGAAAGTCATATAACCGCACCAAATGAGCTCACTACACATTTTTATTATCTTCTCTCACCCGAACCATAACTGTTTCAAGGCATTTCTTTTTATCTTCCCTGATTCCTTTGGCTTTTACATTCCACTGTCACTATTCCAATACTTTCCTGGTTTCCTCAAGCCTCCTATATGACTTTCTCCTCTCCCAAAGGATCTCACCTGCTACTTCACTCAAAAAAATCTATCATGAGTTCTTTATTCTCCCAATTCTATACTTCAGAATCCCTTTTCCTCATTCTCCATTTTTTTCTTACTACATCTAGCTTCCATTAAAGAGATAGCCTTTCTTCTTGTTAAGGTTCACAACTCCATTGTTCTCTTATTCAAATTCCCACCTGTCTCCTCAAAGAATTTGCCTTCACGTTCATTCCCTCTCTCCTACTTTCAATCTTTTCTTAGCCCCTGGATTCCTTACTTCCCACAAACATACCCTGTTTTCCCCACACCTTAAAAAACCTTCACTTGACCCAGTCATTCCCTCAATCTATCATCTTGTATCTCTCCTGCCTTTCATGGGTAAATCAGAAATGGTCAGATGCACAGGTTGCCTATATTTCCTTATTTTCTAGTCTCTTCAATAGAGGGATTCCCTCTGGGATTGCTAAATGAGCTTTAAACTGCCATATCTGATGGACTTCTTTTTTTCCCCAGCCCTCATTGCATTTGACTTCTTTTTACCCTAGACATTCTTCAACTGGCTTCTGTGACTATGTTCTCTACAACTTCTGCCTCTAGTCTACTTTGCAGAATAAACACCGGAACCCCACAAGGGTGTGGGATTTTCTTTTTTTTTCTTTTTTCCCTTTTCTTTTTCCCTTCTGCTTCCTATCAGTCTGCATTCATTCAATTATCATCTCTATTCTATAACTACTAAATCTATATTTAATCTTACACTGTATCTTTCCTTATGTCCAGTCTAGCATGATATAGTAAATGTTGGACATTTCAGTTCTGATGTCCCATAGATGTCTCAAACAGTATATCCAAAACAGAATGCATTATATTCCCACTCTCCATGGGTGGAAAAAGCTTTCTCCAAACTTTCCTTTTTCTGTTGAGATCATCACCTACTTCTATTCACACTGTACTTCAGTTTAATTATCTATTAAATATTTGTAATAATATCTGTAGTGTGTTACTATATGGTTAATTATTTTCTATTTATCTTGTATGAAACTTAGTTTATATGTGTTTGCATATTTTCCCCATGAGACTATATGTTCCTTGAGGGAAGGGAATATTTTGTGCCTCTTTTTGCCTCCCCAGCACTTAATAGAGCACCCAGAACATAGTAGGATCTTAACAAATGTTTATTGATTGATTGTTTTAATTACTTTTATATCTTAGTAATACTTCTAAGCAGATATATTTATGCTGTTACCCCAATCTATAATTTACTGTTTGTGCAAAAACTTTTCAATTTCTTGTAACTGAAATTATCTTCCTTATCTTTTTGTAAGTGACTCTATTCCTTTTTTGGTTAATAACTCTACCTATGAAATGCACTTGATCTCATTCTCCTTTATTTTTTAATGGTATAGACTTTTGTCAGTATTTACTCTTGTGATGCATAAAACTGTGAGTGTAGGAATTTTCGGGGCAAATCTCAATACTGAATGTTAGATTGGGCCAAACAGGGTTATTTCTGGCATATTCAACAGGAAAATGCTTCTTAATAAAAAGGTCCAGTTTTATTCAGGAGTTGGTACAATGCTTAACTTTGCTTCTGTCATAATGCAGCCATATAAATGTATGCTAGGTACATCTCTCATCTTAGCTCATGCCATTTAAAAATCTCTAAAGTCACGGGAAAAAAAGGAAAAAGAATAATGGAATTTTCATGCTCCTGGTCTGTCAAAAACATTTCCCTCCCTAAATGAACTATTAAGGAAATTTAAGGGGAAAAGTTTTACCTTCTACAAATAAGACCAAGACTACCAGCCACAACCTCATCTGAAATTCCACACACAGCCTGACACTCACAAATTCGCAATTCAAAATTAATTGGTTTTTAGGCCATGCATTTCGGTCAGAATCATCCAGACACTCCATTTCATGTGGTGAAAAGAAATTAAGTCAATTTTCTACTTACTGGACTCTCGACTCTCATCTTGCTGTTTTTCTTTGCCACCCTTTCTGCACGAGGGGAAAGGCAACCTTTAAAGGCATTCTCATTATTTCTCTGAGATGCTATTAAGTACTGTAAACATGTCCTGGATGAGTCCATGTCACAAAGTTTGTAAAGTGTTTATAGAATAAGAGCCAAAGTGAGATTAAATTTTTTAATAAGAAAAGAATGAATGAAAAGAGGAAAACATTCATATATATTGGGAAAATCAATGACTTTGGTGTCAAGAAACATCTGTTTAAAATTCTAACTGCCACTTAATGTCTGTATGACCTTGGTAAGTCACCTATCTGGAACCTCAGTTTACTCATTTGTAAAATGAGGGCACTAAACTACCAAGAATTCTCAACTTGGTGTCTGTTAACTTGCATCTAGATGCCAGCTAGCTAGCTAGATATTGTGTGTATAGATAGATGGATGGATGTTTAGATAGATAATAGATCCATTCCAATATAATTGATATCCTTTTTAATCTGTTGTATGTTATGCATTTAAAAATGTTATCTAACCAGCCTCAGACATTTGACACTTACTAGCTCTGTGACCTTGGGCAAATCACTTAACCCCAATTGCCTTGCCTTCCCCCTCCAAAAAAAAGTTATCTTAAGAAGGGCTCCATAGGCTTCACCCAACTGACAAAAAAATCAAAGATGTGACACAAAATGTTTAAGAATCCTTGGACTAGATGTTCTCTAACATTCGTTCTTGCTCTAGAAGCTATGATCTTATGAGCAGACTGCCTATCCAATAGGTTATGTTAATGAAAACATTTACAAGGCAGTTCTCCTAGACTGCCCAGTATTAATCACACAGCAAGATTAGTTAACTTTTTTTTTTTATTCCGTAGGGCTATGCTATATAATAAAGTGACAAAGGTACAGCCATTATTTGTTTCTTAGACAGTTGTTTCTCAAGCTTAGGGGTTTGTACTATCAGAGACTTCATAAAGTATCAAGAGCTGGAAGTTATTTATCCAGTTCCCTCAGTAAACATGGAATGCTAAGGCAAAGACGGGTTATATGTCTTGTCCATAGTTACAGAAGTCATAAACAGCAGAACAAAGTTTTGGACTCAGGACCTCTGCCACCAAATCACATTACCTCACACTGCCTTATCCAAAAAGGAATGATGGAAAATTAGAGTCAGCAGGTAGCAAACAACTATAGGATCATGGCAGTGGGGAACTATAAAAGCAGAGTAAACCAATTCTCTTTATCCCAAGCTCAAAAGTCCCCTGCCACTGTATGGAATGTTGTGGCAATAATACCCAAAGTGGTGTTTGCTTGTAAAGGTAGACACTGTGAAATGAATGATGGGGCCATTAGAACAAGAAAAAGGTTGTAAAGAACAAAAAAAAAATGTTGACAACGGGAGTCACATGGAATGAAGATGTCAAAGAACATTTATCTAAAATCAATTTCCTGGTCAACTAAATGAGTGGGGATGATCCTGACCTAACCTGGTCTTCTGCGAATTCTCTAGCAGATTTATATGGGAGGAAATGTTCTCTGGGTTTTCCATCTTGTCTTGTTTCTTAGTAAATAGAAGCCTTTTTCGCACTCCAGGATACAGGAAAATGGAAATTAAGTGGGTCAGTCAGGAAATTAACAGGCACTTACTAATTGCTTATTATGTGGCCAGATATATGCTAAGTGTTAGAGATACAGAAAAAGGCAAAAACACCAACCCTGCCCTCAGGAAACATACATTCTGAAGAAGGTAGACAACATGAATTATCTATATATAATATAAGAGAGTATATAGAAGATAATATAAAAGGGGAAAGTGTTAGGAACTGAGACTTAGAAATACCTCCTACATAGAAGATGGAATTTCAGCTGAGTCTTGAAGGAAGCCAGGAAAATTAAAATGCCAATGTGGAGGGAAACATTCCAGGCATGAGGGACAGACTGTACAAAGGCACAGAGATGGAAGATGGGGTGTCATGCTCAAAGAATTAGAAGTAGGTCACTGTCACTGGCTGTCAGAATACATGAAGGTGCATCCAGTGTAAGAGGACTGGAAAAGGAGGGATAGGCCAGATTATAAAGGCCTTTAAACCTAAACAGATAATTTTGTATTCAATCCTGCAAGAAATATATAGCCACCAGAGTTCATTGAGCAGGGAGATGATATGGCCAGTCCTATATACCTAGGGATGCAAGTAGAGAGACACCTAAGACAGGAAGAAAGCTATTGCCATCTGCATCCAGAGAAAGAACTGACAAACAGAAGTATGTATAGAATAAGCTTATACATATATACCTATTTATGTGTAATGGTAATCATCTCTAGGGTGGGGGAGAGGAGAAGAAAGAAAAAAAAGAAATTTATATGAAAATTTTGTTGTATATTTGACAGGAATAGCAAGCTGTGCATAATAGATGTGAAGTTTCATGGTGCAATCATCTTTTTTTAATTGCACTATGATGCAGAAATGCTTGTTTTATTCCATAAATTAAAAATAAAATTTTTAAAAAGCTATTGCTATAGTCCAGGCAAGAGATTACAAGATTTTGAACTAGAGTGGTTACTTCATTCAAGGCTCAACAAAAGTGCTATCTCCTTTCAGAAATCTTTCCCAGTACCCTCAGTTTCCCTCTCCATCACTGGGTATTTATTTTATAAATAGTCTGTATTAACTTATCTGTGAACAAGCCGTTTCTCCTAGTTGAACATATACTCTTGAGGGCAGAGACTGTCTCACCATTGTATTGGTATCCTCAACAAATAGTACAGTGTATGTAGTAGGAGCTTAATAAATGCTAATTGACTGAAGTCCAGAACTTTACTTACAACCCTACACAGTTTCTGTAGGTGCTATACATACAGGATCTAATTTGATCCTTGAAACAAACCTGGGAAGTAAGTAAGGTACTTTAGGTGTTATTATTTACCAGTGATTATTGCACATTAATATTATTGTTAATAACATTAAATGTATTATTGTATACCAATATTATTATACTATTATTTATATAATATACATATTACTAATTTTAATTATAGATATATCATATCACAAGTATTATATTATTACAGGTAATAATAATAGAAATGGTTCTTAGCATTTTTATGTGTGTTTAATTGAAATCTTTGTCAATCTGGTGAAGTCTATGGAATTTTCAGAAAAATATTTTTAAATGCTTAAAGAAAATATAATTATTTTATTATAAGTTCTTTTAAAATAGTTATATGTTAAAATAGAAAATTAAAATAATACATGTTAAAATACTTGAGTGATATCATATTTGATTAATAAATTAACATTTAAAACAATAATAATTATTTTAAATAATTAATATTTCAGACATTAAATATTATTAAAATAAAATTCATGGACTTTCTGAAATCTATCCAGAGGCCCCCTGAGGTCCATGGACTCCAAATCAAGAAGTTCCATAGGATATAGGCATTATGTAAGAACTCCTATGATTACAGGTATTCTACATCATTAAACTATAAGCTTCCTTGAAAGCAGGGACTGCTGCTTGTCTCTCTTCATATCCTCGGTGCTTAGCACTATGACTGGCACATTAAATAGATGTGTAATAATTGTTTATTGACAAATTAGTTTGTCACAGGTATTGTACTATTATTCTAGGGATAGAGACTGGATCTGTGATGTCATTAATAGAGAAGACACAGCTCAGCACTTTCTTTAAAATGTATAGAGTCGCCCAGAGAATGAAGAAGTTAAGTGACTTGTCCAGGGTCACATAGCCAATATGTGTCGAAGGTAGAACTTGAGTTTAGGCCTCTCTGACCTCAAGACTAGCTCTCTATATTCATTATACCATGCTGTGTCTCTCCTTACAGGCAATAATGCAAGTATTGCTGCACTATACATATTACTATATTATTGCAGATATGTATTACTCTAGATAATATTATCTGTGAATACTTCCTGCTCATAATTACCTTCTTGACTCAAACAATGAAAAGCTGAGTGTGTGGGTGTGGTCATGGCACTCACTGGGAAACCAGATTTCATCCTTCATACATAGCACTTGCATATAGATGTTTAAGAGGAGAGATGGAATTAGGAGGAAGATGTATAGTCTCAAAGTAAATACTGTAACCTCCACAGGAAGATTGAATCCTGTTTCTGTCTGTCACTTGATTGTTAGGCATTGAGAATTAATTAGCATGAGATTGATAAGATTACTAAGACTAAGTGCTGCTTTCTGGATCTGGGCAATTTTCAGATGGACTCAGGTCATGATTATCTATCATGGAGTTTTAACATAATTAAAACCTTTGTATGTCTGTGTACTTGTGGAAATGAGAAATTAAATGTAAGCTGGTGTGGCTTTTTGGAATTATTATAGGAGTGATGACCCCAGTTTTCATAAATACCAAGTCCTGTCTGCAGTTAACTAAAGGTTTCAGTGTGACCTTGGATCTTTATTATCTCTGAGAACGAATCCTTTATAGACTCCAGATGGAAAGTGTAAATTTAATAACCCCTGGTAGACTAACACCCATATGTTTTTCATCCACTCCAGAGATGCAATTTGTTTATGGTGACATTTATTTAAAGGAAATTATCATATAAATGAAGATACATTGCTGTTTCTGAGAATTTACAGAAACTAGAGCATTGAAAAGACTAAAGGAAATATTTAATATAGACATCCAAATTTAGCTATTTACTAGTGTTTAAAGGACTCGTAAACTGAAAGAGTGTATCTGAATTGTGAAAATAGTTCTTTTAAAAAGACATTGTTTCATTTGTAACGGATGTTTGTATTTTCTTGGGAAAAAATAAGTTTAGACATTAAAATATCTACCTCAAAATTTAAAATGTGTTTCTTTAATTTCTAAGTAATCATAATCCAGCTGTTTTTCAAAGAAGACTTCCAGTTTCCATTTCCATTTTAGGCAAAGGGATTTTTCAGTGTTTGTCACCATTAGGTTACTTATTCTGGGATAAGAGCCAAATCCCAGGTCAAGCCTTGTTGTGTCCACATATTAACTCCTTTTGAAACATGTAAAATCAACCTGTGATAGCCCTATGTTCAGAAGCAGGGTCAGCTTCCATGGTGAGTAATTGAAATTCACTCTGTTGGTGTCATTTGTTCCATTTCCCATTATCTTTTCCTATTACCAACTAGCTATGAGACTAGGGTACAGGGATCTGTGTGCATCAAGGCTCCTGCCATGAATGTGTCTTGTAACCCTGATCACAAGTCCGTGGACTTCTTCTGAGCTTAACTTCTTTACCTGTAAAGAGGAACTTTGGTCTGATCTAACTCAGATCCTGGGAATCCCTCAAAACAGGCATACCAATCAGAGAATCTCAAAGCTAGACAGGGCGTCAGAGATATTGTTTACTCTCTTCATTTTATAGATAAAGAAACTGAGGCCCAGAAAAGTGAAGTAAATGGGGGAGACAGGCCTGGACTCCAGTCCCCTGACCTGGGCCTTTTGGGACTCTTTCTCTGTCCTATGTTGCTTCCATCTGGCACACAGTAAGTCTTTGAAGAATTATGGGAAAGTTTCAGTGACAGTGCATTTCATCTCAATTTCATTCAACAAGAATTTAGTAAGTACCTATTAACTACTAGAAACTGGGGATATAAAGACAAAAATGAAAATAGTCTAGCCCTAAATTTATATTTCAGTGTAAGAAACAGGTACACAGATAAGAAAATCCATATGTAGGGACAGAGATCCATGAGATATAGATACAGATAGAACATACAGATATACCCATAGAAATATTTATATACAGATACAGATATATAGGTATTATATGAGTATGTATGCAGATATATAATATTGTTTTTGTTGTACAATAGTATCTGACTCTGCTTGATTCCTTGTGGTTTTCTTGGCAAAGATCCTAAAGCAGTTTGCCATTTCCTTCTCCAATGTGTTCCCATTTTGCAGATGAGGAACTGAGGCAAATAGGGGTTAAGTTACTTTTCCAGGGTCACATAGCTAGTAAGTGTCTGAGGCCAGATTTGAACTCAGATCTTCCTGACTCCAGGTCTGGCGCTCTATCTACTGTACTACCTGTGTGGTCTATACAATATATAAATGTGGAAATATTAAATTTTGAGGATAAAATGGGATAATATTTGTAAAGCAATTAGTATAGTGCCTGGCACATAGTGAGCACTATATAAATGCTCATTCCCTCCCCTTCCTCAACTTAAACATCCTTAGAAATTATGTGCCTATTGGACAACCCAAGGACCCTTATGTTTCTTGAGTCATTGACCAAAGTTTTGAGTAGTTTTGCCTTTAGACACAACACTACTGCCTCTCCCCACCTAGCTGAGAAAAGAACACAGCCAACTGAAGCAGCAAGCACCCCAACATACCCAGGTGGCTGCTAGCACAGGTTCTTAGATCTGCTTTTCTAAAGGAAAGCAACTCAAAATGAGTTAACAATCTTTTTTTTTTTTAGTTTTTTTTTTCATTTTTCAAATGCTTAATTAACTTCTGAATTACATCATTCATTTCCGCCAGATTTTGAGTTACAAATTTTCTCCCCCACCCACTGCCCCAAAATAGCAGTCCCACAGGATATCCCCTCCTCCAATCTGCGCTCTCCCATATCTTCTCCCATACCCCCTTCAACTTTTCCAGTAGGGCATGGTGTGGTTTAACAATCTTGCTTTAATAAAACATATGTCATTTACCTAGTTCAGGGGGGAAAGGTCAGCACCCTGAACTTCAGAGAAGACAGACAAGTTACAAGTAGACAACAAATATAGAGAAACCTCAGAAGACAGGCTTCCAACTGTCTGACCATTACATCCATACCTAGTTAGTTACCAGAGAGGGAAGCACCAACATCTGGGTTTTCAAAGCCAGGGGGCTCAGTGGCTTCCCAGAGTCTGGTCAAATCATACAACTCTTCTCAAAGTGAGCCCCAAAAGAAAAATCTCACATCAGGGTATATATAGCCTTTTCCTGGCTCAAAGAATGTGACAACCCTCTTGACCCACTGCTCAATCACAAAGTTTCAAGGTGTAGGCATTCCTGAAAAACAAGCCTCCTGCCACAGGTTCCAGGTGACCACATTAGGCCTATTAGGGGGCAGAGTATATGTTCAAATCAAGGAAGGTTCTCAGAGTCACTTAAGCCTATCAAAGGGCCTAGGGGCAGGGAAGATCTTAGATTCCCATTCCCATTAACACCAACTGAAAACTCTAAGAAGTATCAAAGCTACCTCTTTCAAAGTTATCACTATAATAATCTCAGGACCATGCCTGGCAAAGAGTAGGTGCTTATTGACTGATAGATTTATGGCTATCAGATTGGAAACATGAATAAAGGTACTTAGCTAAATTATTCTTAAGATAACATATATGTATACATATATGTGTGTATGTATGTATGCATGTATACATAAAATGTGTTAACCATTCGGAAAGAAGCATTCTGGCAGTGGATAGAATGCTAGACAGAATTGGAAAGACCTAACTTTGAAGCTGGCCTCTGATCCTTACTAACTGTTTGAAGTTGCAGACATCCAGAAAGCAGAATTTAATCTTAGTAATCTTATCAATCTCATGCTAATTAATTCTCAATGCCTAACAATCAAGTGACAGACAGAAATAGGATTCAGTCTTTCTGTGTAGGTTACAGTATTTGCTTTGAGACTATGCATCTTTCTCCTAATTCCATCTTTCCTCTTGGACATCTATACAACTGAGATTTCCTATTGAGTGTTATGACATAACCTCCCCATAGTTACTTGTCTCTACCAAGTCACTAAGACTTGTCTCCTAAATTATGAAGAGATATAGATCCTTGATATAGCCCAACTATTCATGTTAGATATACCATGAACTGAAAAATCATTATAGTGTTTCATATGTAGTAAACTCTCAGTTATTCATGAGTGGGCTATTTACTGCATAGAATCCACACTATAGATTTTTAAGAGTGACTGAGGGTTTCCAACTATCTCATATAGCTGAACTGAACCTTGATTTACTAATCATAGGGCCAAGATATGTGAACTGATCCTGGGGTAACTGATCTGACTATTGGACGTTTTAATGATCCTGATAGAATTCTCCCCAAATTCCTGCAAACTTTAGAAACAACATTGTTGCTTCACACTCAGTTTAGGATTTTTTCTTCATGTGTTTGATCATAAGCATGCATATAATGTGTGTTTGTTGTGCCAAGGAAAATGCTCATTTCACAAAATCTGTTTCATTATTTAATACTGTATTTTTTAAAAATTAGCTTTACTTGTTTTTCTAATTAAAAGTTAAGCTCCATTCTGTAGTTTGTTAGATGAATAAAGATGGCATACTTTTGTATTGAATATCCAATAAGTATTCTCCCTAAAATGTAAATAAATTCCCAATACCCTAACAAAATATGTGGCACATTCCTATGTGCCTGATCAATCCTTCCTCACTATGTAGGCTATATGATTTGACTTTTGACCTTTTTCCTTGCTCTTGTATGTCATTCCATTGGAGTGTCATTCAATCTCCCTTTCCTAAGGTAGAGCAGCTCACATCTCTATAGAATTTTAAGCTTGGCAAAGCTCTTTCCTCATGACAAAACAGTGGAGTAAGCAGTACAGATATTATAATCTTCCTTTCCCAGGGGGCTTGATGAAGCCTGAGGTTTATTAAGCATACTCTCCATTCCAAAATCCATGTCACTGAATTTTTGAGTAATAGGGGCTTTTCAACCCTCCTTCACTTTGTGTTGAGAATATTAATATTGACACTCAATGTCCTAGGAAACTAGAGAGAGTAAGAATCCAAGGATCCCTAATTAGATTGAGAACAACTCTGGTTTTGCCCCAGAATGCTGACTCTAGAGGGCACTGATGGTATTGATTCATTCTTTGTAGGAATATTCTCCTTGTCTGAGTCTCTCAGTCTCTCTGTCTTCCAAATGAGGTGGTATCTACTATGCCCAAAACTCGAGAAACCTTTTGTGCCATCTTCCCATGGCAAAAAAGTTCCTTGTTATGCCTTAAGTGCCTTTAATGTTACAGGATTTCAATATTAAATACTATGCCTATACAGATGTATATGGAAGGACATAAAATCTCACAAGCATGTGTGTGTGTGTGTGTGTGTGTGTGTGTGTGCATGCTAACTTTAACACAAAGAAAGGGATTTTCCTACTTTTGCCCTAGGCCTTTGAAAAGACTACATTTCTAAGAAAAGTAGAAAGTAAATAAATATTGTCCCTGGCAAGCCTTTCCTAACATGTCATCAGCACTCAGCGAAAAAAATGGTTGTTAAACTTTTATTCCACATGACCTAGAAAAGACTCCAGCTGCTGATCACATATCAGACCATGCTCTGGGCAATAAAGGACTTTCTAACCCACCTTTATTTGCTCTTAGTCCAAGATAAACATTTATCACTGGGTATATCGATTAACAGCATATCGCTTCCCTTATTACACTTTCACAAAGCGAGCAGTCTGCCCTCTGGGGGCCTGAATATTTGGTGGGGGTGGAGAGGAGGGAGCCCCCAACTGCCACCATACCCTGAAAGGAGATAGGAATAAAGAGAAGGTTGGGTACTTTCTGCTATCCAGTAAGAGACCATTCTTGTGCAGAGTTAGGCAGACCTTTTAAAGGCTCAGTACAGGGACAGCTTCGGTCTTTCTTACCATGTAGCAGCAAAGTGCAGGCCACTGTAAAATCCACTGTTCTCATTGGAGGATGCCCTGAAAAAAATGTCTAAAAGGAGTTGAGAGTTTTTGTCTGTTGGTATGATGTGGATTGCCACAACAAAATTGCCCATTTGCTTGTGTTTCCATCAAGGGAAACTCATACACACACACACACACACACACACACACACACACACACACACAAACACACACACGAAAAATAAACATTGCTGGTTTAATTTGCAATTTGCAGTGGGTATATTCAAATATAAATATGCTTCAATAATATTGCGGATTTTATTCCTCTTTCACCTCTTTCCCCAGTTCTTTTTTTCTATGAGAATCATTTCAGACATTTCTAAAACACAGATCTGACCATAGCTATCCTCTATTCACAGATTTCCAGTAGCTCCCTATTTCCTAGGATAAATTATGAAATCGTTAACCTTGTTAAGGTCATTTAAGGCCCTTAACAAGCTAGCTCCCAATTATCTTTACAGTCATTTCGTATTACTATCTTTCCCTTTCTCCACTGGAGTCAAATTGATCTGCCAGCTGTTTTCTGCACATGACTTGCTTTCCTTGCCTTACTATATGTACTCTCCTATTTTTTAAATGTGCGCTCTCTTCACCTCCACCTGGTCAAGCCCTTAACTTACTGTTTGGAAGTTTGACTTCCATCTTCTATTACCCGTGTTTCCCCCATAATAAGACCTATCCCGAAAATAAGCCCTCCCGAAAATAAGCCCTATTGAGATTGCTACTGTAGTGAAGGTGATCCCCTGCGCTACACGCTACATTACAGTACCCTCTGTATGCACCGTCCCATCCCCCCCCCCCCCCCCCGGTGAAATGTGAAATGCACGCCGTGCTCCAAGCTGCATCCAATCAGAGCTGCAGCAGTGAGCGCCTCATCCTGTTCTTCCCCAGTGATTTGCTTATTGAATAAAGGTACATTTTTTTGTTCACATTTACCTGTTTATTAAAATTGCTGCCAATGTTCATTAAAATAAGCCCTCCCCTGAAAATAAGCCCTCTGGTGTTTTTCTGTCCAAAAAAATTAATAAGACAGTGTCTTATTATCGGGGAAACACGGTATATTAGACCTGTTTGCTGATTGCTATTTCCCATCCCCCAATTACAATGTTCTTTCCCTCTTGGAATTACTTTGTATCTACTTATTTGTACATATACTGTATTCCCCCAGAAGAATACAAACTCTTTGAAGTTAGATACTATCTGACTTTTGAAATAATAATAATTAATAATAATAATTAACATTTATATACCACATTAAGATTTTTAAAGCATTTTAGAGATAACTCAATTTATCATCACAACAATCTTGGGAGGTAGATGCTGCTATTGTCCCCATTTTACAGATGAGGAAAATAAGGTAACAGATTAAGTGACTTGCCCAGAGTCACAAAGTTAGTGAGTGTCTGAGGCTAGATTTAAACTCAAGGTTTTCTGACTCCATATCCAGCACTTTATGTACTGTACCATCTAGAATTTTTTTGTTTATGTTTATATTTCTAACAGCAGCATAATGCCTTGTACTTTAAATATAATTCATTCATCCATAGGATAGAATAAAATTCTGATTTTCAGGGTTATGAAAACAATATATACCTGCTATGTGATAATTCAATTCAACAAGTGTTTGTGAAACTCCTTGGCAGAGTACTGTTCTAGGTGCTGGAATTATTGAAGTAGACAGGATCTGCCCACTTCCATTGAAACAAAGTAAGGTATTCATGCATGAATGAAATGTTTGTTTTTAACTGTCTACACAGCAAACCTTGCATTTATTTTTATAAATTTTTAATTTATTTATTTTCATTAATATTGGATTATTTTTGTTTAATGTGATAACTCCCTCTACCTTGCAACCCGCATATAACTTAAATATGTCTTGGAGAATTTTGCTTTATTCAGCTGTTGAGGCTGAGAGAATAAATGAATTTCTCATACACCTATAGCTAATAACTGTCAGAAGTAGGATTTGAACATATGTCTTCCTGACTCCAGAACCAGCACTGTATGTGGACAGGCAGTATGATATAGTGGATAAAATGGAGCTAGAGTTAGGAAGAGTTGAATTCTGTCTTTGTCCTTATTGTGTGACAGTCCATTACTATTGTTCAACAAAGACTAAAATGCCTAGTAATCAGTTATTCATATATTGTTTTCAAAAAACAAGAAAAAAACCTCTGTCATCCAGAAGTTTTAAAAGAATTAGTGGCTAAATTTTCTAGATAGAATACCTCTTTCTTCTTTAAATACCTTTTAAAAAATTTTTTGGAATTGAATGTTCTTAAAACATTTCACATATTTTCTCACTTTCTTGAAAATAAACAACATATGTGAACGGATTCAACCATCCTGGAGAGCAATTTGGAACTATGTCCAAAGGGCTATAAATAAGTACATATCCTTTGAACCAGCAATACCACTTCTAGGACTGTATCCCAAAGAGATCATAGAAGTGAGAAAAGGACCTGTATGTACAAAAATATTTATAGCAGCTCTTTTTGTGGTGGCAAATAATTGGAAATCAAGAGGATGCCCATCAACTGGGTAATGGCTAAACAAGTTGTGGTATATGAATGTAATAGAATACTATTGTGCTATAAGAAATGAGGAGCAGACAGACTTCATAATAACCTGCACAGAATTATATAAACTGATGCTGAGTGAGGAGAGCAGAACCAGGAGAATATTGTACATAATTACAGATACATCATAATTGTGATGACTAACTCTGATAGACTGGGCTCCTCTCAGCAATGCAAGGTTATAAGAAAACTCTAGGAGACTTATGATGGAAAGGGATATCCACCTCCAGAGAAAGAGCTACAGAGTCTGAATGCAGACTGAAGCAAACTACTTGCTCTTTCTTTTTTTTTTTTTTGTTTTCTTTTGTTTTGTTTCTTCTTTCTCATTGTTTACTCCATTGGTTATAATCCTTCTTTACAACTTGACTAATGTTTAATGTGAAAGTATTTGTAGATCCTGTATATTAATCTTTGCTGCTATGGGAGGAAAGGGGGAAGGAGAGGGAGGGGGAGAAAACTTGAAACTCAAAGGATTGTGGAACTGAATGTTGTAAACTAAAAGTAAATAAATTTTTAAAAAGAAAATAAACAACATAATTCAATTAAATCCATCTATTTAGCAAATATTTATGAATTATCTACTGATATTAAAGACAAAAATTATAGGAAAAAAACAAAAACAAAAACTTTGTCCCTGCCATGAAAGGGATAAGCTACTGCATCAAGATATAACATGTAAATAAGTAAGTAAGAAGAATATAAGTTGAGGAAGGAATACTAACGGTTGGTGTAGGGGATGAGCAAAGGCTTCCTGAAAAAGAAAGTAGCATCTGAATTGAACCTTGGAGGAGGTAGTCCCTTTATTTTATGATTCAAGATCACTGTTACAAATATCAAAGATAAGGGCGATATCATAAGCAAATTAGGGGAGCATGGAGATTTTTACCTGTGAGATCTACAGATAAGGGAAGAATTTATGACCAAACAAAAGATAGAGAGGATCATGAAAGATTAAAATGGATAATTTCAATTACTTTAAATTAAAAAGGACTTGCACAAACAAAACCAATGTAGCCAAGATTATAAGGAAAGCAGGAGACTGGCAGGGGATGGGGGGGGGGGGTTTTAAAGGAAGTTTTCTTGAAAAAAAAAAGGCCTCATTTCTCAGATATGTAAGGAACTGAGTCAAATTTGTAAAAATAAGAGCCATTCTCCTGATTGAGAAATCTTCAAATAATATGAATAGTTTCCGGAGGAAGAAATCAAAGCTATAGTTCTATGAAAAAAAATCTATCTAATCACTGTTGATTAGAGAAATGCTAATTAAAATAACTGAGGTAGGTGGCACAGTGGATAGAGTGCTGGGTCTGAAGTCCAGAAGACTCATCTTCCTGAGTTCATATCTGGCCTCAGACAGTAACTGTGTGACCCTGGGAAAGTCATTTAACCCTTTTTGCCTCAGTTTTCTCATCTGTAAAATGAGCTGGAGAAGTAAATGACAAACCATTCCAGTATCTTTGCTAAGAAAGCTTGAAATGGGGTCATGAAGAGTCAGACATGACTGAAAATGAATGAACAACAAAAATGTACCACCTTACACCCAACAGATAGGATAACATGGCAGAAAAGGAAAAGAACAAGTGCTAGAGAACATGTAAAAAAATGGGACACTACTGTATTGCCAGTAGAGCTGTGAACTGGTTCAGCCATTTTGGAGAAGAATGTATAACTATGCCTGAAGGGCTTTAAAACTTCATAACCATTGACCCAGAATTACCATTACTAAATTTGTACCCCAAAGAGATCAAAAGAAAATAACCTATATATACAAAAACATTAATAGCAGCTCTTTTATGGTGGCAAAGAATTGCAAATTGAGAGCATGCCTCTTAATTGGAGAATGGCTGAATAAGTTGTAGCACGATTGGAATAAAGTGCTACGTTATGCTATAATAAATGACAAGCAGGATGGTTTCAGAAAACCTGAGAAGTCTTATGTGAACTGATGCAAAGTGAAATAAGTATAATCATAAAAAAGAACACTGTACACAATAACAGCAATATTGTAAGGATGACCAACTATGAAAGACTTAGCTACTCTGATTAACAAAATGATCCAAGTCATTTCTGAAGAACTCACAATGAAAAATGCTATCCACCTCCAGAGAGATCTGATGAACTCTGAGTACAAATTGAAGTATATATTTTTCACTTTCTTTATTTTTCTTTCTATTTTTAATACCATGGCTAATATGGAAATATGTCTTATATGATTTCACCTGAATAATTGATACAATATTGCTTGCCTTCTCAGTGAGTGGGGGAAGGGTAGGAGAGAGGGAGCAAATTTGGAACTCAAAAACTTTATAAATATATAATAAATTTATTTTTAAAATAAATGTCAAAGATAGTTCTCACAGGAGGTGTTTAAGCAGAGACTAGATGACCACCTGTAGCAGCAAGCACCCCAGCATCCCCAGGGTGGTTGCCAACACAAGTTCTTAGATCTGCTTTGCTAAAGGAAAGCAACTCAAAATTGGTTAACAAGCTTACTTTAATCAGTCAAATACATATAATTTACCTAGTTCAGGGGGAAAGGGTCAGCACCCCGAACTTCAGAGTATACAGACAGAATTATCAAGACAGAGAAACAGAGGGAGTAGACAGGTTTCCAAACTGTCCAAACATTACATCCATACCAAATCAACATCTGGGTTTTTCAAAGACAGGGGGTTTAGGGGATGGGAGTGGGGGGAGGGGGGAGCTCTCAACAACGGCTTCCCATAGTCTCATCTGATCAAATCACAGAACACTTCTCAAAGTGAGCCCCAAAACAAAGCCTCAAATCAGGGTTTGTATAGCCTTCTCCTGACTCAGAGAATGTAACAACCTTCTGGAACCACTGGCCAATCAAAAATTATCTACTGAAAAACAAGCCTCCCACCCCAGGCTCCAGGTGCACTTTAGCCTAGGGGCAGGGAAGATCTTAAAAATTTACATTCCCATTACACCACCTTCAAGTACATTACAGTGAAAGGTCCTTTCTAGAATGAGCTGATCCACATGGTTGTCAAGGTCCCATCCAGCTCTCAAACTATGATTCTGGGATGTTCATTTGATGTATCTAATTCAATTAAATTGAGAACCCACTAACTGAATGCCTCCTCTGTGCAAGACACTTAGAGTAATTTGAAAATAAATTACATGGCCCATGTTCTCAAGGACCTTACCATCTAGTAGAGGAGGTTTTGGCCTTAAAATCAAGTAAGCTGCCATATATATCTGTATCTGTATCTATATCTATATACTTAACACTTTTAGGTTTGTAAAAGATTTCACAGACATTTAATTTGATCTTCAAAAGAGCCCAGAGAGATGGTCTCTATAGGTATTATTATTCCTATTTTAGAAATCTAGAAGTTGAAAATTAGCAGGATTAAGAAAACTGGTCAAGGTCACACAGCTAAGTAAGTATCAAAGACAGCATTTGAACCTAGATCTCTCCTGACTCCAAGACCACTGCTCCTTCCACTGAACCCTACTATCTTTCTGATCAGAATTTCAGGTCTAGGAAGAATATTAGAGATTTATTATTCCAAGCCCTTCATTTTAATTCCCCAAATGAGGATACAGAGGGTTAATGAGACAAATTGGACTTTAAATTTGGCATGTAGGTATTCTGTAGCAAAGCTGACTAGGACTACAACCTAAGTTTCCTGACCCTTAATACTAGCTGAATAAACTTTGATGCATAGACTATGTGACAATTGTTGGGGGGGGGGGTGGCTGTAGGGAGCCAGGTTTTTTCCTCCTTTTACATTTTCTTATTTAGCTGAGAAATAAATTCTCTATATGTGAGGCTCCCAGATTGTGGTGAATTCCAGATAAATAAGGAGTTGTTTTAACAAACTGTTGACTTAAATTAGACTACCTGTTTCTTCTTCTTCTTCTTCTTCTTCTTCTTCTTCTTCTTCTTCTTCTTCTTCTTCTTCTTCTTCTTCTTCTTCTTCTTCTTCTTCTTCTTCTTCTTCTTCTTCTTCTTCT
>NW_027187378.1:16384861-16389192 GCF_028583685.1 Petaurus breviceps papuanus
CTTCTTCTTCTTCTTCTTCTTCTTCTTCTTCTTCTTCTTCTTCTTCTCCTCCTCCTCCTCCTCCTCCTCCTCCTCCTCCTTCTTCCTTCTTCTCCTTCTTCTTCTACTTGTTTTCCATACTGGTTAATATGTGTGAGTACAGTCTTCACTACTCATCTTTGGGAGAATCATTTTAAATGAAACCAGGAAATGTAACTAAGTCCAGGAGCAAAACATACAAAGTTTTTCTACTTTAAGTGTGAAGAATCTAAGTGCCCTTATTAAAACAATATATAATTGTCTATTTTACATTTATACAAGCAATAGTTGAATTTCCCACTAAAACATCTAAAGAATTATTTCTTTCTTCCCCAGAATATTTCACATCATTCTGTTACTTGAATGTTAATAGCTCACAGTTTTGCATCATCTTAAGGTTTTCTAAATCCTTTACATACATGATCTAATTTTAGCATCATAGCATCTGTGAGGTTGGTGCTTTATTGCCTGCATTTTATAGATGAGAAAACTAAGACCCAATGAGGTTAAGTGACTTGACTACTGTCATACTTCTACTAAATAACCAAGGCTTGTAGGATTCAAACTCGTGGAATACCTCAAAGTTCATGCACTGAAGCTTAAGACTGTATTCCCCATCCACCCCCCCCCACCCTCATAGGGAAATATTAGAACAGAAGGTGGTATGAGTTTTGTCTTCTTAAAGGAGACCCATTGGAAAAACTACTCAACATTTTTGGAACTCCTAATCAGGAGCTATCTTCTGAGCCTTTGCAACTAGAGTTACAAAACCTGGATTTAAATCTGAGCTCTGCTGCTTTTGAGCCATGTGACCCTGTGCAAGTCATTTGATTTCTTTTAGCTTCCTCAGTTTCTTCATCTGTAAAATTAGAAGGTTTGACTCAACAATCCCCAAGATCCTTCCCAAGTTTGCATCCTGCAACATTATAACTATTCTCAATGGTAACAAATCTTTGTCCTCAGAAAATGAATACGAATTTTGGAAATAGTCAAAAGTTATTCAGAGCTAAATCTGGTAAACCAAGTAGGTTATCAAGCTGGCTAAAAAAGGATCTTATAGAAAAAAAAGCAAGGTAAGAGGCTATGAAACAGGGAGATTAATGAGGCAATTTCCCAGGGTCATCATTAAGAAAGCTGGCTTATGGGGCAGCTAGGTGGCACAGTGAATAGAGCACTGGCCCCGGAGTTAGAAGGACCTGAATTCAAATATAAACTCAGAGACTTAACACTTACTATCCATGTGACTTGGGCAAGTCACTTAGCACCAATATCCCTCTCCCCTCTGAAAGGAAGAAAGAAAAAAAGAAAGAAAGAAAAGAAAGAAAGGAAGAAAGAGAAGAAAAGAAAAGAAAAGAAAAGAAAAGAAAAGAAAAGAAAAGAAAAGAAAAGAAAAGAAAAGAAAAGAAAAGAAAAAAAAGAAGGAAAGAAAAGAAGAAAGGAAGAAAGGAAAAGGGGGTGCAGAGTCAAGATGGCCGAGTAGAAACAGGACTTCCAAGGGGATCAGGCTTCCACCTCCCCCAATTCATGTAAAAGGGACTCTGAACAAACTTTGGAGCTACAGAACCCACAAAATGACACAGAGACGCTAACCTCCCACTGAGGACAGCCCGGCACACCAGCAGGAATTGGCCAGCACAGTGCTCTGGGAGCTGACCACAGCCCCAGAGAAGCTGGAGGTTTTAGCCCCAGGGCAGGCCTGACCAATCACCAGCTGGTGGGACTTCAGATCACCAGCAGCCCTGGCGGTTTCCAGAATTATCAACACATAGATGCTAAGGACAAAGTGAGAGGTCAGTGCAGTGTGGACTTTGGGATCCAGTAGTTGAGAGTGAGTAGGCTTTTGCCCCCAGGGCAAGAAGCAGTTGAGACACTGCAGCAGCCGCAGCCACATGTGGCTGCTTCAGCTCCTGGCCTGCAGAATGTAGGGGGACCAAGTGACCAGTCTGAGGGGTAATCACTCTTGCTTTAATCTGCTGTCCCCCCCCCCCTATTTTGATTATTTAAGGCAATGGTTTTTCCAGTATGTGACATTTTCCTTCCACTTTTTCAGATACACCAAAGTGTTTACATATTCCAACTCACATTTTTATATCCAAGATGGGTTTTTTAAGTTCATAACTATGAAAAAAGTATGTACATGAGCTTAGGGAAAATAAAGTGACTTTTTTCTTAAATTATTATCATTGGTGATACAACCACTTCATTAAAGAACAATGTAGCATGAAAAAAAAAGAAAAGAAAAAGGACATTGAATAAGCCATCAATGAACTTCCTAAGAAAAAAAATCCCCAAAAGGGGTAATCAGAATGTACAACATATTGGGGTGAGAGGAGGGGAGAGATGGGAAGAAAATTTGGAACTTAGAATCTTATGGAAGTGAAGGTTGAAAACTAAAAATAAATTAATTAAAAGAAAAAAGAAAGAAAAAGAAAGAGAGAGGAAGGAAGGAAGGAAGGAAGGAAGGAAGGAAGGAAGGAAGGAAGGGAAAGAAAGAAAGAAAGCTGGGTTGTAAAACTTACCATGCTATAGAACTGTGAATTATCATTCTGGTTTGTCCCAATCTAGGTCTAAAGGCCATTTCCCAAAAAGAAGTTCATGAGATAATAGATTTACAACTAGAAGGAAGCTTAAAGACCCTCTGGTGCAAACCCCTGACCTGTAGGTAAGGAAACTGAGGTCTAGAAGGCTGAAGTAACTTATTACCCAGGTCATAAGGAGTACAACCAGGATTTGAATTCAGGTCCTCTGATTCCAAGTTTAGCTCTCTTTACACTTGCCCAAAGATCAATGGCTTTGTGCAATGACCCTTTTGACTCAATTCAATAGACCCTTTTAACTCAATTCAATAGACAGATTAGAATAAATATTTCTGAAATAGAATAAATATGTAGCACTCTAAGGCAGCACTTTTGAAGGATACTGCTCATTTGGATTGGCAAGATTTTTTTTATAAAAACAAACCCTGTGATATTTTGGTTGCATCTGATACATAGCATCAGCTCTAGAGATTTTCCATTTAGGTTAGCTATCCCAGCAATCGTAGGCAGGAAGATTTTTTTCTGATGTTAGAACTGCCCCCCAATAAGAACCACAATTTGTCTGACTTCCGATGAACCATCCTTTCTCTAGTACTTCACTTGCTTGGTCCCATTTGCCTTTATCCAGGTGTTCTTAATCTCTCTCATTTGAGTGATTTACATCCAAATCTCTCCCATTTTGTCCCTTCCCTCTTGTGCACATGATCTCATTTCAGCTAATACAAGGGCATCAGTCGCTTCCATCTCGGCCTATTTTAATGATATTTATCCATCATTGTATAGAGGAAAGAATTGGCTGTAGCTCAATAGAGAAAAAATAAATTGGCACTTATGGGTTCCGGCATAATCTTGCTAAATACACAGATTTTAATTTTTCTGTATGTGAAATTTTTCCTCTTTGTCTGCTCTCTTCTCATCCATAGCAATTTCCCTTGATCTTGGTTCATCCTGATCTTGATGCTGGGTTCTTGTCAGCATTTGTCAGTGCCTGCTGCAGCTGAACTGAGACTTCTTCCTGTGCATTCTAATCTTTTGACAGTTCTCTCATTTCTGACCCTCAAGATGAGCTCCATTTTAGCTGAACCTGGAGGGTTTACCTAAAGAAAATGTCATTAAAACCTGTTTATTACCATAAATACTTTTCTACCCTCCCCCAAAATAGGATTCAACTTGCCTCAATTTTTTTTTAATGTCTGGGTCTCCCTATCTTCCTCAGGCTATAAGGAGAGGGGGTATTTTTAGATCCAGTCCCACTCTGATGGGTGCAGGAGCTTGGACCAACTCCATTTCCCACCTGGGCCAGTTCATCCCTCTTTAAAATGATTTGTTGGCTCTTTGTCCCAGGGGCCTACAATATTGATTTCAGAGGTAGTATGGATTGCTTTAGAACACTACAGCTCAAAACTCCTAAGCTTTAGAGATGCATCAGCCTCAGCTCCATCTGCACATCCCCTCCAGGAGTTGAAATTATAGGTTTGAGCCACCATGCCTGGCTTAACTACCCCCACACACATGATTTTTATCATCATGAGGATCTCCTTCCAACAATCAGATTGGTTGTATCAACTCATAGTCTTACAGAGTATCTGTGGTCCTCTCTCACTAGTCACTAGAGACTAAGCCATCCTGTCCCTCAATTTGTCTCATTGCTTGAAGTTTGTTTGTATTAGATTCATGTTTTTATAGGGAATTTCCAGTAAAGGATATATATATATACATATATATGTATATGTATATATATATATATATATATATATATATATATATATATATATA
>NW_027187378.1:16389202-16477892 GCF_028583685.1 Petaurus breviceps papuanus
TATATATATATATATATATATATATATATATATATATATATATAAAACATGTGCATATCCTCTCCTTGGAGAGTTGCCTGAAGGCACTAAGAAATTATAACTTGGCCAGGGTCACACAGATAGTATGTGTCTTCCTGTTTCCAAGGCTGGCTTGTTATCCATTATAGCATTGTCTTTCTAGGCTTGAGGGTAATAGTTTTATTATACTAGTCCTTTAAATTCATAAAGGAAAGTGGAGGGAAGGGAATAAACATTTATATAGTACCTACTATGTGCTAGGCATTGTGCTAAGTGCTTTTTGCAAATATTATCTCATTTGATTCTTGTAACAACCCTGGGGTGTAGGTGCTATTATTATCCCCACTTTACAGTTGGGAAAACTAAGGCAAACAAATTAAGTGACTTACCCAGGGTCATATAGCTAGTAAGTATCTGAGGCCAGAATTTTCCTCAAACCTTCCTGATTCTAGGCCAGCACTCTATCTACTGTGCCACCTAGCTGTTATGAACAGTTTAAAGCTCAGCTTTTCCAAATAAAAAAAATAAACTTTTGACAATGAATGTAGTACATGAAAGATCAACTTTCTGACAATTCCTAAGTATATTTCTTTCCCATTTTGTACCCAATCACCCTCTGATACAGGGTACTTCCTTCAACATTATTTGCAAATTTAATTGCCTCAGTAATTTTGGAAA
The DNA here is from genome assembly GCF_028583685.1 of Petaurus breviceps papuanus. NCBI lineage: Eukaryota > Metazoa > Chordata > Mammalia > Diprotodontia > Petauridae > Petaurus > Petaurus breviceps. The sequence goes on from NW_027187378.1 coordinate 16,389,899, forward strand.
TCAAATAATGTCACGTAAATTGTTTTTTTTTCCTTGCTGGAAAACCCAGGGATAAAGCAAAGCATTATTGATCAGTTTCCAGTTCACTTGTCCATGGAAGATAGTTTCCATATCTCAGGTTTTCAGATTGTCTCCACTCATTAATCTCCTCTCATATCTCCTTTAGCTATGGGAGATTTGTGAATCTGATCATCATCTTTGAAGCCTTCTTGGCAACAGGGAGAACACCCTCTCCATGGATTTGAGACAAGAATGGCAGAATTCAACCAGTTCAGTTGATTTTAGTTCAATTTCCATAGCCAGCCTGTGGCCTGCTGTTCTTTGGGAGATGTGATTTTTCTTTGGACACAGAGGTGCTTAAGAGTATCAATATGAATGATATGTAAACATGGGGTGAAATCGGGGTCTCCATAGTGACTAACCTCTCAGACCAGTAATAAAAACTGTCTCCATCTACACACTGGAAAGTTGCAGAACTTGGGATGGGTAGATACATAAATCCCCAACAAACAACCACAATAGATGGAAATAGCCTGTATCCCAACTGGTGTCAAATGATGCTGGAGCTTTTCCTTCTTCAGTCTGCATCAACTTGGAAAAGACAGTAACACAACATAGCACAGCTGTGCTTGGGCTGGCTGGCATTCAGCAACTGGGAACTGCATCCAAGAAGGCTTTGCTATGAGGTTGGCTTTTTTATTTTTTTTTTAATGAGGGATCCAGCAGAATGTCATATTTAAATATCAAACATCAATAATCATTGCAATGATATTGTTTGGATAAAATTTCTTTCCTGTTGTAGCTAATTGCCTGAATATCTACAGACTGATATACTGACTACTTGTAGATATTCATGCTGTCCTCCTTTTATAACTTTATTTCATTTTCTGTTCATTTCCAATGTTTACTCAAAGCACCTTTATCATCTGGTGCTGATAGTCTCCACTTTATTGCCCTTGGTGTGATTGTGAACAGTTTAAGCACAGTACAATAATACACATATATAAATATTTGAACAGGGAAAGAAAGTCTGTCTGATTTGGGCTTGGAAAGGAATAAATTTAAACTAATAATACCACTAGAGGGACCTTGACTCTGAACTAGCTTCCTGGAGAGGTCAGGCTCCTGCAAAGGACCCTACCAATTCACTCATGCTGCCAGGAAAAGACTAGGAATGGAGAAAGAGAATCACGGGACCATAGATTTAAAGCTAGAGGGGTCTTACAGAGCACATTCCATTCAAACTCCCTTTTCTCCCCTCTCCCAGTTTACAGAAAAGGAAACTGAGGCCAGGTGAAGAGACTTGCTTGAGGTCACACAGAGAATAAAGGAGCAGTCAGAATTTGCACCCAAAACCTTTGACTCCACATGTAATGTCCTTTTCCTTTCATCAAACTACAATCACATTAGCATTTTTTAAGTCATGAGCTTTCAGCCCTGTCCATGCAATATTCGTGTCCCAAATGTGCAAACCAGGGCTCCCTATCTCCTGTGCTTAATTCTTGTGGTCTGCTGCTGGGTTAGGTTCACTTTTCAAATATTTAAAAAAAAAAAAAAACAAACAAAAAACCAACTACCGGGGAGAATAATTCATTTTATTTTTGTGCTAAAGACCTAAGCAATTTTAATTAGTTGATTTGCTCTTTACATTTGGCCACCAAAGGCTGCTCTGGGTTCAAACAACCGTCCGTCTGCGCGACTCTTTTTTGTGTGTGGAGGCTTTTTTTTTTTTTAAGCACCTCATGTGAATAGTTGAAAACCGACAGCAGAAAAAGACACTGGATGTAGAAAGTAAGATCTCCAGGAAGCAAAAATGGAGGCAAACAGAGAAGCTAATTTCGCCAAGCATAGCTGGTGCTGTTTGTGGTTGTCCCTGACAGCGCTGCTGACTCTGAAGCACCTGTGTTTGCTCACTAGCTTTCCCCAATCTGCTAGAAAATGGCCCGAGCTGTCACATGGCAGCCAGATAGTCGGAGCACCATGGGAATACAAAAGCCGGAGCTTTTAGCCGAGTTAATCATTAATGCGCCTTTTCTTTGTCCCATTCAGGAGTGCTGACAAGCGCTTTGATATTTCATATTTGCCATCAGGTCCGTTGCAGTCATAACCAGGTACTGAAGAACACATGGGCCCTAGCTCTCAGCTTTCCGGGCCAGCATGGGGGGCCACGTGAGGGTTGTCGATTTCATTTCCACCTGCCTTTAATTTACCTTTTGGCGCTCTACCCCCCCCCCCCCCCCCCCCCACACACACCCCAGCTCTCCCACTCCCCCAGTCACACTCCCACCCTCCCGTCTTAACATTTAGTCACGCAGCTATAACTCCCCCCACACACTTTACATACTATCTTCACGGGTTGGGACTAACAACTTTCTGGCCCAGGAGTAGGAAAGGCGCATGATTATGAAAAGTCAATATCCTCCTCCTCCCCGCCGTAGTGTTATCTTTCTCCCAAACCAGAAAAGTGACCGAAAGCTATTCTAAATGAAAAAAACAAAACTGCAGTTTCTCTTTCTTGCTCTTCCTTTTGCTTCTTTCCTTCGTTCTTTCGAACGTGGCACAGCCTCTTTTACCCTGTGATTTAGTATAGGGTGTGGTCGTTTGAGGGGTTTTCTTATCCCGGGGTCTCATATGGAGTGTTCTGCTCTTCCTACCCTCAGCAAATAAAATGCAGGTGTCCCCTGCCAGTTTTGTATGGAAAATCACAGCTGAACCGCCTTAACAGTGGGGAGCTCCTGTGTAAACATGACTTGAGTTAGGGTAAATGAGAGCCGCGTTAAAACCTCCTCGCTACCTGTTTTTTTTTTTTAATTAGACTTCATCAAATCCCAAATCTTATTGTACATCCTAGCCCCATAGTCACCGACCCAAATCATCTGAGCTTTCACTGCCTCAGTTCTTGCCCTTCTACATCCGGTTTAGCCAATGGTTTTGAATGGGGGTTGCCAAACTACAGCCCTCCCCGCTTCAAAACATATAAAACTGCTCGGTTGATGTCAAACTGATAATGTCTTGGTCTTTTGAGAAGAGATACAAACAAGCAGGTACACTGTGCTTACTCAAAACCTGGCCTAGACTGGTCTCACAAGGCACTTTAAAGTTTGGAACACTGAAGCAGTAAAACATTTTCTAGGGACCGAGCCTATCAGTTTTTTCAGTGGGCATTGACAAGTGGCTTCCAGAACCAGAGAGTCTTGAACTGTACCTGTGCATCATTGTCCAGTTTCTTGTATTTGCCTGCCATTTTTTGAAAGAGACAAAAGGCTATTGGAGAGTTTATCTAATTGATCTTCACCATATCCTAGTCCCCCACACTGTACCAGAAGTTTGGCGAATTATTAATAGTCTTTTTTACAGATGAGGAAGTGCCAAGAGCGTGGCCTGCCCAGGGTTGACAAGCAAATCCAGGTGGGATTAATTCCAGTGGGTGCCTTATAAAGATTTGACTTGAATTGACCAGTACTCTAGCCCCAGGAAAGACCTGAAACTATGTAGGGACTGCTTTGGGCCTAGAAAAGACTTTTTCTATTTGCTCAGGTATTCAATCCAATCCAGCAAGATTTACCAAGGATGTGCCATGTACCAGGCTGGGTGCTGGGGGTACAAAGATGAAATTGAAACAGGCTTTGTCCCTAAGGAGTTTACACTTTCTGGGAGGAAAACAATGCATAGACAGAAAATAAGTACAAATTATATGCACAGGAATTGGTGGGGTGGAGAGAGTACTAACAAGAGAATTTTGTAAGTCTTCCCATAGGAGGAGGCCCTAGATCAGTCTTAAAGGGACATCAGGATTCCTCAAGTTAGAAGTGAGGAGGGCAAGTATTCTAAATCTATGCAAAGAAAAAGCTAAAGGTAGGGAATGGAATCTGTTTACAATGAATTTAACCTCTTTGTGACTAGTTACTTCTACAACAAGTAATGATAGTAAGTGAAATGTGTAAGGTTTTACATAAATTTTTTTGATCTTCAGACCAATCTGTGAGATAAGTGCTTACATGTATTGTTTTCTCCCTTCCACAGATGAAAAAACCAAGGGTTAAAGGGTGTAAGCAACTTGCTAGGATCATTCAGCTACTAAGTATCTGATATGAGCCCAAGTCCCTTAGCCAAGAATTTACTGAGTACCTACTATGCTCAAAGAACTGGTGTAGTCAATAGACTAAATGAGGTAGTTACAAAGATCAAGGATAGATCTGGTCTCTCAGGGAATTTACAATCTAATAGGAGAGATAAGATACACATAGCTCTAGTTTAAGGCAGTTTGTCATCATCCTAGTATATCTGTTAAATGAAGAAGGGCATCCATTCCTATCTCACTTAGGGCTTAGGTGAATCTGTGATTTGGAACTGCCTTGTGACATCCAGATGAAAAAAGGCTCACAAAAGGGCAAAAGTTAGTCATTTCAGAAAGAATTGACGTCACAGTGTGGGAGGATTGCAATCCAAATAATGTTATCAGTTCCAACAAAATGCACAGGACATTTAGGCTCATCAGCCTTCATGGAAATTCTCTCTCTCTCTTTTTTTTTTTACACCGGCTATTCACAGGGGTAATAAATACTCTTGACCATGCATTAAATCTGATTATTTGCCTGATTCTTACAAGACACCGGTTACTCTACAATGTTACGGGGAAGCATGTTGTATTTCTTCTAAGATTTCATAGATGGTCTTAACAGCCTGGGACTTTCTAATGTAGGACAAGGATTTGGTGGAGCAGGGGTTAGATTTAGATTAGACACTAGTTAAACATATACTAAAAAACTCATGCACGATTTGAGCTTTAGGGAAGAATAGAAACTTCCCAGGTAAATACTAGCTAGTAGAAATAAATAACCATGAACAACTTGAATAAGTTGTATACAATGAACAAATGGACATATTTACATTCCAAATTTCATTTCTGTTTTGTTTCAGAGATTTTTAGTTCAGGATCACAGATTTAGAAAAGAGACTTTAGATGTAATCTAGATCTAGATCAATCCCCTCGTTTTATAAAAAAAAAAAAAAAAAAAAAAAAGAGGGCCAGAGACTGTTACCCAAACTTACACAGGTGATAAGTAGCAAAGACAACATTTGAACCTAGGTGCTATGATGTCAAATGCAGCACTCTTGCCAGCAATGCATGACTATTTAAGTTAATCTAAATTTTATTTAATATAAGATGAAAACCTGGTGCTTTGTGGAGCATATTGATGTTTATTCTGAGGAGATGAAGAAAAAAAAAAAAGGAAATTGCTGCCCTACTCCCAAGCCAGAACAAAGAGAATTCTAAACATGGAATCTGTGTCTACTTATAACACTTTAAGGATTCGTGATCTCATCTGTGTGAGTATTTCCTCCATTGGCAAAAATGCAGTGACTACTGCCTTGAAAACCTTGGTACACTGAGAAATTGCTGAGGTTCAGGAAATTCATCACCTGGTGAGCAGCCTGAAAGTATTGAATCTCTCCAAACTCACCCTTGATACCGTGTTTCCCCGATAATAAGACACTGTCTTATTATTTTTTTTTGAAAGAAAAACACCAGAGGGCTTATTTTCAGGGGAGGGCTTATGTTGTCCTGCCTCAGCTCTCCTCCGCGGCACTGCTCTCAATGGCGCCAGCAAGCAAATCAAGGGAAGAACACTATGACTCACGCACTGCTGCAGCTCTGATTGGATGCAGCTCGGAGCGTGGCGTGCCTTTCACGGGGGGGCGGGGGGGGGGGGGGGGAGGGGGGGGGTGGGTGGGGTGGGGGGGGGGGGTGGGGCGGTGAATACAGAGGGTACTGTCATGTAGCGTGTAGCGCAGGGGATCACCTTCACTACAGTAGCAATCTCAATAGGGCTTATTTTCGGGGGAGGGCTTATTTTAGAGGAATCTTACACAGTAAGGGGAGGGCTTATTTTCAGGATAGGTCTTATTATCGGGGAAACACGGGTAGTATCTCTATATTCCTTCAACGTTCATCACCTATCACCTCCAACATAAGGTGTATTCTGATACCTTCAGTTGCTAGTGCCTCCTCCATCCTGAAGTTAGATTGTATATTTGCTATTTATGCATCTGTGTCCATGTTGTTTCCTGAGTGTAAGCTCCTTGAGGGCAGGGACTATTTGATTTCAGTCTTGGTATCCCCCAAATCTAGCAGTGTCTAACATAGAGTAAGAAATTAATAAGTGCTTGTTGAATGAATAAGTGAGTGAAAGAATGCTAAGCTGATCTCAGACAACAGTTATGGAGTCAAACCTTTAGTCTTCTACTAAAATTTTCCACCTTTCTAGAATCTGGAATAGTTTATTCTCTGCTCACATGGCCTTCAACTATGCCATGGTAAGGCATTAGAGAAGAACTTCAGTGTAGGTTACTCAAGGAAAAGGGAAACATAGTTCAGGAGCCAATTACAGGAGAAATTTTTTCTTGAACCTAACTTAGGTTAGCAGTGTACTTAAAAAGGTCAACCAAGGTAAAGAGATCCCAAGAAAAACATTTGTTTGTGGATAATGAAGAATGCACACTCTAGAAAACTATATCTATGCAATTTCCAGGTATGACCTGTTTTCAGGATTTTCCCATAATTCATCTTTCAGTCCCATTATTTAGGGGACAACTACTGATGTTTCTAAATATTAACATTTTAAATATTAAATATTATAAGTGCTTAATTAAAACCTGTTGAATGAATAAATCTTAACAACCAAACCCCACTACTGTTCTCCTTGAATTAGATATAGTTGATTACTTCATGAAAGGGCCTAAAATAGGTAAATGGACTTTTTGAGCTGGAAGCAATGCAAGAGATCATCAATTCTAACCTCTATCTAATGAATAAATCTACAGTAAAGTATACCTGAAATGTAATCATTCAGCTTATGCCTTAACACTTTCAGTGATGGGAACTCATATAGGAAATAACTTCTTGTCCTTTATTCTGGAATAGAAAATTTTTCTTCTTTCCTTGTCTCCAGTTAGCCCCTGAGCACTAAAGTATATTAAAAATTAAGAAAACTCTTGTACTAATGAATAGCATGAGAAAATCATTTGGTTTCTCTATATTAATGATAATATGACAATGGGTAACCCATTGAAAAATGAAAATATCAAATCCAAGCTCTACTGCTTACAACTATTTGTGATCCTGAGCAAGTAATTTAAACATTCTGGGCCTCAATTTCCTTAAAAGTAAAATAGGAATATTGTAATACATGAACACTATAGTCTGTAACAGCTCTATAAATCAGGATTTATTATTGAAATTGAGGGATTTTTAACTAGTCAATGTAACATTTACCCCCCCCCAAAAAAACCCTAATCATTTATGAGGGTTGTAGGTATGGGAAAAATATTTTTTCAACTATAAAATGAGGATAATGATTTCTTTCCTTTACTTCCTTGCAAGGTATTGTAAAGAAAGATTGAAAATATTCTACACATTGCTGACAATAATGCACAAAAAATTCTATTAAAGAGCTATTGAAGAAAGGGTCAAAATTAAATTAATATAATTCTTAGAATATTAATTGTCACAGTTCTGAAGAATCAATGGGTCAAAGAACACATTATAGAAATAATTAATCAAAGAAAATAACGAGACAACATAGTAAAATTTATGTAAGGAAGTTAAAGCAGTGCTTGGGAAAAGTTTATATCTTTAAACACTCTGAAAAATAAATCCCAGTCCTCCATCCACTTCACCACCTAGCTACCCCTTCAAAAGATTACCTTAAGAACAACAACAAAATAAAATAAAATTCATCTGGATGAGCTAAAAATCAAGAATCTCAAGGGAAGTAATGAAAATACAAAGTGAGAAGGGGTCAAGCAGTACCAGATTCAAACTTTACTGTAAAGCAGTAATCATCAGAATAATTTGACACTGTTAAAAAAGAGAAATAAATAGAAGGATCAGATTTAGGTTCATAACATATAGAAGCAAAGAATATAGTAGCATAGTGTTTTCCAACCCCAAGATTCCATTGGGGAAATGATTCATTATTCAGCAGAAATCTCACACAATTTACTAAGATAAATTTAAAATGAATACGTGACAGATATAAAAGAATACGTCATAAACAAATTAGAGGAGAAAGGAAGAAATTGTCCACCAGATATATGGATAGCAGAAGAATTCATGACCAAACAAGAAATAGAGATGATCATAGAAGAGAAAAAACAATTTGATTTTATAATATTAAAAAGATTTTTTCACAAATAAAATCAATGCAGTTAAAATTAGAAGAGAGCAGTTAATGGGGGGAATTTGCTTGCAGCAATTTTATCTGATGAAGATTTCATTTCTTTTTATTTTTAAGCAATTGGGGTTAAGTAACTTGCTCAAGGTTACACGGCCAGTTATTTCTGGGTGTGGTGCTGAGTGTCTGAGCCCGGGATTCGATCTCCAGGTCATCCCAACACTGGAACCGGTGCTCTTACTTGCTGAGCCACCTGGCCACCCCTGAAGATTTCATTTCTAAGCTATGTAAGGAACTAGTTCAAATTTGTACAAAAAGGTCATTCATTAATTGACAAGTGGTCAAAGATATGAATCGATAGTTCTTAAGGGAAAAAATCCAAGCAATCCATAGCCAAATTGAAAAAAATAAAGGTCCAAATGACTACAAACTAGAGAAATGAACATTAAAACAACTCCGAGTTTCCTATTTCATACTCATAGGATTAGAAAAATGACAAGTATTGGAGGCATTATGGGAAAATAGCCATATTAATGCACTATTGGTGGAACTGTAAATTAATCCAACCATTCTGAAAAGCAATATGGAAGTATGTCACAAAAGTAAGTCGCTTTTGCTTACGTTTTGACACAGATAAACTTCTGGTAGACCTATGTCCTAAAAGAAAGGGGAAAAGGATCCTTGGGGAAATATATATGTATGTATGTGTGTATATGTATATGTGTATGTATGTATATGTGTATATACATGTATGTAGCAGCTCTTTTGTAGAAACAAAGAACTGGAAACCAGGGGAATTTTTATCAATTGGGAAATAGTTGTACAAATTATGGAATATTAATCTAATGAGTTTTTATTGAACCATATGAAAAGACATGTAAAACTCTGTTGCAGTAGTTAATTCCTTCTGCCTAGGAAGGCCTAGGGAGCAATATAATGGCTCTTATAGTGTACAATGGTTCCTTTCTTTTCCTTTAAGGCCCCTAAGGATAAATTGGATAGAGTACTGAACTTAGAGTCAGGAAGATCTGAGTTCAAATACTACATTAAATACATACCATCAGTAACACCAGCAGCACCACCACTACCAGCATCACCACTACCACCACTACCTAGGTGTTGGAATGCAAAATGTATGCTTGCCAAAAAGATCATTTTATGGAGAACTCACACAGGGCATGCACTCACCTGGTGGTCAGAAGAAGCGATACAAGGACACTCTCAAGGTCTCTCTTAAGAACTTTGGAATTGATTGTGTGACATGGTTGATGCTGGCACAGGAATGTTCAGCCTGGCATGCCCACATCAGAGAAGGTACTGTGCTCTAGGAGCAAAGCAGAATTGAAACAGCTCAAAGGAAACACAGGATGAACAAATTTAGAGAATCCACCCCAAATGTGCATGCAGACTATTTGTGCTTGACCTGTGGTAGAACATTCCAACTTCATGTTGGTCTGATCAGCCACAGTTGGACACACTGAAACTTGACTCTAGCATAGTGATGTCACTTTGGTCCTTTTTGAGAATGAAGGACAACAACCAACCAGAGCACCAGGCCTGGAGTAAGAAAGACTCATCTTCCTGAGTTCAAATCTGGCCTCAGGAACTTTTACTAGCTCTGTGACCCTGGACAATTTATTTCACCTCTGTTTGATTCCATTTCCTAATCTTTAACATACATATAATAATAGCACCTACTCCTGGGGTTATTATGAAGATAAATGAGATAATATATGTAATGCACTTTGCAAGTAGAAGTAATTGTTCAGTTGTATTAGATTCTTTGTGATTCCATTTGGAGTTTTCTGGGCAAAGATTCTGGAGTAGTTTTCCATTTCCTTCTCTAGCTCATTTTACAGATGAGGAAACTGAGGCAAACAGGGTTAAGTGACTTGCCCAGGGTCACACAGCTAGTAAATATGTGACTCCAGATATGAACTCAGGAAGATGAGTCTTTCTGAATCTAGGCCAGACACTCTATTCACTGTGCCACCTAGCTGCCCTTAGTAACAGTAGTAGCAGAAGTTACTAGTTTAGTTACAATCACTCTAATTTCCCAGTTAGAAAAATTCCTAACATTTAGCCAAAAGTTGTACTCTATATTTAACTTTACATATTTATATCTATCCTTAGTTAACCCCTGGCCTCTTTGGTTGAAGTAAAATTTAATTTAATAAAAAGGTTTAAAGTAATCAAACAGCAGATTGTAATATAGGGTCTGAGCCAAGCAGGAAGGAGCCAACCTTTTCTTGGAACTCCCCTAGTCTGGGGTTTTTGCTATGATGTGCCTAGCGAGCCAATGACCTCCTTTGATATCTACATTCTCTTCTATAGCCCAGTCTTATCTTACTCCTCAAAAACATGCTTGAAAGCCACAAACTCCAATTTCTGTGACTCATTTCCCTCCTCAGTTTAGCTGATAATTTGTTGACAATTCCTATAGGTATCAATGTCTCTAGGTGGTGCAGGGAATAGATGGCTGACCCTAGGGTAAGAAAGATGTGGATTCAAATTCAACCTCAGACACTTACTAGCTGTGTGACCCTAGGCAAGTCATTTAACCCTGTTTGCCTTAGTTTCTTCATCTCTAAAATGAGCCATAGAAGGAAATGACAAACCACTGAAGTATCTTTGCCAAGAAAACCCCAAGTGTTGTCAAAAAGAGTCAGACCGACCAACGATAAAGGTGTGGACATTTTCCAACCTATTAGAACATACTTCTTATCTGGTATCATTCACTTTATACAAAGATTTTCAAGACTTTTTAGACAAATGCATAATTTGTCTATAATTGATTGAGACATGTTCATACCTAGTAAGTTATCTGAGTTAGAAAGAGGTGGGGTGGTATCAACTTCACCCTTAAACAATAAAGGAATGGTTTCAGAAACAGGGAAAGAGTTGTATAAAGTGATTCAGTATGTGAACTGAACCAGAAGGACACTTTGTACAATAACAATAATGTAAAAAAAATTAAATGATACTTTTGAAAGACTAAAAACCTCTGAATAATATAATGACCACCCCACAGTTCCAGACTGAGTATGAGTAATGAAGTATACTACCTTAAATCTGATAAAGAGGTGATAGATTCAAGATGCATAATTCGAGACATTAAATACAATAACATAAATACAATATCATTTGCTACAGTGAGTTTACTCTTCTTTACTTCTTCATCCCAAAACCTCCCTCTAGTCTTGGAATACATACAATAAAAGTACCCTCTGCACCCAAGTTCTCTCTCTGTCTCTTTGTCTCTCTCTGTCTCTGTCTTTGTCTCTCTGTCTATGTCTCTGTCTCTCTGTCTCTCTCTGTCTCTGTTTCTCTTTCACTGGATGACTCTTCTCAGAGTTCCATTTCAGGAGGGTACCCAGCAAAGCCATGCCCCATTCCTCTTCAAGCTGCATTCTGAATTTTTTCTAGAATGCCTCTTGCTTTGTATCACCACCCACTGCCCCCTCTTAGCTTCCTTTTATGTGTTGTCTTTCCTTATTATAACATAAGCTCCTCGAGGTCAAGGACTCTCTTTCTTTCTACCTGTACTTGCACTCCCACAGTTTAGTACAGTGATTGGCACATAGTAATGGCTTAATAAATTCTAGTTGACTGCCTTACTGTGTGACAAATAATCAGGGGAGCTATGAAAGATACATGTTGAATTTATTATATATACTTAAAAAGAAAAGCAAGCTCAATATAATAGAAATTCACTGTTTCTTGAATTATCCTTCCCTTCTGATCATGCTTATTTTATTTAGTATTTGTTAAGTTCAGAGTTAATAAATAAATAAATAAATAAATAAATGATAGGTAGATATTTTATCTGTTACTGGTGATGAAATACTTTGAACACCTCCAAGAAACACCTGTCTTGGGTTGATGATCTTATCTTCCATAGCTAGCTGTCTCCAAACCCAATATCAAGATGCAGAGTTCAGTCTGCTATTACAGGAAGTGTCCCAATGATGGTGACTCCAAGGTTCTGCTCAACATCTCTCATTGGAACATTCCTTTCTTGGTGCATTTGGATAATCTGATGGGCACCATGCCTGAGGGCCCTCCCGATTTCAGCAGCTGCCCTTCTAAGTTTGCTTTCTTCCTCTTGGCTTACATTATGAGTGGTGTGACTAGGCAAAAGGGGGTTGGCTACTTGCATCCACCTGAGTGAAGTGGCTCCCTTCTGGTTAGACTCTCTTTTCCCTGCATTAGGACTAAGGGGTCTGCTGGGTGCTTTGCAGATGTTGTTCTAATGCTGTTTTCACATGCAAAGTTTATTTTATTTTTTTTTATTTTTTATCACTGGCTTCATGGAGCAGCTGCTCAATGGGCTCCTTCCTTCCTAGTAACACATTTCCTCTGCAAACAACAGCTTGCATCTGGTGCTGCCCTCTGATTTTTTTCCTCCTCACCCCCTCCCCCAATATCTTCTTTTCTTGCCAAAGGCCTTCCCTGGAGAGGAGAGACAATGAGGCTGAGGGTACTGTTCTAGTGATGGCCAAGTCCTACAGCTTAATTGAAGCTCAGCTGTGACCTTCACTTCCCTGCTTGTATGGAGCTTGAGGGGAGGAAGTTCCAGATAAACAAGTACTGGTTTCTCCTACCTCTCTACTTGATTCAGGAGTCAAGGTAGCTGAGAACAGTCTCAGGCAGTAACATAAACCAAGGAGAATCAGGACAGTGACAAATGGATCAAGAATTCAGAATCCAGTTTTTGCTCAGGTAGACTCCATTTCACTTGACCCTGCTTGGTCATCCTTCTCAATCAGAAAAGGTTTTCAACTTGATGAACTGAGATTCCTTTTTATAGTGTCATAAAATCAGAGAATTTCCCAATTAATAAGCAACCTCATATAGCCTCCTTGTTTCCTGATGAGGAAACTGACAGCCAGGGAAGTTAGGTGGCTTATAGTTTTCATTCGGCTCAGGTTAACAAGGACCCAAATCTCTTGCCTCCCATCCCTTGTTGTTGTCTTTAAGAAAATCACCTATCCCCATTGGGGGTCCTCTCCTCCTAACTCCCATCATACCACTGTGAATGACAGCAGAAATTACCATCTCTGATATCATACCTCTCACTTTCAGAACTAACCTTAGCCATACTTAGGTAGAGTAAACAATCGTCCATATGATATGATTTGAAAGGCACCTTACTAAAAAAAAATCACTTGCCCAGATGTGAGAGTGACTATAGTTAAAACCATTAGTATTCCTTTGGAATTAAAAATTGTCCTTTCCAAGTGTCCTATCTTTAAATGAATAAAATGCTTATGAAAAAAAGTCAACATTAAGTTATCAGTCACTAAGGCTTTGGTGGGAATGAGTTTATCAGATATATTTTTCTTTGATAAAAAGGAACAAGGTGAACTTAGAGTCCTAGGTACCTGGAATAGGAAGTGTTAGTGGAAAAGAGCTTAGAAGCAGATATTAGAAGTAGAGTTGGAAATGTGGTATGACATTGAAGACAGACAACTTGCTTCATAGTTTTGTCCAAGGCCAGACCAGTTTACACTGTCCCCCCATGAATTCACTTTCAGCTTTAATAACCTTTAGGATTAATTATGCATCCTTCTTTTCCTCTCTGCAATTCTGGGTACCATTGAACATCCTCTTCTCCTGGCTACTCTCCTCCCAGGGTCATCACACATTGTTCTCTACTGATTCAATTACTACCTGTCAGACCTTTCCTTCTTAGCATACTTTGCAAAATCATCTTTCATGTACTGACCCAAATGTATTTAGGGGTGGGGAAACCATGGCCTTGAAGCCACACATGGCCCTCTAGGTCCTCAAGTGCAACCCTTTGGATTCAGTGAAAGGGCCACACTGGAGGACCTAGAGAACTATGTGTAACCTCAAGGCCACAAGTTCCCCAAGTCCAGGGCTTTCTCTCGGGCCCTCTTTTACACTCTTTCTTGGTGATCTTTTTAGTTTCCATGCATCCAACTATGATGTCCTATATCTACATATCTAGCCTTCCCTTCTCTCCTGAGCTCCATTCCAGCATCCCCAACTGTTTGTTGGACATCTCCATATGGATATGCCATAGGCATCTGTGATAGTAATGGCATTTAAAGATTCCCCTGTATTGGCTTCGTTTTTCAAATTGATTGTGTTAAAACCCAGATCTTGTTAATCCCACCTGTGGGATGGACTTGTTGATGCGAAAAGAAAGTCCTGAACTGGGAGGAGCTGGTGATGTAGATTTGGAGAGACAAGTGAGAGGCAGAAGAAACTTTTTTTGGAAGCAGCACCTCGTGGAGAGAGAGAGACTAAGAGAATTGCTGGTGGCCGCTTTGAATTGCCCTGGACTTTTGAGACCTGCCCCCCTGAGCTGCCAAGGACTGAGGAGACATGGCTGTTTTGCTGGTACTTTGTCTGTCTGTTTTGATGTTGTTTTGCCAGATTTGTCCACTGATGAAAGACAGTCCTTTTGTTGAAGAAGTTCTGGAACCTGGCTGTTGGCTAAGAAGCCCTGAGACTGTCCTGCAGACAGAGAGTGAATACTGTCCACTGGTGAAGGACAGTGCTGTTGTTGCAGGGGTCTGGGAACCTTTCTGTTGGTTCAGAAGCCCTGAAGAAGGATTTTCTTGTTGTATGTTTACAGAAATCCTAGGAGAGGGTTTTGCTAATGTTTTCAGGGGTTCTAGGACTGTTCTACAGACAGAGGATGAATTAATGGAGGGACTGGCAATGTATCTTGTGGCCTTGCTAAGCCTTGTCTCCCCAGGAACTAAGATTGCTGAGAATTGCCTTGTGTCAAGATGAAGAAAAGACCTCCATTTGGGTATTAGGTGCAGTGCTTAAACTTGATGACTCTGGTGACTCTGGGGTAGATTCAATTGTGATCCAGGGGTGGGGAACTTTTGACCTTTTTGTGTTCTATGGTTGAGCAAATGAATGTATTTTACTTATGTTTGGAAACTAATCTCCATTTGAGAAGAGGGGCTTTGTGGTGGACTTAATGAAGCTATAGCCTAGGGGTGGAGAGGTATTTAGAACTGGGACTTTGTAATTGATTGAATGATTGGAAGGTCCTGGGGTGGGGTAGTCCTTGGAGATTATTTAATCATCTTTAGTAAATGCTGTATTTTGAATGATGTCATGTTTTGACCTTCTCTGTTCTTGGTTTGTCACTGAATAAAATGGAGAGCACCTATGCTGGTATTCTGAACCTTGGGAAGTTGCCTTTCCTTGGTATTACATTACAGCATCTTAAACTTATTATGCCTAAAATTAAACTTATTCTTCCCCCCAAAAAAATTCTCCCCTCTTCCCAACTTCCATATTTCTATTGAGAGCATGATCCTCCTTCCATTCACCCCAATTCATAACCATAGAGTCATCTTCAACTAATTTTGTTCACTCTCGTTTTGAATAATTAACATTTAAATCATTTTGCAAACCTCAAATCATAATATAAATGCTTATTATTCCATCAGTTGCCGAATCATGTTAGTTCTGCTTCTGGATTAAATCTGGCATATGCCTCTTTCTTATCATGCACATCTCTAGTTCAGGCCTTCATTACCTCTCACATCAACTAATGTGGTAGTCATTTAGCCCATTCCATGTCTCTAGTCTCCCCCCTCACAGAGCTTCCAAATAGATATTCCTAAAGCATAGTTCCTACCATGTAACTCTCCTGTCTTTGAGGTTTCAGGGTCTTCCTATTGCCTCTAGGATAAAAACAAACCCACCCTGTCTGGAATTCAAAACCCTTTACCGTCTTGCCATATCCTATCTTTTGAGAATTATTTTATATTATTCTCCTTCACATATTCTATGTTCTTGCCAAATGACCCACTTCCTTTTCCCTGTAAATAACAGTTCATCTCCTTATATACCTTTAAGCAAATTATTCTTGCCTAGAATGCTTCCCTGGCTCACCTCCTCCTCTTGGCTTCCCTGACTTTCTTCAAAACTCAGTTTAACAGCTACCTTCTTCTAAGGCCTTTCTTGGTGATCTTAGTTGTTAATACTGCCCTTCAATTATTTTGCATATATTTGCATTTACTTGTCAGAGTATATGGTGTTCACCCCCCACCTATTCATCCAGTAGAATGTAAACTCCTTGAATAAAAGTACTTTTTTTTTTTCATTTTTGTAGGCATTTAATAAAAGCTCATTGGATTGAATTGGTTTGCATGGCACCCCATGAGTCAATGTTTTCCTCCTAACACCTTTGGAAAATCCATAGTACTACCTCCAAACCTCTTCTGAGTGTAGAATTGTTACCTTTGCCATTGTTTCCTGGGATGAGGTTTGTATTGCTTTTTCATTAGTGAGATTGCATACCAGACTTGAAGACTGCAAGATTTTAAAGCTGCAAAGGGCCTTCTAGAATATATAGTATAGTATGAGGCTAAGAGAGGTGACTTGTCCAAGGCCACACAGATCATTAGTGGGAGATTAGGATTTGAACCAAAATTCTTTCTTCAAATCCAATGTTCTGCTCATGATACCTGAGTCTATGAATGTTTTATTTATTGTTTTACGGCAGAAAGCCCAATAGATTATAACTGTTAAAAATTCAGCTAGCTGTGCAAAATAACATATAGTCCTCCATTATAAATGAGAAGTGATTTTAAAAAAAAACTACTTAGACACACATTTATGGTCCTTAAAGTAGCCTTAAAAACAGTAACTTATTTTCTCAAAATAAATTAATGATAATGGCAATAATAATAGCTAGTATTTATACAATGCTCTAAGGATTACTAAGTGCTTTTGTATATTATCTCATCTAACTTTCACAACAGTCCTATAAAGTAGGTGCTATTATTATCCCCATTTTATAGGTGAAGAAACTGAGACTGAGAGAGATTTAGTGATTTAACTAAGGTCAAACACTATCTGAGACAGAATTTGATCTCAAATCTTCCTGACTACAAATCTAGCACTTTATCTACAATACCACTATTTTTCTCATTCCAAAACCAATGGAATCAATATATCATATATTCAGTCTCATTGTCCGAATAATTGGTATAATAAATGAGTCCCTTTTTTTCTAAGATCTATTCCAATCTCTTCTACAAGTATGATTCTAGCCTGGCTAAAAAGGCAATGGGAATATATTAAATGCAAACGGTAAAAGATTGCTAAATATAATTATGTAATTCTATATGATTTATATTCACTATTTCCATTTTTAGCCAGGTTTACCCAGAAAAGAATTCTTGATCTTCATTCTTCTCAGGCCATCTCCTACATAAATATCAATGACTTCCTAGATACTCTGTCTTCACTGGATTTTATGACTCTGCTCTCTCATGGTTTCCCCCCTACTTATATGACCATTCCTCTTGTCTCCTTTGTTGGCTCATAATATATATCCCATGCCTTGACTTTAGGTGTTCCATAAGGTTCTGTCCTAGACTCTTCTTCTTCCTTTTCCTTTATCTCTTGGTAATTTAATCAGCTCCTATTGATTTAATTATTATCTCTAAGCATGTTATTTATAGATATTTACAAACAGGCATAGTCTCTCCCCTGGGAGCTTCAGTTCCATATCATTAATTAGTCATTTGACATTTTATATTGGATATTCCAGACACATTTCAAGTTCTACATGTCCAAAACAGAACTAATTATCTTCCCTTCTCCAGACGCTCCTCTCTTCCATACTTCACTACTTATGTTGAAGGTAGTACTATCCTTCAAATCTGTTTTATAACCTCAATATTATCCTCAATGACTCAGTTTCCCTCACTCCTAACATATCCAATCAATTGCCAACACTTGCTGTTTCTATCTCTGCAGCATCTCAAACATCCAGCACCAGTTTATTTACACAATCACCACCGTAATTCAGTCCCTGACTACCTCTTGTCTTATAACAGGTTTGCACAACATACAGCCCATGAATCACTTGTTGCCTGCCAAAGGATTTTGGGCGACCTGTGAAAGATGTAGAGAATGTGAAAGAAAGTAAAGATGTAAGGGCTGCTTTGTCTGTGCCCTGCTTAACATGCCTTCCACTAGTCAGTTTTGTGCCTGTCATGTAACTTGGTGTGTGGGTTGCCACTGCATAAGCTTTCCTGTTTGTCATGTCACCCAGGACAACCAACCATCATCAGTCTGTCTCTAGAGGCAGAGTTAAATCCTTCCCTCCCCATTTCCCTCAGTTCAATCCCTCTTTCTCACCCTACATTATTGTTTTAGAGATTATCCCAATATAATTGACTCACACCTGTGCCCATCTGTCTAAGCAGACTCTAAACTGCCCTAATAATGACAAAGTTCTTAGGAATTGCATGTATCATCTTCCCATATAGTAATATAAACAGTTTAACTCTATTGAGTCATGTTTACTTTTTATGCTTCTCTTGAGTCTTCTGTTTGGATATTAAATTTTCTATTCAGCTCCAATATTTTCATCAGCAGTACTTGGAAGTCCCTTATTTCATTATATATGTATATATATATATATATATTTTTTTTTTTCCTTAAAAGATTATGCTTAGAGAATTTGAAACTTAATTTTTTTAAAAAAATGAATGTTAAAAATTGTTTTTACAGGCAACTTTGGGAAAAGAAAATACTGAATAAAAGTTTAACATTTTTAAAAAGGAAGATTATGCTCAGTTTTGCTAGGTATTTTATTCTCATTTGTAATATTAGCTCCTTTGCTTTGGGGATATTATATTCCAAGCCCCCCGTTCTTTTAACATTGTTGCTGCTAAATCTTGTATAATCCTGACTGTGGCTGCTTGATATTTGATTTTTTTTTCTTTCTGACTGCTTGCAATATTTTCTTATTGACCTTGGAGGTCTGGAATTTGGCTATAGTATTTCCTGGACATTTTCATTTGGGGAACTCTTTCAATAGGTGATGGGTAGATCCTTTCCATTTCTATTTTGCTTTCTGGATCTAAGATATCAAGGCAATTTTCTTTGATGATTTCTTGGAATATGATGTCCATGTTCTTTTTTTATCATGGTTTTCAGCTAGTCCAATAGTTATTAAATTATCTCTCCTCAACCAATTTTCCAGGTCAGTTGTTTTTTTTAATGAAATGTTTGACATGTTTTTTCTTTTTTACTTTTCTCACTTTGTTTTATTATATCTTGATGTCTCATGGAGTCATTAGCTTCCACTTACCCAACTCTAATTTTTAAGGAATTATTTTTTTCAATGCTTTTGTACCTCTTTTTTTTTTAATTTGGCCCATTCTTCTTTTAAAGGAGTTCTTTTCTTCCACGAATTTATGTGCCTCTTTTACCATTAGACCAATTCTGTTTTTTCAAGCTGTTATTTTCTTCGATATTTTTGTGCTTCTTTTACAAAGATTTTAATTCTCTTTTTGTAATTTTCTTGCATTACTCTCCTTCTTTTCCAACATTTTTTCCTCAACTACTCTTATGTTTTTCTTTACTTCCTCTAGGAATTATTTTTTTGCTAGCCTTGGGTCCAATAAGCATTTTTATTTGAGATTTTGCTTATAGCTATTTTCATATTATCATCTTCTTATAAATTTATGTTTTGGTCTTCCCTAACACCATAGTAGCTTTTTATAGTCAAATTCTTTTATTTGTTGTTTTCTCATTTTCCTACCCCAATTTTTCTTCATTTTGAATTTTATGTTCATGTTAGGCTGGGGTTGGGGAGATACTGTGCAAAAAATCAGACTTCTTTGTTTGGCTCTTATATGAGCTAGTTATGGGGTTTTGCAAGTTTTTGATGCAAAGCTGTGTGTTATTCATGGAAAGGTATGGTCACTGCTCTCCCTGTCTAGTCAATGGTGTTTACCCAGGAATGGCCCCTGCTCCCCTACATGTACAAGTACTAGTGCTCCTCCTGTCCTTGGAACTGTCACTAGGGTCCCTGCTTCCTTACTTCTAATCCCATGTGCTCCTCTCCACCTTGGAACTGTGACCCTGAACTCTTTATGGGCAATGGAATTGCCAATCAGTCCCTGGTTATACCTAGTTCCAACAAAGGGTCTGCTGTAATCTCTTTCTGACAAGTTTTCCTAACTCCTTACCATCTACAGGATGAGAGCTCCCCAAACTGCTGCTTCTGTCCCTGCACCCAAGGCCCATTGTTGATACTTCTGCTGTGTTCAGAGCCTGAGTCTCCCATAGCATTACAGACCTCTCCTGTTGACCTCCTAAGTTGTCGTGGGCTGGAAAAATATCTCCCTATGACCTTTTGTTGGTTCTGCCATTCCAAAATTTGATTTGATGAATTATTTTAAAGTTGTTTGGAGAGGAATGTTGGGAGAGTTCAGCTGCCATCTTGGCCAGGAGTGTTTTCTATAATCAAGTCTAAAATCTCCCTCTCGTAACTTTCTCCTGAATACTGGTAGCTCTGTAGTACTATTTACTAATAGCTGACATCAAGAAGAACAAAACTCCACCCCCTTTTAAATAAGAACTCCTTAGAAACTTGTAGGCAGCTGTCATGTCTTTAAACTAAATACATCGACTTTCTTAAAATGATATTTATATGGAATAATCTTCATGCCCTTCCCCATCCTGATAACTCTTCTGAGAATTCTCTCAAAGCTTTTATTGTTTTTTGTAAGAATTAATTCATGGCATTGAACATAGAACAGGAATGGGTATAAAAGGAAGGAGCTAGAATATTCATACGATAGAGGCACCCACTGCTGTGGGGCATAAATGTAGGAGGAAGATGCCTGCATCTGATGCCAGAATAGAGACATCATGGTCAGAACCATTAGTCAGATCTATATCTATAATGCTATTTCCATTCAATCTACTGTGGATCTATGTTCCTATCCATCTCTATCAACACTGAAAAACTAAGCAAAGTAGCCAACCACTTTACTAATCCAAAATGAAATCCTTAACCTTCATGCCCAGTAAACAACTCACTCTTTCAGTGCTCTTTGTATCCACTATGATTGACATTTTTAATCCAAGACATACTTGCAGAGTCAAAACCCTTAGTATTCACTGTGATATTCAACTAGGCTGGTCTCCCCCAAGGAGAGATAAATTATAACAAACATTTATTCAGTAAACCTACCCATATAGTATCATATGTTTGACTGATATTGGTGTCAATTCTTATTTAGGGGCATCCAAACAAAAGCAGTAAGTGAATAGAAAAAAATTTATTATTCAAGCAAAAAAATTAGAAAACCAGATCTAAGGCTAACTTTTTTTAAGATAATAAAGTTTAAAATATCTTCCAGGAAAAATGCACCTCTCTCCCTTCATTGCATATATGGGAACTATGGCTTTGGAACATTATATATGCTTTCTGATTTGGTTATTGTACTGATTGGCTTGATCTACTTTTTCCCTTTATATCTTTTATTCTATGTTATGCAAGATGACTTGTTGGGTAAAGTGGGGGTAAGAATATATTCTGAAATTAAAGTTATGTTAAAAAATAAAATGTTAAAATTGAGATATTTTTAAAGAGAGGTCATTCTGGGAAACTAAATGTGTGATTTCTTTTAAAAGGGTTTCTTTTTGTTTTGCTTTTTGATGGGGAGAGGGCAGAGCAATTGGGGTTAAGTGACTTAACCAAGGTCACAGGGCTAGTAAGTGTTGTGTCTGAGGCTGGATTTGAACTCAGGTCGTCCTGATTCCAGGGTCAGTGCTCTTTTCACTGCACCACCTAGCCACCCCGAGAAGGGTTTCTAAGAGCCTTTAGGAAGTCACGATGTAGAGGAAAGAGGCTGAAGTTGGTCATTGCCTAAATAGGCAATTCTCAATAATGGTTTTAACATGTTGAGGGGTTGCAGTAATCTCAAGGGGTGTTTCAAAATCATCAAAACTTGTTTGACTTAGATTTGTTTTAATTTTATATATGTTTTTCTGTATACCAGTACACATAATATATATTATATAGTTGCATATATGTGCATATATATGTATATACACACATTTATCACATGTTAATATATGTTTTATGTATACACACAAACATGTATGTATGTGCATTTATATACATATATATTCAATAAGCAGAGGTATATAATGTGTAATATAGCACTGCAAATATCAGGAGTGGGGAGGGAGAGTCAGGGAGTTATAGCCTCTAAAAACACAAAAGACTGCCCCTTGATTTCAAAGGGATCTGAACTGATTGTCTGAATGCTGAGGAAGTTGAATAGCAGGAAGATCACAAGATTTGAGTCAATGTGACATAGTGAAAAGTATATTGGACCTGGAGTCAGGATACTAGTATTCAAATCTCACTTCAGATATAGAACCAATATGTGACTCACTGCAAATCATTTCACTTCCTAATGCCTCAGTTTCCCCATCTTTATAATGGGGATAATGGTAATAAAACTATTTACTTAGGACAATATATTTAGAGCTAAAAAGATAAATTTTAGGTGGAGTCTAGCCAAAATGGTAAACAATTCCCTCTCTCTGGGAGTCCTACCAAAGGCAAAGAAGAGAGAGGGTTTATTCTACCCAACTTGAGAAAGTAGGTCAACAATTGACATTATGCCCTTTGTTCCAAGGAGATGGGAATAATTTTATAAAGAAAATTGAGACTCAAAAAAGTGGTGCGACTTCCTGATAGTCATATAGGAAGTCACTTACAGATAAGATTTTAACTGAGGTCCCCTGACTCCAAAATCAACAGTCTTTGTACTGTTTCATGATGCCTCTGTATGACATCTTTGGGAGAAACTTTGCAAGCCTTAAAGACCTACAAATATGTAGAAGCTGGAAGTGACTTTGGAGGTCATCTAGCCCAACCCTCTCATTCTATCAATGAGGAACCTGATGTCCAGAGAAAGGCCTAATATCTGGCAGAAATTAAGTAGCAAAGAAGGGATCTTTAAAAATAGAAATTGAGTGCTTTTCCCACCGTGCCACATTAAAGAAATGCAGTCAGATACACCTCAAACAAGGACACAGACTTCTCTCAGTGGCTAGTCTGACCAGTTAAGGTGGTAAAGATAATAAATCCGAAGCCAGATAGTCTTGGACAAGGAAGTAGTCACTCAATCTACTAGGGAGGCATAGATGAGTAAAGAGGACTCCTCCAGGCAGCAGGCAGCAAACAGGAAGGAAGTAAAATGTTTCATACTAGCCAGGAGATAAGCAATTTATAACCAGGCGGGGCAGACAAAAAAAAAAAGTTAAGGATGTCTAGCAAAGACAAAGAGGTTATTCTTTCTCATTAAGTGATCAAGGTTTTTTTTTAGGGGGGGGTAAAAATGATACAAATTGAAACTAAATACATTTGAGAAGAATAAAATAATAGATACATTTTCAAATATCTATGTCTGGGGGTGGCTAGGTGGCACAGTCAATAGAGCACCTACCCTGGAGTCAGGAGCACCTGGGTTCAAGTATGGCCTCAGACACAACACAAAAACTAGCCATGTGACTTTGGGCAAGTCACTTAACCCTAATTGCCCTCTAAAAAATTTTTTTTAAAAATCTATCTGCTGCACATTATGATAATTCCATTACAATGTTGTGTTATAAAATCTCATACTATTTCGTTGCATTTAAACAGCACCTTTTCTCCTGAGTGCTTGTGAGTATGATAGCATATATTGTCTCATTTCTCTTTATCTTTGTGGAGCTGGTAGGAGCAGGTATCAGTACTGCCATTTGCAAAGGAAATTAGGAGATCCTCTAGTGCTTAAATACCAGGGACAGCTGACATTTCCCACTATAAACAGGAGCTATGATGAAAAAGATGGGGGTACCCAATTTGGGGGAATGTTAAAATACCATAGCATAATTTCATTGAATCAGGCTATACTCAGGCCTCCGGGACATTAAGATATTTCTAATTATTAAGTGCAAAATACTAACAATACTGGCCTAATCAGAGAGTCTTTTGAAAACTGAAGTCTACTAGATAATTCAGTTCCCTCCATTGCCCACCCTTGCCTACAATTTCTCAATTTCACCTGCCTTCCTGATGACTGCACAGGGAGTCAGAAGCACTTCTGTGTTATTGCTTTCTAGCTATCCCCCAATCTAATCCTAGCAAAAGATGAATCGCATGTGAAGTCTAACCAGAATGGTAAATTATTCCTTCTCCCTTGGAGTCCCACTTCAGGCAAAGAAGAAAGAGGATTTATCCCACCTATCTTGAGAAGTAGGACACAAACTAACATTATGCCCTTTGTTCCAGTGGTATGGGAATAAAAATACCAACAATTGACCATTAACAGAGAGCAAGGGGAAAAAAATCACCAGTGGAAGGTCCTGCTGTGTTTCAGCAGATTCCATACAGTGCTCTGGGATCCTTTGGGCAGAGCTAAAATAAATATCAGTCATTGTTGCATATGATAGTTTCCCTCTCATACTCTTCAGTGAGGACTAGCAAAAGAAGGGAGGATATGATGATGTCTTCTGCCTTTGGACAATGTATTTTGTGGGGAGGAGGTCATCTTATCAAAAACAATGACATAAATGCTCTGATGAAAGGATATCAAGCCTCTGTACAAAACCTTAGTAAATGAGTTCATTATCTGGATGTTTCTGAATGACCAATCATTTGTCTTTGTGTTGGTATAATATGAGGTTGGACTTTTGGGGCAGAGCCAAAATGGTTGAATGAAAGCAGCTGAGCTTTCCCAACTTTGGGGGGGGGGGGGGTAGTTTGTGAATAATAAGCAAAGGCAGGCCCGACCCCCTCGGTTCTTTTTAGGGGGGGGGTGGGGAGGCGTATCTGCTTCTTCTTCACCACCACTGGCTTCTGGCACCGAAGGATGGTGCTGGCCCTGCGCAGAGCAGCCATGTGGAGGTCTTCCCGATACTTATTTTTGCGGATGATGTGCCGCACGCTGTTAAGTGTGGCCCGGGCATTCTTGTTGATGGTGGTCCTTACGTAGGAGGTGGCAGGCTTCCTCTGACCTGCCCGCCGCTTCAGCACCACCACAATGCCCTTGCCGTTGGCCGCCCGCCTGTTGCCCACCGTCTTCCGGTGAATCGACCCGTTGTAGCGGAACGAGTTCCGGGCCTTGAGGTTGTTGGGTTCGGTGCTGTACGTCTGCTTGTTGCGCTTGATGAGGAAGCTGGAGCAGTTCCGAAGGACCGACTGGAGGGGGGCCGACATGGCGGGGGCTGCTCTCGCAGCGGCTCCTGCAGACCCCAACTTATTTTTTTCAAAGAAATTTTAAAATAATATCTTAAATTAGATTCTGGAATAGCAGAAACAACAAAAGGCCAAGATGAGACATTTTTCAGGCACAAGATAATTTAGGTTGGCAGGAGAGGTATTTGATACTGGATTGGGGACTGGCCCGTGTGGCAGCAATGGCTTGGGACTTGGAGGTGGCAACAACAGGAGCTTTGGAAGGTTTCAAATGAGAGGTGCTGAGGGAATTGGGCAGTTGGTCAAAAAGAGACTACAGGCGACTGTTGAGCTAACACTGTTTGTAAGGCCCAGCACTGTTTGGCAAATACATTGCCTATACCTATTTCCAAGTCATAGTTCTAGAACTTAGTTCTGTCACAAGGTAGCAGGAGCCCTGAGAAATAGAAAAACTTTCAGGCACAAGGGAACAGGGGCCCTGAGGAGTATTGCAAGTTCTAGTTATAAAAGAGTAGTAACCATACCCCTCTCTAAATCACACCATCCTGGAAGCACCAAAATCTTCCAAACCCTCAGAAAAAGCTCTGAAAATAGCAGTTCAAAAAGCCAGAAGCTTGAGGCAGTGGTGCCCTACCAAACTCCATCCTGTGAAAATAACCCAACTTTAACATGAAGTTCAAAGTCAAGACATATGCTGGAAAAATGAACAAACAACAAAAAAAGAACCTGACCATAAAAGCTGCTATGGTGACTGGGAAAATTCAGCCACAAATTCAGAAGACAATATTGTCAAAACAGATACAAGCAAAACCTCAAAGAAAACTGTGCTTAAAACAAACCCAACAAGAATTCCTAAAAGAGCCAAAAATAATTTTAAAAATTAAGAGTGACAGAGGAAAAAACGGAAAATAAATGATAGCAATTTAAGAAAATTGTAAAAAAAAAAAAAAAAAACAAAAAAAAGCTAAAAAAAAATTTAAAAAAAAAAAGGAAAAAAAGAAAAAACGGAAAAAAAAAAAAAGCAATTTAAAAAAATTGTAAAAAAAAAAAAAAAAGACAACTAACAGCTTTATAAAAATGCACAAAAAATACTGAAGAAAATAATAACTTAAAGAACAGAATTAGTCAAACCGGAAAAGAGTTACAAAATTTTACTAACGAAAATAATTCTTTAAGAATCAGAATTGACAAATGAAAAAGAGGTACCAAAGCTCACTGGAGAAAATTATTTCTTAAAAATTAAAAGGAGGGGGGTGGCTAGATGGCATAGTGAATAGAGCACCAGCCCTGGAATCAGGAGGACCTGGGTTCAAATCAGATCTCAGACACTTCACACAAAAAGCTAGGTGAGTGACCTTGGGCAAGTCATTTAACCCCAGTTGCCCCACCTTCCCCTCTCCAAATTAATTAATTAATTAATTAAAGCAAGGCAAGTGAAAATTAATGACTCCATGTCAGATCAAGAAACAGTAAAGCAAAGTCAAAAGAATGAAAAAAGAAGAGAATGTGAAATGCCTCATTAGAAGAACAACTGATCTGGAAAATAAATCCAGGAGAGATAATTTAAGAATTGTTGATCTACCTGGAAGCCATGACCAAAGAAAGAGTGTAGAATTACATTTCAATAAATTATAAAGAAAAACTGTCCTGATATCCTAGAACCAGAAAGTAAAACAGAAATTGAAAAGAACTACTTATTACTTCTTGAAAGAGATTTCAAAGTGAAAACTCCCAGGGAAATTATAGCCAAATTCCAGACCTCCTAGGTCAAAGAGAAAATACTTCAAACAGTCAGAAAAAATGTTTATATTTACACACATATATGTGTGTATGTATGTGTGTGTGTCTACGTATGCATACATACATAAATGCACGTACATGTGCATAAAATATATGTATTATATATTGCACATGTGTATGTATGTGTATATAGATATAGATGATATAGATATAAACTATTCAAATATGAAGGAGCCACAGTCAAGATCATACAAAATTTGGCAACAACCATGTAAAGGAGCGAAAGGCTTGGAATATGAAATTTCAGGAGATAAACAAGCAGGGATGATAATAAAAAATAACTTACCTAGAAAAACTGAGTATAATTATTTAGGGGGGAAATGTATATTTAATGAAATAGAGAACATTGAATAATATATGATAAAGAGCCCAGAGATGAATAGAAAAGTTGACTTTCAAATAAGATTCAAAAGAAGCTTAAAAATACAAACAAACATGGAAGAGCAATCATAAGGGACTCAATATGGTTAAACTGTTTACATTCCTATATGGGAATATTATACATACAATTCCTAAGAATTTTACCATTATCAGCACAGTTAGAAAGACTGCACAGACAGAGGACACAGGAGTGATGCAGTTATATTAGGATGATCTAAAAGAGGGGTGCCCTGAAAGAAGGAAAGGAGAGAAAGAATAGGGAAAATTATCTCACATAAAAGAGGCAAAGAAGGGCTCTTACAATGGAGGGGAAAATGGGGGCAAGGCAATGTATGAATACTGTATTTGAATTGGTTCAAAAGGGAAGAATACATATACATACACTCTATTGGGTATAGATATCCATCTTACCTACAGGGAAATAGGAAGGGAAAAGAAAGGCAGAGAGATAAAAAGAGAGGCAGATTAAGGAATGCAGTGGTCAGAGGCAAAAGAGACTTTTGAGAAAGGATGAGGTAAAAGAGAGAGAGAAGGATAAAACAGAATAAACTATGATGGAAGAAAATTAATAGTTCGTAATAATAACTGTAATGAAAATGAGATGAATTCACCCATAAAATGGAAGAAGATAACAGAATGAATAGGAAAACAAAAACCAACAATATGCTGTTTATTATAAACACACCTGAAAGAAAGGCACATAGACCAAGTTAAAATAAGGGGATAAAGTATTGTTACATTTATATGGAGCAGTATTATGTTTCATGTGAAGTAGAAAAGGTAGGAATAACAATCATGATCTCAGAGCAAAATTAAAAAGACTTACTCAAAAGAGATAAGTAGGGAAACTATATCATGCTAAAAAAAAAAGACATCCTAGACATTCAAGCATTATCAATGCTGAATATATATTCAGCAAAAAGTATAGCATTCAAATTCTTGTAGGAAAAGTTAAATGAGTTATGGAAGAAAACTATACCAGTCGGGGACCTCAACTTTTCTCTCTCAGAACTAGAAAAATCTAACAATAAAGTAAGAAAGAAGTTAAGGAAATGAATAGAATTTTAGAAAATTTAGAAATGATAGGACTCTGAAAAGAAATGAATGGGAATAGAAAAGATTATTCTTTTTTCTGAGCTGTACATGGCACCTTTGCAAAAATTGAACATTTATTAGGACATAAAAACCCCATAATCAAATGCAGAAGAATAGAAATGTTAAATGCACTCTTTTCAGAACGAAATCCAATAAAAAGACCTTTAATAAAAGGCCATCAAAAATAGATTAAAATTATTTGGAAATAATATAATCCTAAAGAATGAGTGAGTCAAAGAACAAATCATAAAAACAATCAATAATTTCATGTAAGAGAAAAACAACAATGAGACAGCATACCAAAATTTGTGGGATGCAGCCAAAGTAGCACTTTGGGGAAAATTTATGTCTTTAAACATACACAATAAGACAAAAAATTAGAAGATATATTAGACATAAGAACAACTTTTAAACTTCATTAAACACAATGCAAAACCTAAAAATTAAAGGAAATATTTATAAAACTGAAAGTTTAAAAAAAAGTCATTGAATTAATAAATAAAACTAAGAACTGGTTTTATGAGGAAAATAAAAAAAATCTGCCACAAAATAGATAAGCTATTAGTTAATTTCACTAAAAGAGAAAGAAGAAAACAAAATTACCAGTATTAAAAAGGGAAAGTGTGAATATATCACCCATGAAAATGAAATTAAAGCAATTACTAGGGGTTGTTTTGTACAATTATATGTCAGTTAAACTGATAACCTAAGTGAAATGAGTAAATATAAAGATGTAATTTGCCCTGATTAATTGAAGAAGAAATATAATTCTTAAATTAACCTATCCTACAAAAATCAATTGAATACACTACAAATGAGTTCTCTAAGAAAAAATTCCCTAGGACCAAAGAGATTTACAAGTGAATTCTACCAAACATTTAAGGAACAATTAATCCCAAAGCTATATAAATTATTTGAAAAAAAATAGGGAAAGTAGTTCTAAAATACTCCTTTTATGACACAAATATAGTTTTGACATTTAAACCCAGGAAATAAAAAAAGTAAATTGTAGGCTAATTTTTTTTAATGAATAATGATGTAAAATTTTAAATAAAATACTAGTGGTGAGATCAAAGGACTATATTGCAAAGATCATATACTATAATCAGGTGGGATTTATACCAGAAATTAATGACTAGTTAAATATTAGGAAATCTATAAGCACAATTGACCATATCAATAACAGAAACAACAAAAATCTTATTATTATATCAATAGGTATAGGAAAAGCTTTTATTAAAATACAACACTTATTCCTCTTAAAATACTAGAAAACATAGAAATAAATATAACCTGTAGGGGGTGATGTCAAGGGTTAGCTCTGAGTGGTCTTCCATGGGTGTGAATCTGGGTCAAGGACCCCTTTGTGCCTGTTTCCACCCACCTGGGCTCAATATTTCAGGATGTTGACTCACCATCTCCTGTTACACATGCGCGCATGCACACACACACACACATACACACACACACACCCCCAACCATGCAAGGGAGGCTTGGAACATTCTGGCCCTCCCTGAAACCCTGTCCTCTTGAGCAATATAGATAGAGAAGTAATGCATGAGATAAGAAAGCAGGGAAGCATCCCATGGGAATGACCTCCTAAAGGTTGCAAACTAGTCGCCTCACGTAGCAAACTAGGTGAAGTTTCCCATGAGAAAGTATGATATAAGTGCTTTAGCTATAGTATATAAACTTGGACTCTCAGATGCTTAGTTGAGATTTGCTTGGCATGCAATAAACCTATGAATGCAATCTCTACCTGGCCCACGGACGCATTATTCAAGTTCACGCTTCAGTTGGTGCTGTAAGTCCAGGCCACATTTGCCATTCTTCAAATGATAAGTAGTATCTATCTAAAATCAAGAGCAAGCATTATCTGTAATAAGAATAGGGTAGAAGCCTTCCCAATAAAATCAGGGGTGAAGCAAGGCTATCCATCATCACCACTATTATTCAAAATTATATTGGGAATGCTAGCTATTACAATAAGACAAGTAGAAAAATTAAAGGAACAAAAATTTCAATGAGTAAATAAAATTATCACTCTTTGCAGATGATAAAATGGTATACATAGTGAACCCTAGAGAATGTACTAAAAAACTAGTAGAAACAATGAAAAATTTTACCAAAATTGAAGGATATAAAGTAAAACACATAAACCATGAGCATTTCTACATATTTCTGAAACAACTCAGCAGGAAGAAATAGATAAATTCTATTTAAAATTACTACAGACAATAAAAAAAAATACTTGGGAGTTTACCTGCTCAGACAAACCTATGGATTATATTAACAAAATTACAAAGCACTTTTCACATAAAGACAGATCTAAACAATTGGAGAAATATTCATTGTTCCTGGGTAGGTAGACTGAGTCAACATAATAAAAATAATAATTCTACCTAAGTAATTTTACTTCTTCATGACCACACCTATAAACTCCCAAAGAATTATTTTATGGGGCATGAAAAAAAATAAGAAATTGAACTGGAAAAATAAAAGTTCAAGAATATCAAAGGAATCAATGAAAAAATATGAAGGAAGGTGGCCTAGCAGTAAGAGATTTCAAACTATATTACAAAGTGGTAATCAGCAAAACAATCTGGTATTGGCTAAGAAATAAAGCAAAGGATCAGTGAAATAGAAAACATACACGATGCACAGTAGTAAATGACCATAGTAATCTAATGTTTGACAAACCCAAAGATCTAAGATATGGGAACCAAAACTCACTAATTGACAAAAATTTATGGAAAAATTGCAGATTAGTTTGTCAGAAACTAGGCATAGACCCACATTTCACATTGTATGGTAAGATATAGTTAAAATGGTTAGATGATTTCAGCATAAAGGGTGGTATCATGAGCAAATTATGGCAGCATATAATTTTCTTGCCTGTAAGATATATGGATATAAAAGAATTTATGACCAAACAAGAGAAAGAGAGGATACCTGGAAGTAAAATGGATAATTTTCATTACATTAAACAAAAATATTTTTGCACAAACAAAACCAATGCAGCAAAAAATAGAAAGAAAGCAGGAAACTGGGAAAATTTTACAGTAAGTTTCTCAGATAAAGGTCCCATTTCTCAAATATAAAGGTACCTAATCCAAATTTATAAAAATAAAAGTGATCCCTAATATATCAAAGGATGTGAACAGGCAGTTTTAAGAAATGGAAATGAAAACTATCAATTGTCATATGTAAAAATTCTACAAAACACTATTGATTAGAGAAATGCAAATCAAAATAAATTCAGTACCACTTCATACCTATTAAATTGACTAACATGATAGAAAAGGGAAATTACAAATACTGGAGGGGACGTAGAAAAATAGGTACAGAAATGCACTATACCTTCTGAACAACAATGTGGAACTGTACCCAAAAGGATATAAAAATGTATGTATACTATTAGACCCAGCAATACCACTACTAGGTTTGTGTCCCAAAAGGGTCAAAGAAAAGGAAAAAGGACCAAATATACAAAAACATTTTATAACAAATAAATTTTTTTGTGGTGACAAAGAATTGGAAGAGGAGAGGATGTTCATCAACTGGGAAATGACTGAGTAAGTCGTGGTATCTGATTGATTGTGATGGAATATTATTGTGCTTTAAGATATAATGAACAAGAAGTTTTCTGAATAACTTGGGAAGACATATAGGTGAGTCAAGTTGAACTGAGTGGAACCAGGAAAACTTTTATAAAGTAATAGCAAAATTGTAAGGATGATTAACTGTGAAATACTTAGCTACTCTAATCAAGACAATGATCCAAAACAATTCCAAAGGACCCATGATGAAAAATCTTCAACTTTCAACCTTGAACACCTTCAAAGAGAAGACTGATGAACTCTGAGTGCTGATTTAATCATACTTTTTAGATTTTTCTTTATATTCTTCCTTTTTGTTCTTTTTCTTTGTAACATGACATATGGAAATATGTTTTGCATGACTTCATATTGATTGATATTGATATTATATTGCTTGTCTTCTCAATAGGTAGAGGATGGTTGGGAGAGAGAAATAGTATTTGGAATTCAAAAATATTTTCTTTTCTTTTTTTAATAGTATTTTATTTTCCCCCAATTATGTCAAGATAATTTTTAGCATTCATTTTTACAAATTTTGAGTTCCAAATTTTTCTGTCTCCCTCCCTTCCCTTCTCTTTTCCAAAAATGTTGGACAATTTGATATAGGTTATACATGTGCTATCATGTAAAACATATTTCCATATTACTCACAGTTGTGAAAGAAGAAACAGATCAAAAGGATAAAAACCACAAAAAAAGAGTAAATGAAAAAATATGCTCCAATCTGTATTCAAAGTTCATAAGTTCTTTCTCTGGATATGGATAGCTTTTTCCTTCATGAATACCTTGTATTTTTCTTGGATCATTGTGTTGATGAGAAGAGCTGAGTCATTCATAGTTGATCATCACACAGTGTTGCTGATATTTTGTACACTGTTTTTCTGGTTCTGCTTATTTCTCTTTGCATCAATTCTTAAAGGTCTTTCCAGAGTTTTCTGAAATCAGCCTCCTCATCATTTCTTATTGAACAATAGTATTCCATTATGTTCATATGCCACAGCTTGCTCAGCCAGTCCCCACTTGATGAACATCCCCTCAATTTCCAATATTTTGCCACCACAAAAAGGAAAGATATAATATTTTTGCACATGTAGGTCCATTTCCATTTTGGGGGATCTCTTTAGGATACAGACCTAGTAGTTGTATTTCTGGATCAAAGGGTTTGCACAGTTTTATAGCCCTTTGGGCATAGTACCAAATTGCTCTCCAGAATGGTTGGCTCAGTTCACAACTCTACAAACAATGCATTAGTATTCCAACTTTCTCACATCTTCTCCAACATTATATTTTTCCTTTTATTTGTCATATTAGCCTATCAGATAGAGGGAACCCATCTAACAGCTCAGGCAGCTGAGAAAACCCCAGCATTAGGGACGAAAGCTCCCCTGTCTGGTGACAGAGTCCTACTGTGGCAAAAAGCCCAAAAGTCAAGTAATTGAGTGGCAAAATGAGCAGGCAAGAGAAACAAAGCAGAGAGAAGATTCCAACATTATACTCCTATTTTGGGGATAAGAAGGAGCAAGGCATGGAACAGGAAGAAAACAGTGAAGTCAGAACTCCTGCACCAAAAGCTTCAAAGGAAAATACGAGCTGGTTACAGGCCATAGAGGACCTTAAGGAAGATTTTGAAAACCAAATAAGAGAAGTGGAGGAGAAATTGGGAAGAGAAATGAGAACAATGCAAGAAAATTATGAAATGAGAGTCAACAGCCTGACTGAGGAAAATAATACCTTAAAAAACAGACTGACTCAAATGGCAAAGGAGGCCCAAAAAGGCAATGAGGAGAAGAATGCCTTAAAAAGCCAAATTTGCCAGATGGAAAAAGAACCTCAAAAGCTCAATGAGGAGAATCATTGCTTCAGAATTAGATCGGAGCAAATGGAAGCTAATGACTTTATGAGAAATCAAGATGCTGTCAAACAGATCCAAACAAATGAAAGAATAGAAGGCAATGTGAAATATCTCATGGGAAAAACCACTGACCTGGAAAATAGATCCAGGAGAGATAATTTAAAAATTATTGGACTACCTGAAAGCCATGATCAAAGTAAGAACCTAGAAATCTTCCTCCAGGAAGTTCTCAAAGAAAACTGCCCTGATGTTTTAGAACTGGAGGGCAAAATAGAGGTTGAAAGAATCCACCAATCACCTCCTGAAAAAGATCCCAAAAAGAAAACTCCTAGGAATATTATAGCCAGGTTCTGGAATTCCCAGATTAAGGAGAGAACATTACAAGCAGCCAGGAAGAAACAATTTGAATATTGTGGAAACACAATCAGGAAAACCCAGGATCTGGCAGTTTTTACACAGAGGGATCGAAGGGCTTGCAATGTGATATTCCGGAGGTCAAGGGAGCTGGGATTAAAACCAAGAGTCACCTACCCAGCAAAACTGAGTATCATGTTTCAGGGGAAAATATGGTCATTCAGTGGAATACAGGACTTTCAAGCATTCTTGCTGAAAAAACCAGAGTTGAATAGAAAATTTGACATTCAGATACAAGAAGCAAGAGAAGCATGAGAAGTTAAACAGGGAAAAGAAATCATAAGGAACTTATCAAAGTTGAACTATTAACATTCCTGCATGAGAAAACAGTAATTGTAACTTATGAAACTGTTCTCAGTAGTTGAAGGGATTAGAAATATATATGAGGGTATATGGGCATATGAATACATATGTGAATGTGTGTATATATGTTTACAGGTATACATAGAGAGAGGGCACAGGACCAATTTAACAGGAAGGAATGATACTTAAAAGGTGAAATTAAGAGGTGAGAGGAATACAATGAGAGGAGATGGGGAAAGACAGACTGGGGTAAACTATCTCTTATAGAAGAGGCAAGGGAAAATGGTTACAATGGAGGGGAAGAACAGGAAGGCAAAAGGGAATGTGTCTACCTTATTCCCATTGAATCTGGCTTGAGGAGGGAGTGAAATACACACTAAATAGGGCATCACACCCTCCAGGAGAATCGGGGGGGGGAAGGGGATGAGAGGGGGAATGATGGAAGAGAGGGCAAGCTTGGGGGGAGGGAAGTTGGAAGCACCTACTTTTGAAAAGGGATAGGATCAGGGTGGGAGGTGGGATGGGAGGGAGGAAAGTGTAGTCAGTCTTTTACAATGTATCTACTATGTTGTTGTTTTGCATTAGCCACACATGTACAACCTATACTGAACTGCTTGTCTTCACAGTGGGGGTGGGTGACAGCAAAGGAAGAGAATGAATCTGGAATTGAAAGTTTTAAAATCAAATATTCAAACATATATATACATATATATACTATTATTAATACCATCTTCCATGTAACTGGGAAATAAGATATACAGGCACTGAGGCATAGAGATCCACTGGAAAAGTTGAAAGGGGTATAGGAAAAAATATGGGACAGAGCAGTTTGGAGAAGGGGATATCCTGTGGGACTGCTATTTTGGGGTGGTGGGTGGGGGAAAAGCGGGGAGAAAATTTGTAACTCAAAATCTGACAGAAACGAATGATGTAAATCAGAAGTTAATAAAGCATTTTTTTAAGTTAAAAAAATATTTCCCAGCTGTCTACTTTCCTTCTAATCTTGGTTACATTGGCATTGTTTGTGTAAAAATTTTTTAAATTTAAGGTAATCTAAATTTTCTATTTTGCATTTCATAATGTTCTCTATCTCTTATTTGGCCATAAATTCTTCCCTTCTCCATAGATTTGACAGGCAAACTATTCTCTACTCTCTTGATTTGCTTATAGTATCACCCTTTATGTCTAAAGCATGTACCCATTTTCACCTTGTAAGATGCTGGTCTATGCCTACTTTCTGCCATAGCATTTTCCAGTTTTCCTAGCAGTTTTTGGCAAATAGTGAGTTCTTATCCCATAAACTGGAGCCTTTGGATTTATCAAACAGTAGATTACTATCATCATTTACTACTGTCTCGTGTATCTAACCCAGGGGTGGGGAACCTGGGGCCTTGTAGTCACATGTAGCCCTCTAAGTCCTTAAGTATGGCCCTTTGATTGAATCCAAACTTCACAGAACAAATTCTTTCATCTATTCCACTTATCCACCACTCTGTTTATTAGCCAGTACCAAATACTTTTTGATAATTGCTGTTTTATAATACAGTTTTAGATCTGGTATGGCCAGACCACTTTCCTTTGCCTTTTTTCACTAATTCCTTTGATATTCTTAAACTTTCTTCTTCCAGATGAATTTTGTTGCTATTTTTTCTAGTTCTATCAAATTAGTTTGGTAGTTTTATTGTCATGGCATTGAATAAGTAAATTAAGTTAGATAGAATTGTCAGTTTATTATATTTTTCTTGGCCTGACCACGAGCAGTTGATATTTTTTCCAGTTGTTTAGGTCTGACTTTATTTGTGTGAAAAGCATTTGTGTTCATACGGTTCCTGGTTTTGTCTTGGCAAGTAGACTCCCAAGTATTTTATGTTGTTTATGGTTATTTTAAATGAATTTTTTCTTTCTGTCTCTTGCTGCTGGGCTTTGTTGATCATGTAAACAGATTCTGATGAATCATGTGGAGTCATTTTCTATCCTGTAGCTTTGCTAAACTTGGTAATTATTTGAAGTATATTTTTAGTTGATTCTCTAGGGTTCTCTAAGTATATCATCATTTTATCTTCAGAGTGGTCGTTTTATTTCCTCATTTTCTTTTTCTTATCTCATTGCTCTAGCTAAAATTTCTAGTACTATATGGTGATGATAATGGGCATCCTTGCTTCATCCCTGATCTTACTGAGAAGGCTTCTAACTTATTCCCCATTAGAAATAATGCTTGCTGGTGGTTTTAGATAGTTACTGCTTATCATTTAAGGAATGATCCCTTTATTCCTATGCTGTCCAGTGTTTTTATTTTTAACTAGGAATGGGGGCTGTAATATGTCAAAAACTTTTTCGGAATCTGTTGAGAGAATCATATGATTTCTATTGGATTTGTTATTGATATGCTCAATTATGTTGATAGTTTTCCTAATATTGAACTAATCCTTCATTCCTGATACAAATCCCACCTGGTCATATTGTATATTTCTTGTGATATATTGTTGCAATCTCTTTGTTAGTATTTTGTTCAAAATTTTTGCACTGATATTCATTAGGGGACGGTCTATAATTTTCTTTCTCTAGTTTATTCTCCCTAGTTTAATTATCAGCACCATATTTGTGTCCTAAAAGGATTTTGGTAGGACTCCTTCTTCAACTATTTTTCCAAATAGTCTATATAGTATTGAAATTAATTGTTCTTTAAATGTTTGGTAGAATGCACTTGTGAACACATCTGGCCCTGGGGATTTTTTCCTAGGAAGTTGATTAATAGCTTGTTCAATTTCTTTTTTTCTAAGATGGGGTTATTTAAGCATTGCATTTCCTGATCTGTTAACCTAGGTAATTTATATTTTAGTAAATATTCAGTGATTTTGCTCAGACTGTCACATTTATTGGCATATCATTGGGTAAAATAGCTCCTAATGGTTGCTTTAATTCCTTCTTCATGGGTGGCAATTTCACCATCTTAATTTTCGATAGTGGTTATTTGGCTCTCTTCTTACTTTTTTTAATCAAATTGGCCAATAGTTTGAATACCTTACTGGCTTTTCCCCCCTAAAACTAGCTCCTAGATTTATTTTTTTAATGCTTTATTAACTTCTGATTTACATCATTCGTTTCTGCCAGATTTTGAGTTACAAATTTTCTCCCCGTTTTTCCCCTACCCACTGCCCCAAAATAGCAGTCCCACAGGATATCCCCTCCTCCAATATGCTCTCTCCCATATTTTCTCCCATACCCCTTTCTACTTTTCCATTGGGTCTCTATGCCTCAGTGCCTGCGTATCTTATTTCCCAATTACATGTAAGATGGTATTAATAATAGTATATATATATATATATATACACAAATATATACATATATGTGTGTATATATATATTTGAATATTTGATTTTAAAACTTTCAATCCCAGATTCATTGCCTTATTTCCTTGTCACCCACTCTTACTGGGAAGATACGCAGTTCAGTATAGGTTGTACATGTGTGGCTAATGCAAAACAATAACATAGAAGATGTATTGTAAAAGACTGACTATATTTCCCTCCCTCCTATCCCACCTCCCACTTGTTCTATTCTCTACTTTGATCCCGTCTATTTTCAAAAGTGAGTGCTTCCACCTTCCCTCCAACCCAGCCTACTCCCTTCTATCATCCCCCCTCTCATCCCCTTCCCCCCCCTATTCTCCTGGAGGGTGAGAACCCTATTTAGTATATATTTCACTCCCTCCTCAAGCCAAATTCAGTGGGAATAAGGTTGACCCATTCCCTTTTGCCTTCCTATTCTTCCTCTCCATTGTTAACCATTTTCCCTTGCCTCTTTTGTATGAGATAGCTTACCCCAATCTGTCTTTCCCCATCTCCTCTCATTGTATTCCTCTCACCTCTTAATTTCACCTTTTAAGTATCATTCCTTCCTGTTAAATTGGTCCTGTGCCCTCTATCTAAGTATACCTGTAAACATATATATACACATTCACATATCTATTCATATGTGCATATACCATCATATATAGACAAATATATATATATATATATATTTCTAATCCCTACAACTACTGAGAACAGTTTCATAAATTACAATTATTGTTTTTCCATGTAGAAATGTTAATAGTTCAACTTTGATAAGTTCCTTATGATTCCTTTTCCCTGTTTACCTTCTTGTGCTTCTCTTTCTTCTTGTATCTGAATGTCAAATTTTCTATTCAACTCTGGTTTTTTCAGCAAGAATGCTTGAAAGTCCTGTATTCCACTGAATATGAGTATCATATTTTCCCCTTGAAACATGATACTCAGTTTTGCTGGGTAGGTGACTCTTGGTTTTAATCCCAGCTCCTTTGCCCTCTGGAATATTATATTCCAAGCCCTTCGATCCCTCAGTGTAGAAGCTGCCAGATCCTGGGTTATCCTGATTGTGTTTCCACAATATTCAAATTGTTTCTTCCTGGCTGCCTTTAATATTCTCTCCTTAATCTGGAATTCTGGAACCTGGCTATAATATTCCTAGGAGTTTTCTTTTTGGGATCTTTTTCAGGAGGTGATTGGTGGATTCTTTCAACCTCTATTTTGCCCTCCAGTTCTAAAACATCAGGGCAGTTTTCTTTGAGAACTTCCTGGAGGAAAATTTCTAGGTTCTTACTTTGATCATGGCTTTCAGGTAGTCCAATAATTTTTAAATTATCTCTCCTGGATCTATTTTCCAGGTCAGTGGTTTTTCCCATGAGATATTTCACATTGCCTTCTATTCTTTCATTTGTTTGGATCTGTTTGACAGCATCTTGATTTCTCATAAAGTCATTAGCTTCCATTTGCTCCGATCTAATTCTGAAGCAATGATTCTCCTCATTGAGCTTTTGAGATTCTTTTTCCATCTGGCAAATTTGGCTTTTTAAGGCATTCTTCTCCTCATTGCCTTTTTGGGCCTCCTTTACCATTTGAGTCAGTCTGTTTTTTAAGGTATTATTTTCCTCAGTCAGGCTGTTGACTCTCATTTCATAATTTTCTTGCATTGTTCTCATTTCTCTTCCCAATTTCTCCTCCACTTCTCTTATTTGGTTTTCAAAATCTTCCTTAAGGTCCTCTATGGCCTGTAACCAGCTCGTATTTTCCTTTGAAGCTTTTGGTGCAGGAGTACTGACTTCACTGTTTTCCTCCTGTTCCATGCCTTGCTCCTTCTTATCCCCAAAATAGGAGTGTAATGTTGGAATCTTCTCTCTGCTTTGTTTCTTTTGCCTGACCATTTTGCCACTCGATTACTTGACTTTTGGGCTTTTTGCCACAGTAGGACTCTGACACCAGACAGGGGAGCTTTCGTCCCTAAAGCTGGGGTTTTCTCAGCTGCCTGAGCTGTTAGATGGGTGCCCTCTCTGGGGTCCCACATGCTCTGGCAAGCTGGACACACATCCCAGGACCTCCACCCTAGACTGCAATCCAGATCCAAGCAGGTTAAAACAAGAGCCATTACCCCTCAGACTGGTGCTTGGTCCCCCTACAATCTGCAGGCCAGGAGCTGAAGCTGTCACATGACACTGGCTGGCTGTGCTGTTGTCTCAGTGGCTTCTCGCCCCGGGGGTAAAAGCCATGCCCACCCACTTACTGGTCCCATAGTCCAGACTGCACTGGCCTCTCACTTTGTCCTTTGTGTCTATGTGTTGATAAATCTGAAACAGCCACAGCTGCTGCTGATCTGGAGTCCCTCTTGCAGTGGCTGGTCAGGGCCGCCCTGGGGCTAAAGCCTAGGTGTGGTGCTGGGCTCGGCTCCCAGAGTGCTGTGCTGGATTCCTGCTGGCCTGCCAGACTGTTCTCAGCAGGAGATTAGCTCCTCTGTGTCATTTTGTGGGTTCTGCAGCTCCAAAGTTTGTTTAGAGACCCCTTTTTACATAGATTGAGGAAGGTGGAATCCAGAGCTGCCGGAAGGTCGTGCTTCTACTCCACCATCTTGGCTCTGCCCCTCCCTAGATTTATTTATTAGCTCAACAATATTTTAACTTTCAATATTATTAATCCCACCTTTGATTTTTAATATTTCAAATTATGTGCTCAATTGGGGATTTTTAATTTGTTTTTTTTCTTTCTTTTTTTTTTGTTTTTTGTTTTAGTTGCATGCCTAGTTTGTTGACCTGCTCATTTGTAGTGTAGTTCCTTTGACTTCCACAATATCATGTTCCATGATCTCTGATCTTTTCATGTTCCAGCTGCCAAGTCCTCTCTAATCCTGATTGTGACTCCTTGTTAGCCACTTGTAGTATTTTTTCCTTGATCTGATAGTTGTGAGATTTGGATATAATGTTCCGTGGAGTTTTTATCTTACATCTGTTTCCTGAGATGATTGGTAGATTCAATCAATACCTATTTTACGCTCTCACTCCAGGACATCAGGGCAGTTTTCCTTGATAATTTCTTTAAAGATACTGTACAGGTACTCCTTTTGATTTTGACTTTCTGGTAGTCCAATGATTCTTATATTGTCTCTCTTGAACCTGTTTTCTAGATAACTTGTTTTTCCCATGAGCTATTTTATATTTTCCTTAATTTTTAAAAATTCTTTTGAATTTGTTTGATAAATTCTTGATGTCGCATAGTCCTTAGGTTCCGCTTGCTCAGTTGTAACTTTTAAGGCTTTTTCTTCAGTTACCTTTTGCATTTCTTTTCCCTTTGGCCCATTGTACTCTATAAGGAGTTGTTTCTTGAGTGGATTTTTGCATCTTCCTTTCCATTTGGTCAATTCTACTTTTTATGCAGTTGGTTTCTTTTTCCAAATTGTTGACTCTTTTCTTCAGGGTTCTCTTGCATCACTCTCATTTCTTTTCCCAATTTTTCTTCTACATCTCTCATTTGATTTTTAAGCTCCTTTTTCAGCTCTTACATGAGTTTTTTCTGGTCTTGAGATAACTGCCCATTTTTCTTTGGAGTTTTGCCCATAGATGTTTTGACATCATTGCCCTCTTCTAAGTTTGTGTTTTGATCTTCCCTGTAACTATAATATCTTTCTATGATGAGATACTTTTTTTGTCGTTGCAGCTTTTACTCATCTTTTTTGACCTATTAATTTTATTTTAAAATTAATCTTTGTTCCTGGGGTAAAAGGGGCACTGTTTCAAGCTTCTTGTGCAAGGGGCTACAGTCACTGACTATTTACTTGGGGTGGCATTGATGTTGCCCTGAGACCCACTTGGGGCCCTCATATCTGTTACTGTGCTGAGGGGCAGGGTAGGGTGTGACTGGTACTGCTGGAGGTTGTAGTCATCAGGCAGCTTACCTGGTGCTGAGCTGGGGTCCTACTGGTGA
Organism: Petaurus breviceps papuanus; assembly: GCF_028583685.1. Classification (NCBI taxonomy): domain Eukaryota; kingdom Metazoa; phylum Chordata; class Mammalia; order Diprotodontia; family Petauridae; genus Petaurus; species Petaurus breviceps. The sequence continues at coordinate 16,431,793 of NW_027187378.1, forward strand.
TGTCTGACTTGTGCTGAGGTTGGCAGGGTGTTTCTTCTTTTCCTGGGCTACACTGAGGCACCAGGTGATCTCGCTGCTGGTAGCTACATGTTTGCCCAGGACTATGCTGAAGCTCAAGGCAAGGGCCACCATGTTGACTACCGGTTTGCATAAGTACCACATAGGGTTGATGTTTATCTGTCTGTCCAGGACTATCCTGAAGCACCTGGAAGTCAGGTTGCTAGAGGTTGCCTCTTTACCCAGGATTATGCTGAAGCTCTTAGGGGGTCCTGGGGTTGGTGTTTACCTTGTCCTCTTCATTTGGGCTCAGAATTTATCACTGGTTTGCTGAGGTGGAGGTGCTTGCTAGCTGACTTGCTAGGACGACTGTATTGCACTCCCCTTTTACCAAATTAAAACAGACCTTTTTGGGGGTGGCTAGGTGGTGCACTGAATAGAACACCAGCCCTGAAATCAGGAGGATCTGAATTCAAATCTGTCCTCAGACACTTAACACAAAAACTAGCCATGTGACCATGGGCAAGTCATTTAACCACAATTGCCCTCCAAAAAGTAAAAAATAAAACAGACCTTTTCTGCTGATCTCTCAAGTTTTTTGAGTTCAAAGATTGTTTCTCCCCATCTTTTTTTGCTGGTTCTGCTGTTCTAGGATTTGTTTGGGGGTGCTTTGTATAGTTGTTTGGAGGTGAGTATAGGAGAATTATGGCAATTCACTGCTTACTCTGCCATCTTGGCTCCTAGAAATTCCTTTCTGACAAAAATGTTTTAAATAAAGGTAAAAAATTTTAAAAAATGAAAGATGAGGTTTACTTTTTTTTCAGTTTTGATCCAAATAGTTGGTTTTGTGCATAAGCATCTTGAAGGTCACCTAGGCTGACCATCCCCCTTGGATCCACCCAGGAGAGATTCTACTTTAAGAACTTTAGTTTACATTCTCAGTGTATTATTTTGGAAAAGGTGCTAATTTATAGTCAGAGTGGCTGGGTCTGAATCTTCTTGGGCAAATCAGTTAACTTTCAAAGGCCCACATTACCTTATAAAGGTAATTTATAAAATGAGGAGTTTGGACTAGATGACCTCTATGATCTTCTTATAGCACTAAATCAAAACAGATGGTACTTTAATCATGACTAAGACCATGCCTTTCTTTCCCTAAGAAATGCAGTATGAGGGAGGGATGCAGTGCTATGCTTGAAGTTAGAGATTGTGACTTTGGATACTTTGGATACTTGTTTGACCTGGGCAAGTCACTTAATCAGCTCCTTTACTTTGAAATGGGAATAGCAGTACACCTGTAATACATGTTACATAAGGTTTGTAAGGCTAAAATAAAATGTGTTAAAACATTTTGCAAATTTCAAAATGCTATAGTAATATTAACTCTTACTATTCTTTTCCCTTTATGTAGGAGTCAGGAGTTTTGCACCTTTTATATTCTAATTCCCATTTTTACAACTTGGTTTTTACCAGTCTCCCAAGCTCACTTTCATATTGAAGTTATCCTTTATCACAGTCTGTTTCTTGAACTTGAAAGATCTTAAAGAAATTTTTTTTTCCCTTTGTGGTGGTATGTTCTCTGCTCTTCATCTTCTCTATCTATTGCACACAAATTGCAATTGCATTCAAAATGGAGTGTTTCTTTATGCTCTGCTGATCACTGTAAGACTGATAAACAGGTGAAGTATGAAATGACATTTTTATTGCTTATGTGATGGAAACAGTGCTGCTAAAAACCTGTACTCACCTCTCTAAGATGAACCTGAAAGACTTCCTTCCTTTCTGTTGGCCACAACTTGGTTATGGTTTCAATTATCTATCACCAGGTCATGACTATTGTTTTTAAGAAGGTGCTGTGAAAAACAAAGGGCTAAATATTAATTGTTACATTGAATGAATAGGAAAAATCAGAGCTGGCACAAGATCTTCAGCAATATTCAATACCAGACAAATATCTGCAAAGCATTGTCCTGGATGCTATGGAAAATACAGGAATTTCTAAGACATGATCTCTGTTTTCAAGAACCTATAACTATGTGTGTGAGAGAAAGATATATTCATTTCAATTCAATTCAACAAAGCTTTATTAAATGACTACAATTTACAAGGCACTGAAGGTACTGTGGAAAGCATGGAAGCACAAAGACAAAAAGAAAAAAAAACCCTGCTTAAAAAAAGGCTTATGGGTGGCAAGCCAAGGGATATAAATGTACATAGATGAATAAATACAGAGAATTTGGGTTTTTTTCTTTTACTTTGGATTCAATTTTATTTTGTTTTCAATTTCAAAAATCTCCCTCTTCCTACTCACTTATACACCCATAGATTAGACAAGAATTACAATACCCATTATATATATAAAGTTATGCAAAACCTATTTCCACACTAGTCCTGTTCTGAGACAAAAGAAAAAGACATGGTTCAATATACATTCTGAGTCCATCAATTATCTAACTGTAGGTGGATGGCATTTTTTATCATGAGTCTTTTGGAGTCATAATGGATCATTGTATTAATCAGAGTTACTAAGTCTTTCAAGTTAATTATATTTACAACATTTCTGACTGTGTAAATTGTTCTCCTTCTGCTCATCACTTTATATAGGTCCTCCCAGGTTTTCCTAAAACTATCCCTTTGATCATTTCTTATAACACGATAGTATGCCACCATATTCATATACCTTAATTTATTCAGCCATTCCATAATTGATGAATAACCATTCAGTTTCCAATCCCTTACCACCATGAAAAGCATGTTTGTGTTATGGAAAGAATTTGGTAGAACTCCTTTACCTACTTTTTCTAATTCTTTATATAATTTTGGAATTAATCACTTTTAAAATATTTGGTAGGACAAGCTCTGGGTTTTAACACAATCAAACCAAAAACCAAGCCAATACAGGGGGATCTTTAAATTTCATTACTATTACAAAGGCCTACAGAACTGTTGTGCTGACCTCATTGTTGTGTGCCTGGGAAACCTGGACAGTCTACCAGAGCAATGCCAGAAAATTGAACTGCTTCCATTTGAATTGTTTTAGGAAGATTTGGAATATTATCTGGCAAGATAAGTACCAGACAGTGAGGATTTTTCTTGAACTGAACTGCCAAGCATTCAGACTCTACTGCAGAGAGTACCACTCCAATGAGCTAGCCATGAAACCTGAATGTCCAATGTACATATACTTAAAAGACCATTTTATGGAGAACTCACACGAAGCAAACACTAAAGAGAGGCATCTGATAGCATTGCTGAAAACATCACGCATGGGAGCAAACACACAGCCCTGCTTCACTCCATTGTTGAATGGAAAAGCAGGAGAATATTTTCCATAAAACAGAACCTGTATAAGCATGCCGTCATGAAACTTTTTGAAGTGTGGTGCAACAAATTTGTCTTCAGAGCACAACTGATTTGTAAGATCACACAGCTAGAAAGCATCAGGGATGAGATTTGAATCCAACACTTCCTGAATCATTGTGGAAAGAACATTAGATTTGAAGTCAGAAGACCTGTGTTCAAATCCTAAGTCTTCAACTTGTGTGACCTTCAACAAGTCATTCAACCTCTCTGGGACTCAGTTTCCTCAACCACAAAATAAGAAGGGGTTAGATGGACTAGATAATCACTAAGATCTTTTTCAGGCCCAGGGCTGGGATCCTCTGACTCCAAATTCCCTTATTAGCCTTGTCTAAAAATGTATGTCTCTTTCGGCTTTTTAAATTCGTTATCTGTCCTATTCACTTTAATTTACATCAGTTCATAAGTCTTCCCCATTTCTTCTGGAATTGTTCAAGCCATTGTTTCTTATGGCATAGTAATTCCATATATTCATTTGTCATAATTTGTTTAGCTATTTCTTTTCTTTTTTTTTTTTTTCCTTTTGGAGGGCAATTGGGGTTAAGTAACTTGCCCAAGGTTACACTGCTAGTATTTTTGTGTGGGTGTTAAGTGCCTCAGGCCGGAACCGAACTCTGGTCCTCCCAACTCCAGGGCCGGTCGCTTTACTCACTTCGCCACCTAGCCACCCCATTAGCTATTTCTTAGTAGGAAGAAAGTTCCTTAGTTTCTAATTTTTGGTTATGATAAAAAAAAGAACTACTGTAAAATATTTGGTAGAATTCACTTGTAAATCCATTTGTTCCCAGGTTTGTTTGTTTTTTCCTCAAAGAGTTCATGTTTGGCTAGTTAGGGCCACTTAAGTATTAAGACAGGGTTGTTTAAGTATTCTGTCTCCTCTTCTGTTAATCTGAGCAATTTATATCTTTGTATATATTCATGCATTTCATTTACATTGTCAGTTATATATACTTACAGTTGGCCAAAGTAGCTCATAATAATTGCTTTTATTTCAGTCATTTGCTTTACATTTGCCCTTTTCATTTTTGATTCTCCTAATTTGTTTTTCTTCTTTTCTTATTTAATCATGTTAGTCAATGGCTTGTCTATTTTAATGTTTTTAAATAAAACTAGCTACTAATTTTATTTTTTTTCAATTTTATTAATTGTTTTTTTTTTCAGGATTTATATTATGGTCTTTAATTGAAGGATTTAATTTGTTATTTTTCTAGGTTTTTTTTTTTAGTTGCATGCCCAATTCATCTATCTGCTCTTTCTCTTTTATTGATGTGTAAGTTTAGAGATATAAATTTTGTGCTGCTCTGGCTAAATTTTGCTTTGTCTGCATCCCACAAATTTTTTTATGTTATCTCATTGTAATTATATTAAATGAAATTATTGACTAATTATCTTATTTGTTCTTTGGTTCATTCATTCTTTAGAATTAAATTATTTAAATTATTATTAAATTATTACAGTTAATTTTAATCTGTTCTCTAAAGGTCCTTCATTGTATATAATTTTTATTGAATTACCATCACAAAAAGATGAATTTAATATTCATTTTCCTGCATTTGTTTGTAAAACTTTTTATGCCCTAATACTTGTTCAATTTTTGTGGAGGTGCAATACACAGCAAATATTAGTCATATTCCTTTCTTTTCTCATTCAATATTCTCCAAAGATCAATCATATCTAACTTTTCTAAAATTCCATTCATCTTCTTTCTTGTTTATGTTATGGTTAGATTTGTCTAGATCTGAGAGGTGTGAATTGGGGGGGCCCCTAGTATAGTGTTACTGTCTACTTTTTCCTCTAACTCATTTAGCTTTTCCTTCAAGAATATGTACCATTTGGTACATATATGTTCAATACTGATAGTAATTCATTATCTGTAGTATTTTTTGGCAAAATGTAGTCTTCCTGATTATCTATTTTAATTAGGTCTATTTTTGTTTTTGCCTTATCTGAAATTGTGATGGCTACCCCTGCTTTTCCTGTTTTTTTTAACCTCAACTGAAGCATAGTAGATTCTGAGACAATCCATTATTTCAATGTGTGTTTTTCTGTTTCAAGAGTACCTCTTATAAACATATTGTGAGATTCTGGTTTTCATTTTGTTCTGCCATCCTCTTCCATTTTATGTGAGCATTCATCCCATTCACATTCACATGATTACTGTCTATTTCCCTTGTGCCTATCTTATACTACCCTGTACCCTCCTCAAACATCTAATTTTGCTTTTGAGCACCATCAACCTTAATCTACCCTTCTTCTTATCTACCCTCTCCTCCTTCTGTTAGCCCCTTTCCATCATACTTCCCTCTTGGGTAAGATGGAATTCTGTACCCAAATGTATGTGTATGCATATTCCCCCATCCTCTAACCAGTTCATATTAGAGTAAGTTTCAAGTGCTGCCACTCTCCTCCCCTCATCATTTTCCCCTTCAATGTATAAACCCCACCCCTGGTATAAACTCTTACTTGTTGAATACAGAGGAAATTGAAGAGAGAACATTAGTGAAGAGGGAATTCAACAAAGAATTCATAGGCAGTGGCACCTGAGTAGTGATGGATCACATACATAGTTGCAATCTAAACACTTGGAGAGTCTTGTAACATGCAGAGTTAATTAAGACTAAAATCAAAGTACTAATTTTTAATGCCCATCTGTTGTTTTTTTTTCCAATCTGTCACACACCATTAATTCTAGCAAATTAATTTTCCAGAGGGCTTAAATATGCTCAGATATTCAGAATACTTTAAATAAATTCAGTTGTTTAAAACTTAAAGACCAATAACCCAATATTTCTTGTTTTAGCCAATGTATTCACCATAACAGGCATTAAATGTGAAATGGCTGTAAAGGGTTTAGCAATTGACAAGAAATGGGAAATTGAAGTTCCAGCTATCATGGTTCTTTCTACAACTTTTAGTCTGTATGACCCTGGCTACACCCTTCAACCCCTCTGTGCCTGATTCTGTGCCTGCCAAGCACAAAGGAATCTGAAGGATTGGAAATGATTCAATGAATTCAAAGTCAGCAGCCTGTCACAGGCAGGCAGTGTAATCTAATGGAACGAGAGCAGGGTTAAGAATCGGGGACACAAGCCTTGTCCCAGTTCCATCATTGACTAATTGTGCAAACTTAAGTAATCCAAAGTGAACTTTGCCCAAGAGCTCAGAGAGAAGACAGACTAAGCACCCAAAAAGAAATGGAGAAAATGATATTTAGATCAGTACAGAAAGGAATGAGTTTAAATCCCAGTAACAGAAAAAGATAACTTGCTTTCCCTTTGGAACAGCACTTCAATCCTTTGATGAATTTTGACCTAATCAATGTGGATACTTATACCTTTCAGTCATGAAGATTGCAACCAATTCATACACTTTCATCTTATGCCATTCTCATCTATGTACTTTCCAGAGGCAGTAAGAGTACAGTGGGTAAAATATGGGCCCTTAAGTCAGAAAGACCTGAGTGCAAGTCCAGCCTCATATATTTGCTAGCTGACAAACCACTTAAGCTCTGTTTCCTCAACTGTAAAATGGGAATGATAAGAGCATCTACCTTGCCGGGTTGTTTTGAGGATCAAATAAGATAAAATTTATAAAGTGCCTGGCACATAGTAGGTACTTAATGAATGCTTGTTTCCTTCCTCCCAAAAATTCATGTAAGAGCATCTAATAATTGGGCTGGGGACCTTCTTCTGGGGCTTTTTATATTTTTAGATAACAGAGCAACATTTGGGCTGTCCATCTGTTATCCCCCTGGAATATTTCATTATACAACCAGACCACATTTTTTTTTTCCATCCACAAACTTATTCTTTTTGCCACATCTTTCAAGGGAGTCATTGCTGGTAATATGTGGCCATGTCCTCATGCACATGCCTCTTTCAATTGCACTTTGAGTGATCTGAAATTTTGATTCTTTGGAGACTGTGGTATTCTGAGACTTAAAAGTTACTTATCATCACTGGACAATGATTGGTCCTAAAAAATATAAGGTTTTGTGATAGAGAGCAGTTTAAGGTAATTGAAAATGTTATATGAGGTTTTCCAAATGCAATACCCCTCTACCCTCCTCTTCCTTTTCAATTCTGAGCTCAACTCAACATTTGGAAATTTTTAAAAACTTTTTATAATTCCCACACTTTACCTAATTTCATCTGTATAAAAACACAAGGTAGTAGGCAGGAAAGGTATTATTATCTCCATTTTATAAGTGGGAAAAGAGAAACAGATCAAGTGATTTGCCCAATGTCACAGAGAAGCTCAATTATACATCCTAATCAAGAAACCAGATTACCTTATTGTCTTGATGTGTAATGACATGTAAAATGCAACGTGCTCTCTCTTAGCATTATAAATTAATTCCTTCAAATTCTAAACAAAGGAAAATAGCTAGCAACAATTAGTGTTGATATTGGACATAGTAATAATTATTATTGGTATTTGTATTTGCATTTGATAAATTGCCTCAATTGATCCTTCCAACAATCTTTCGGGTGAGTGCATTACTATACCCATTTTACAAAAGAAGAAGCTAAGATTATGAGGGGTTGCTCCAGGTCGCAGAACGACCTCGGGACAGCGCCAGAACAACTTCAGTCCCTTAGAGGCCTACACCAGCGCTCTTTCCACTTCACTTTAGAGATTAAATAGTTTCAGTCTCCCCTCGGCCTCCTAAGCTCGGAGGACTTTTGTAAACGGACTGAGTACACAGGAGAGAGGCTGTTCATTCTCTGCTTTCCTTTCGATCACCTTGTAGAGTCTGGGCACAACTAGGCAACCTGCTTTATTTACTGATCACTCCTTTTAGGTGGTTTTTATAAGGAAGTGACAACATGACAGTTACATTCCACAGTATTGATAAAGAAAAGAACCACTCTGGTGGCCAGAGAAAGTTTCTCTGAGTTTTCCTCGGTTCATTTAGCACTGTGCGTATATATGTATCTATGCATGCATGTATGTATGTATGATATATAGCACATGTACATATGCACAGGCATGTTCCTGTATACACACAGGTTCACAAAGACCAAAAAAGCACTGTAATCACTATGAACTTATTATTATTGTAATATGAATTCAACTTGCCCATTGTCAGCTCTTCAAAGGCAGGAACCATGCAACACACTTTTTCCACCTTCCCTGTGGTACCTTGAACGTCACAGGGCAGGGGTTTAATAAATACTTGCTGATTTAAACTGACAGAGTGCTCACTGAAAAACCAAGGGCCGGAAGTTTTCCACCTTGAAGGAGATCCAATATAGAAGCTGTTGAGGCAATGGGGATGTACAGATAAATGCCACAGTCATTTATTGTTGGTCCAAGATAACTCATTGCTCAACAGGAAGGATTTGAAAAGTTGTAAAAACCTTTTTAGGAAGTTGTTAAAAAAAATTTTTTTAAGTTGTAAGTATTGGGGGCAGCTAGGTGGCGCAGTGAATAGAGCACTGGCCCTGGAGTCAGGAGGTCCTGAGTGCAAATTTGACCTCAGACGCTTAACACAAAAAAACTAGCCATGTGACCTTGGGCAAGTCACTTAACCCCAATTGCCTTCCAAAAAAAAGCAAAAAAAAAGTTGTAAGTATGATGAGGCTCATCCAACCCATTACTTTTTGATTACTGAGGGCAGATGAAGATAAAAATGTAAGAGGCATGAAAATGTATAGCAGAAGGTAGGAGGGAATAGAAGTGGAATTCAAGTGACATGAGTTCTGGTCCCAGCTCTTTCACTAAATAACTTCATGACTCTAGGAGAGTTTTTTCCCCTCTCTGGGAAATCATTCCCTTATTTCAAAGGTTTCATAGTTTCAGAGGTAGAAGGCCACCTTAGAGATTTTCTGATCCAACCCTCTCATTTTGCATATGAGGAAACTAAGGCTAAGAGTGGTTAACAGACTTGTCTATTTGCAAATTAATGGTATTGGAGTGGATGGTGTCTAGGGTTCCCTCTGGTTCTGATTATGTGTATTCTGATGCTAAACTGGGGACCCAGAAGCCTTCTCCAAAGTGGATATTACCAGCCTATTAGATATAATGTGCTCCAGCATTCTAACCCATTAATTTCCAATTTTCTGCCAGTTGGAGAGTAGATTATCAATCACATAGCAGCCTCTCATTGTGTCATCATGGAAAGAGCCCTGGATTTGTAATCAAAGGACCCTGGTTCAAAATCAAGCTTTGCTGCTTAATAATTGTGGGAAATGGACAAGTCACTTCAAGTCATTGGACCGCAGTTTACTCATCTTTAAAATAGAGATCTTGTATAAGAGACCACTAAGGTTTCTTCTAGCTCTGAATAAAATATCATATACTTCCAATGAACTAGAGGGTGAAGAGAATAGTTACTCATGTTCTAAAGTTTTCTATCTCTGAGGACTTTCTAAATGATCTAGCCTTCTACTTGTCCAGAAATGTGCACTAAGAAATACTCTGCTTCATTCACCCTAGGAAGCTCACCTATGAACTCTTATCTCCCCAAAACAGAGAGTGAGTAAAGCCAAAATGAATTAAGATTTTTCTGGCATCAGTAGTGATCATATCTCAATGGCATGGACATGATCACCTAGAAAGGACCTACGATACTGTTTTCAATTTCTCTGACTATATTCTGTTTACCCTTCCCTTAGACCCTCAACACTGACCCCTGTGCATACTCCTCCAAATATGCTTATCTGATGCCTCCTATCCAGTCTCTTCAGATAACTACTATTACTACACTAACCCCCAGAATGGTAATGACAATGGCTGTTATTTCCATTTCCCAGCTCAGAAGACTGAATCAAGTCACTTGTCCACCATCACTAAATAGCTAAGCTAAGAAAGAGCCTCATTCCCTGAAAAGTTAGACTAATTGTCTCTTATATGTTACCAAACCTTATACTATGACTCATCAAATATTAGAGCTATAAGAAATCTTAGATATTATTAGCCTTCCCCACCCTTATTTTTATAAATGAGGAACCTGTGGCCCAGAGAGAAGACAAACGACTTGCCCAAGATAATGTAGAAGTGTCAGAGTAGGTACCCTGTATTATAATTTGGGGTCACCAAGCACAACTAACATCTGAAAATATTTGTCTTGTTTTGCTATTGGGTTTTGTCCTTTCAGAAATTGAAAACATTATTGACACTAGTGTTTATTGAAGAGTACATCCTATTTGTCAGGTTTTATTTTTTTATTGGATTAAAATCATGTATACTTGAATATCTCCTACCTAATTGTACATTTTGTAAAGGCAAAATTATATTCAGAAAGGGTTAGTGATCACCCTAGCATAGAGATTGACTGCCTAATCTTGAAATATCAATTCATCTTTCTTGGGGGAAGAGATCAAACATATTCATTAATATCTTCCTAGAACCTAGCATAATGATATATATGTATGTATGTATACACATATGTATGATATATGCATATATAACTCTGAGATATATATACACATAGATGGTATATATACATATATACCTCTGAGATATATATATATATATACACACATAGTAAAAGCTCAAAAACATGCAGTGATTAACAAAAAGTTAATACAAACAGATAATTTAAAGGGTTATACACTTCTACATTGGAGATGTGGTCAGCAAAGCCCAAACTTTTGTACCAAAAAAAACAATTGATGAATGTTGTCCTCTGTTTACTGGAATTTCCACTGATGAATAAGAAATGTTTTATCAGGAAAAGAGATTGTCTTTTATCTACCAAAATATTCATAGTAGCACTTTTAGGAGTAGCAAATAACTGGACACAAATTAAGTGCCCATTAAATGAAGAATGGTTAAGTAAATTATGGCATAAGAATATGATGGAATATCATTTTACTGTTAAGGAATTCTGAATAGAAGGTATTTAGAGAAACATGGGGAGATCTGTATGAATTAAAAGAGTCAAATAAGCAAAACCCAGAAAAAATATGCATAATATTTACACTAATAAGAAAAGATACAAATACTAAGTGTAATCTTGACCCTAGGGAAGATTTGGGGAATAAGCCACCTATTTTCCTTGGAGAAAAGAGAAACTATGTAATCCAACATTCTCATTTTATGTGAGGAACCTTGAGGCCCAGGAAGGTCTTTGAGGGTCACTTTCCTCAATTAGTAGACCATGGAACTGGGACTAGAATCTAGATCTCCTAATTGCTCATCAAATATTCTTTGCACAAGGTTGCTATCCTTTAGTCATTTCAGTCATGTCCTCCTCTTTGTGACCTCATTTGGGATTTTCTTGGCAAAGATACTAGAGCAAGTTACCATTTCCTTCTCCAGATCATTACACAGATGAGGAAACTGAGGCCAACAGGGTCTTGCCCAGGGTCACACAGCCAGTAAATGTTTGAGACTGGATTTGAACTTGGGTCTTCCTGGCTCCAGACCCAGCACTGGACATCCACCTAGCTACCCACAGAGTGCTACTGATAAAGCCAAAAGTCAATCTGGGCATTTGGAACAAGTGCAAAGTATTCTGAGTTCAAAGTCTAGTTCTGTTATAGCCATTGCAAAGACACAATTGAGTAATGTAAAGTTTTGTCTGCTTTCACATAAAAAGAGGAGATGATAAGGATTTTTTTTCATTCTATTGAAAGGGGATGATCATGGATGGAGAAACTGGGAAGAATAAATTCTTACTGAAGGGATTTTGTTAGATTTTTCCTCCCATCAAAAGCAGTGTCCCTCATAAATAATGTTTGTGAATTATCATGGTCCCCTTCTCAAAATCCTTCTTTAAAATAACTAAAACCACTCGTTTTTATTACCATGAAAATACCAAATTAATCTCCAGAGGGTGTTATTTTGTTTGTTTGTTTTTTGGAAGTGGGAAATCTGCTACATGGATACAAGCATTTCATTTCCTTTGGGGTATGACAAAGAGAAGGAAGGAAGGAAGGAAGGAAGGAAGGAAGGAAGGAAGGAAGGAAGGAAGGAAGGAAGGAAGGAAGGAAGGAAGGAAAGAAGGAAGGAAGGAAGGAAGGAGGAAAGAAAAAGAAAGAGAGAGAAAGAAAGAAAGAAAGAAAGAAAGAAAGAAAGAAAGAAAGAAAGAGAAAGAAAGGTGAGAGAGAGGAAGGGAGGGAGGAAGGAAAGAAAGAAAGAGGGAGAAAAAGAGAAGAAGGAAGGTAGGAAGGAAGAAACAAGGTAAAAGAAAGAAAGTTGCAAATTATGGAAAATGGCATGAAAGATAATAGTTAAGTGGATATTAAAATGCCACTTGCAGGTAGGAAACTATTAACTGGGGTTTTCTTTGTTGTGTCCTTTGTAAGTTAGAACTAGATTCAGAGGTTGCAATTAGAAAAGTAAAACACCTCTATTCTCCTCCCAAACTTGCCCCCAACATGAGCCATCCTGTAAGATCCCATGCAATAATAAAGGCAGCTCCAAAATTAATAGGATGATGGGTAGCAGATTAATCTTGCCGATAAGCAGATAGCAGTCATGCTGGATGGGTCCCTCGGTTCAAACAAAGGTTCCTGTTTAGTAAGAACAGGTAAAAAAGACAGATGGTTTGTTAAACATTGCCAGCATACTTCAGCAGTGCCATTCAGCGGTCACTGCCTGGCTAATGGTAACAAGGGCATTGTGTAGCAGCCCCATTTGCTAATTTCAGCCAACTCAATGCTATGGCTGCTTATCTTTGTTAGTTTTGCAAAGATTAAGGCAGTCTCTCTGTTTTGAATGCACTGAAGCTGCCCTGCTATGCATTCCTGAGGGTCTCCTGATGTGCACACAGCAAACTATAGAGCTGAACTCCACATGCAATGACTTGCAATGTCTCCCCTGGTTTCTGGAGGTTGGTATGGGCTCTGTTTTTAATTGTGTGCTCAGAATGACCAAGTCACAGCGGACTCCTCAATGAAACCCACCCCATCTCACAGCCTGAGCATAGTCAAATTTGCTACAGATTTATACCTGCTATTAGGACTCCTCTTGAGTCCCTAGCCACCATGGCCCAGGCAGATAAACACAATTGTAAATTCTGTCCAGGGGATCATGATGAAGATGTGCTTCAAATTAAAGGTGTTTGCTCTTGGAAGGGGGCCATCTGCTCCTTATCTTTATGTACAGAGGAAAAATGGGGCTGAGGCCTGTTCTGTTGTCCCTTTCAACCAATGCGAAAACCTCTGCTATTGTCAGTTGCTCAGCCTATGTCTATACCTGTTCTGTTTCCAGTGCTAGCCCCCTCTTCCTTGTTTGTTTACTTGGAAATGGAGAGGGTGCTGTGGCTTATGCTGAGCAAGCAGGAACCTGACCCATTGGCTCTACCTCCGAGCCCAAGTAAGCTGAGAAGGGAAGCAATTGTCCAGGTATTTCACAAGGAAAACAATGCTTTAAGGAGCCACATATTTCGGGTGAAATTCTCTTAAACTGAATTACCGAGACTGTTGTGTCAATGCCCCACTTTGCTTTGTTTGTGGGGATGCAGGCTCAGTCAACAAACATTTTGTTTACTTAAGTCAGAGTTCCTTTCACCTAAATGTGAACTTTTCCAGATTTAATCACAAAAGAGAATGTGAGTCAGTCCAATGGCAGTGGGGGAGGCAGCCTCATGAGGTGGCAGGTTCCCAGCCCTGGAGGTCTCTAGCAGAAGCTGGATGACCCATTCTTAGGGTTGCTGTGGGGAAGGTTCCTGATCAAGTCAGGGTTGGACCTGAGACTTCTTAAGGTCCTTCAATAACTGATGTTTGTAGAATTTTTATTCTAATGAAATTGAGCCGAAGGCCCCTGGAATTTACCAGTCTTTTAGGCTGAGTCTATATATGGACAGAGTAAATAGAGAGGTGGGGAAATACCAGTAACTAACTGTAGGCCTTTGGATAATAATGATTATTTACCACCTCTCTAGGCCTTGGCTTCTTCCTCTACAATATTAGAAAACTGGAGGACATAAGGAAAGATGTGGGGGGAGAATGTTTAGTAATTGAAAAAGAAATTTTAAAATGAAATAAAATTACAGAATTAGACATATGATCCCCAACATCTCTTATGAGCAATAACACTGATTCTTCTCCAAACTTGAAGACCACTCCCCATTCTATCTACCCCCACCTCTTTGAAAAATCCTTCCTGTGGTCTAGTAAGTAGAGCTCTAGACAGTTCTAGAAAAATGGCAGCTACTAGTATGGGATGAAGCAATGGCTAGCACAGGACTTGGAGTGAGGAAGCCTTGCATTCAAAGCCTTCCTTATGAGATAGTAGCTATATGATCCTGGGTAAGTTAGTCAACCTCTTTCAGACTCAGTTTCTTCATCTGTAAAATGGGGATAATGATAGCCTCTACCTCATGGGATTGTTGAGATGATAATTTACATGTAAAGTGTTTTGAAAAAAAATTTAAAATGATATATATAAATAAATTACATATTTATACATATATATTAGTTACTATTTTATTATACTACAAAATCATTTGGGAGGAAAGACACTTGCAAGTTGGAGGGGATTAATAAAGACTTCATGTAGAAGGTATCACTTAAAATGTCTTGAAGCAAGAAAGGGATTTTATGAGGGGAAAGTGGTAAAGATGTATGATCAAAGACCCCAAGAGAGACAATGCAAAGGTATAAAGACCGGAGAAACAGTGTCATTTGTCAAGAAGAGAGAAAGAGTCAATTTGGCTGTATTGAAGACAGAGGGAGGGGTGGAAGTACTTGCTAGACCTGGATTGAGAAGGGCCATAAAAGTTAATCAGTGGCATATAAATTTGTTTCTAGAGGTACTACAGCCACTAGAGTTTATAAAGTAGGTGATTGACATGATTGAATGTTGCATTTAAGGAAAGTCACTTTGGCAGCAATTCAGAGGATGGGTTAGAGTGAGCAGGGACCATAAGGAGGCCATTGCACCAAATCTAGATGTGATAAGACCCTAAACTAAGATGGTGGCCATGTGAATAGAAATGAGTCAGATGTCAGAGATGTTGTAAAGGTAGAAATAGCAAGATTTGTCAGTTGAAAAAAACCATGTATTTAGAGCAGGGATTTTCAGAGATCATCTTCTCTTATCCCCTTATTTTACAAATGAGGAAACAAAGACCCCCCAAGGCTAAGTGACCTAATTCAAATGCAGTTTCCTTAAATGTGGTTGCTTTTTTCTTTGCATTTGTATCCAGAGTTGAACAATAAATTTTTGTTGATTGATTAATTTGTCCAAGATCATACAAATAGTAGCAGAAATGGAATATAAACCCATGTCCTCTGACTCCAGATTCAACTATCTGGGGTGACTTTAAGGTCTCTTCTAGCTATAAGATTCTGTGATGGATTGAGTTATTACATATAGTGAAACTTATTTAAAAACCATAAAGGCATATGTCCACTCACCTGTTAGCTTCTCAGATCTATGTTGTCTGGGCAAATGCAAAAAAAAATTAATTTATTATTTAATTCAATAATAAATAATGCAGTTCTTTTTTATAGACATATTCTAGATGGATGCATTATTACTCAACTTTCATGGAAATAAAGTTCAATTGCTAGATAGCCTAAGCATTGACAAAATAGTTTTACCTCAGAGGATCTCTTTTAGTGAAAATGGTTCTATTAATAGGGATCAGATGAGCTTATTTGCAAATATTTCTATCTCTGAACATTTTTCCATTGACCAATAAAGACTTAGAGTTGATTCCATATACTTTAAGGATTCTTCCATACCATAGAAAAATTAATACAAACTCTACCTAGGAACAAAGAATAGAGTTCAAAATAGATCTCTTCTACTAAAAGAGTTGGTTCTTTTCGACATCAAGGTTCTGCAACCCCAACTATAAAAGTCACCATTATCATATCAATAGTATCATACAAAAGGAACTTGTTTCTTATTTCTTGGTTATAATTGCTTTACTCATTTTGATGAGGTCATTTTCATTTTACCTTATTTTGGAAAAGGAAAGCATTGAAGTATGGGCCTGAAGATGGACTGCCTTTTTACTATCCAACTACTATCCATAGTTAGATGACACTCTTCACTTGACTGGCCATAGGTTCGGAGTTATAACTAGGATGACACAAACAGCACTTTGCCCTAGGGCAAAAAAGACTACCAGTAGCATTCTCCCTTGTCTGATGTCCCCTCATAGCAGCAGAGGGCAACATCAGTTTCATTTCAAGGCATTTCTTCTCTTTTTAGCAATTTAGAAACCTCTTGGTATCCTAGAATACCCTTGCTTTACATCAGATGAGCCTGACATTTCCTTACCTCCTCTTCTTTCCTCCCATCATCCTCAACTCCTCCACTGTTGCCACTTACCAGAGTATATAAATTACTAGTTATGGTTTAGCCACAGGATGATGAATTTTTTTGGTTATAGAAATTCTCTAGGATGATATATTAAGTTACAAAGTGTTTGCACTCTGTATTGGTAATGAACAAAATTGGTAGCTGACAAAATGACAGATCCTTAAAATATTGAAGTTTTGAAACATTTTTAAATGGATGGATGTCTCAATTTGAACCTTCCACTTTGGGGGAGATAAGAAACTCTGCTCTGACCAAAGTAACTCTCTCCTAATTTTGAACAGGAATTTAACTCTTCAAGGTATGCTTCAGAGATTTGGA
The DNA here is from genome assembly GCF_028583685.1 of Petaurus breviceps papuanus. NCBI lineage: Eukaryota > Metazoa > Chordata > Mammalia > Diprotodontia > Petauridae > Petaurus > Petaurus breviceps. Next base: position 16,448,698 of record NW_027187378.1, read on the forward strand.
ATTAAAATGGGAATGATCAAGAACTATATTCTATAGGTCTAGGTGATCTCCCCAATGGTGGCTCAACAATATTGGAAGTTCAAAGGGAAATAGAAACAGAATACTAAGACCCATATGACAGACTTCCTCCCTAAATGTTCTACTTTATTTTCCCCATCTCTCTCCTACTCACAGGGTGTGCTGGCAGATGTTTAACAACCAATTCCTCATAAATGTACAGGGCATACTTTTTAATTTAATCTGAATTATTAATGTTTTATCCATCGTATTCTTAGGTCTAGACCACAGAGACCAAACAAAACAATAAACCAGCCCTAATTTCTAGAATTTGCTGTTTTCTGAGGTGTAAATGCTAACATTGAGAATTTGACAATTGGGTTAGCAGTAAGAACTGACTCCCACATGCCACAGCTTGCCTCAGTCCCATCACCTTACACTTCTTATAAATCCATTTTATATGCTTGGAAAGAAAGTCTCAATCAGAAACAATCTCAGTTGTTGTGTAACTGTTGTAATATCAAAAATAGATCCATTATCCTTCAGCTCAGTCCTTTAGTTCATACCATTCCCAGGGAAGTATCAAAAGGATACTTTTACAGGCCCTGTGGTATACTAGAAAGAACATTTGTCAAAAAGACAGTAGACATAACCACTTATGCCTGCTCTTAGTTTATTATTCTATGGAACAGAAATAACACTTTCTTTCCCTAAAGTATTTTTCTGGGGATTAAATAAGAAATGTAAGTGAAGGTATATTGAAAAATACAAACAAAATAAAAAACCACACATACAATAATGTTGTTGTTGTTCAGTTACCTTCAGTCATGTCTGATTCTTCATGACCCCATTTGGGGTTTTCTTGGCAAAGATACTAGAGTTGGAAGGGAGTTCAAAGGCCATATAATATGCCCAAACCTGAAAAAAGAATTCTCCTTACTCAATCACCAGATCTGGTTCAGATCTCCTCATTTCTAGCCTCTTCTCTCCAATGCACAAATCTCTACATAACTTGCAAAATAATTTTCCTAAAACATAATCCAGAAAATGTCACTCCCTCCTTCATGAATCATCAGTGACTTTCTATTATCTCTAGAATAAAACGCAAATTTATTATTTAAAGCACTAAACAGCCTGGCTCCAACCTAACTTTTTAGATATTTCCTAACTCTCCTCTTTACATATCCTGTGTTCCAGACAAATTGTTTCCCAAACTCAGCATTGCATCCATTGCCTCTGTGACCTTCTGTAGATTGTCTCCTATTTGCAGAATACTATCCCTTCTTAACTTCCATCATTTAAAATCCATAACTTCCTTCAAGGCTCAACTCAGGTATCACTGTCCAAGGAAAGCTTTTCGTGATCCCTAAATTATCTCTCCCTCTTCAGATTACATTGAATTTACTCCTCTGTTTACATGTTGCTTCCCCCAGTAGAATGCAAGCTCACTGAGGACAGGGGCTATTTTTTTAAATCTGACTTTGCATCTCTATATCTAAGGAGCATGTTTCTGTGAATAGTTTTTTAATCTGATTATTCCCTTTTATAAATTGTACACTCTAGTCAAATTGGACTACTTTTTGTCCCACAGATGTCTCTTCCCTTTTCTCTGTCTCTCTGTCTCTGTCTCCTTCTCTCTCTTCTCCCTAAGTCTTTCTCTGTCTCTCTATATCTGTCTCTCTCTTCCTCTTTCTCCCTCCCCCTTCTCTCTATTCCTCTCCCATCCCAGCATTCATTCTTAGTATCATGTGTTTATAGGTGGAAGGAATCTTAGAGGCCATTGAATCCAACTTCTTCACCTTACAGATGAGGTAACTGAGGTATATAAATGACTGACCCAGTTTTACATGGAGGATAGGTGGCTCAGTGAATAGAGCTCTGGGCCTGGAATCAGGAAGACCTGAGTTCAAATTCAGCCTCGGACTCTGACTAGCTGTGTGAATCTGGGCTAGTCACTTAGTCTCTGTTTGCCTTCCTCGAGAAGGAAATGGAAACCTTCCCAGTATCTTTGCAAAGAAAATTCCATGGACAGTATTGGCATACTCTGGTTCATGGAATCATGGAGAGTCAGACATGAGTCAACAACAACAACAAAAGCCAGATTCACAAAGTTAAGCAAAAGTCTGAGTTAGGATTTGAACTCAGGTCTTCCTGACTCCAAGCCCAACACTTTATCCACTATGTCATTCCTAACCATTCAAATTGAATGTCATCTCCTTCAGAAAGCCTACCATTGTAAAAGCCTTTTCATCCCCAGAAGTCATATAGCTCTTTGCCTTCACAGCATATATGTATGTATTAGACATTATTATAATTTCTATCCATATGACTTTCAGATATAGGTATAGCCCTAGTTTCTCTCCTGAACTCGAATCCCACATAAACAACTGCTTAATTGGACCCTTCCAACTGGAAGATCTAGAGACATATCAAAATCAACATGCCTAATGCAAAATTCATCATCCTTTCTCTTAAATTTTTCCATTTTTCTCTAGGGCACCACTGCCCTCCCAGTCTCTTAGGGTCATAACCTCAATTGTATCCTTGATTCTTCATTCTCCTTCACCCCACTTATCAATTCATTTGCTAAAATTTATCTTTTCTGCCTCTAGAACATCCCCTGTATATGACTTCTTATCTCTACTCACATAGCCACCACCATTGTTTAAGCTCTCATTATCTTTTACTCAAACTATTGCAATGACTTCCTAATTAGTCTCTTTCTTAAGTCTCTCACTTGGCCTTTTTACTGTTCCTCCCATATAACTTTATGTTTCCCATCACTAAGCCTTTTAATTGACTTTTCTTCATGCTTGAAATGCTTGAAAACTTTTAGACCTCTATCACTTGGATCTTTTTTTTCCATTAAGATCAAATCAAGCATCCTTTTTTATACCTTACACTTTTCCTGATTCTCCAGCCCATAGTACATTTTTTTTTTGCCTTTTGGAGGGCAATTGGGATTAAGTAACTTGCCCAAGGTTACATGGCTTGTTTTTTGGTGTGGGTATTAAGTGTCTGAGGCTGGAACCGAACTCAGGTCTTCCTGACTCCAGGGCCAGCGCTTTATTCACTGCACCACCTAGCTGCCCCACGTAGTATATTTCTGACCTTGAAAGCTACCTTATATTTATTTTGCATATATTCTGGATGCATTTATTTATATACATGTTGTCCTGTAGAATGTAAGATCTTTGAGAGTAGGAACTATTTCATTTTTACCTTTTTATCTCAAGTTCCTAGAAAAATACCTGACACATAGTAGGTGCTTAATAAATACTTGTTGATTATGTTTGGTTTTGGTTTTGTCTTTTTGAATATACATCTTGTCCTCTGCCTATATGAAAAATTCAGGGAGGGCACAAACACTTTCTCAACAACACTTTTCATCTTCAACATCTAGTTTAGTGCTGGTCACAGAGCAAGCACTTAATAATTTTTTAAATTGAATTCAGTTTCATAGAGTTGAATAGAATTGGACATTTTCTTATTCTAATGAGGTGGGTTTGGGTTTTTTGTTTTTGTTTTTTTGCTTTTTGGAGGGGCAGTTGGGGCTAAGTGACTTGCCCAAGTTCACCCGGCTAGTAAGTGTTAAATGTCTGAGGCCAAATTTGAACTCAGATCATGCTGATTACAGGGCCGGTGCTCTATTCACTGCGCCACCTAGCCGCCACAATGAGGTGTTTGTTTTTTTAATCTCCCTTTGTAATTATTGCATTCTTCCTTATAGTTTTGTTTTCTTTTTGTACATTTTAGCCTTTTTAGTATTGGGCAATCTCCCTTTAGGTAGGAATCATTTCTTGCCAATTAATCTTCAACTTTCGAGTGCTTAGCACTGTACATTGTACATAGTAGGCCCTAGTTGCTTATTTTTAGTTGCACTGAGTGAAAGGATATCTTTTCAGATAAAGTAGAAAAATGTAAACGAGGCATTAGGGCATTTATATGGATTCATAGATGGTTCAGAATGCTGACCAAGCTATAATAAGATTTATACTTTTATTTGACAGGTCTCTGTCCTTGACCCCAACCTCTTAATTAAATTTTGACCAGGGGCTAGAATCAGGGAGACTGGTTTGACAGTTTTTCATGGGAAAAAGATCATGTGGCATTAACTGACCACATACTTAATTTAAACCAATACTATTGGTGAATCTGCTAAAAACAAAAGAAAAAACTAATGCAATATTTCACTTTATTAATTTAAAAATATAGAGTCCAGACAAAGGAAACTTCTACCTGCCTTGTATACTGGTCTGCACACATCTACTCAGATATGAGAGGGACATTCATAAGCTGGAGTGTATACAAATGCCATTGAAGATTCTGAATAGTGTATCATGGGAGGAACAATTTAGGGAACTAGGGATATTAATTTAGGAAAAGAGAAGACTTGAATGGGGAAGGAATGAAATCAGCGCTGTCTTCAAGTATTTAAAGGTTGTTATATAGAAGATATCATACACAGAATGGAAACTTGCAGAAGTTAAAAAGAGGTAGCTTTTCTTTCTTTTTGTAAGAACTTTCTAACAATCAGAGTCACCCAGTAATGAAGCAGACAATCTTATTCAGTCCTCCACCATTAGCTATAAGCAGAGTGTGATGACTTTACATTAGGAATGTTATGTAAAGAATTCCTACATTGGCAGGAAAAGTTGGAAATATGTTCTCTATAATTCATGAATGTGTTTATCCTTATGTGATGTCACTGTCAAGTACACAGGAAATGGAAACTAGAAAGAAAGCTTTAAAGGAAGAATTAGGAAGGTACAAAGTGATGGAAAGGATCAGAACACTAGATGAGAGGGAAGTCATAGGGTCACAGAAGACAGACTGTAAACCGTAGGGTAACCAAAATACATTCTGAATACAGAACTATGAGTCAAGGAAATAAGAGGTAATACAGGTGATGATGTTGAATGGATGAAGTTCTCAGGTTCCTTTTGTAAGTAAGGATAGCCAACCAATAAGATGGACGAATTCGGAAGGCAGATACAAGTTGACAGGTTGCCCTACTCTCATTCACTCTAGAATCAAGGACTAGCTGGACATGACTAATCACCAAGAACACTGGGAACAGAGTGAGGAAAAGTTTGTTCTGCATTCTTTGAGCTTCCATTTATGTAGCTGAGAAATGAAAGAGTAATTCAAAGGATTTTGCCCTGGATGTCTTGATAACTGAAGTCCTAATAAATGGATGTGGGGAGTTTCTTTTAGGAGAAAAAATAATCAAAGTCTCTTCTCTTAGAGCTAAGCCTTTTCATCTCTGAAGAGTTTCATTAGATGAGTTGCAGAGGGTAGGAATTTTAAGAAAGTGATTCCCATACTTTCAGGAATTGGTATATCTTTTTGAGTTTCAACAGATTTCAAAGCTTGTCTCTATACAATCCCTCAAAAAAATATTGCTTATACACACATATATTTATATGTACATATATACACACATACTTATATGTTTGTATGTTTTCATGTACATGTATATAAATAAATATGTGATTAAAATTAATTTGATTTTAAGACTCTCTTAGGTCATTAGAAACAAGACGGAGTTGGTACTCACTCCTTTTCCTTCTGATGCCTGGTAACAAGATATTGATTGAGCCTGGGAGTCAAAGCAGAGCTGGAAGGGACATTAGAGATTATCTCATCCAACCAACTTCTTGATTTTTCAGATAAAACAAAGTCATGGTGCATACACTGATGCTGGGAGAGAATAGAGGGAATTATTTGGGGGAGAATGGAGTCTCTTACCCCAGAAAGGTTATGTAGAATTGCTTTAGTCTAAGGTTTAGGGAACTTTTAGATGAAAGCCTGTAGATAAAAAGCAGGAATTCCAAAGAGTGAGGGCTTCTTTTGAATGCCCCCCCCATCTCTGTCTTCTAAGTAGAAAAGTCTAGAAAATGACCTCAAGTAGTTGAAGAAGGTTCTGTTTTTCCCCTTCCTTTGTTAATTCACAGGGCTACTTCAGCTCAAAGGTTAATTAACAGTCCCCAAAGTTAGGGATAACAATTGGCACAACACTCAACAACCTAGTTGGTGTGGGGCCTGGACTTACTCTTTCTTCTAGGAAGTTTGGTAATTGGGAGGTAGGGTATATGTTTGTGGGTGAAGGTGGAGTGTTGGTAGTATTTTCTACTCCGATTTTACTGATACCATCTCTCAACTAGCATCACATATACAAAGTTCTGTGATTCCAGTACCAATTTCTATCCCTTATCATCCAAGGTCAGCAAATGATCACTATGAGTTGTTTTTCCAATAGTAGTGATTTATGGACTCACTCATCCACACTCTTCTAGCCTTTTTTCCTTCCTGTGACAAGTAAATGGCAATATTTTTCACATTTTTCTCTCTTAAAGTAACTAGCCTCTGAGTATAGAACAAGGCTTCCTAACCTGAGATCCATTGATCAATTTCAGAGGATCTGTGAACTTGGATGGGAAAAATATATGTCTTTATTTTCACTAAGCTCTAACAGAAATTTAGCATTCCTTTCAATGATGAATATAGAAAAAAGCATTATTCTAGGAAAGGGCAAATAGCATTTGTCAGACTAACAAAGGAGTCAATGACACACTCACAAAAATTAAGAACACTTTGTCTAGAACCAGTGACTTCATTAGCAATATCTTCAAAATTAGCTAGCTATGCTGATGGAAGGGTACTATACTTTGCAGTTGAACCTAAATAAAATGACCCATTGGCAAACATTTCTATTGTACTCTTTGTCCTTTCTAGCTCTTTGGTCATGTGAAGTCATAGAAATCCTGGTATGGAGCAGAGGATATTCACATTTTATTCATATCTGATACTTAATTCCTGGATTTATCTTTGGCTTCAACTAATTTCATAGAAACTTTGAGTTTTAGTCGACCTCAGAGACCATGTAATCCCATTCATAACTGACCTAGATCCTCTCCTTGACATCTCCAACAAGTGATTATTCAGCATTCACTATTCAGATTATAGTGAAGAAAAGTCCATTTCCTTGAGAGACAACACATACACTTTGGGACAGCTCTGATTGTTAAGAAATTTTTCTTTATGTCAAGTCTAATTCTACTTCCTTGCTACTTTTACAAGTTGTTCCTATCCTTGCCTTCTGGTGCTAAACAAAAAAGTCTAATTTTTCTCAAGATAACTAGCCAAATCTTAAAAAAAAAAATCATGTCATTACTAAATGTTTTTTTTTTCCTTTTCTCTACTTCCTTCAACTGTTCTTGAGACTATTCCCCCTCTTCACAATCCTCCAATGAATCAATAGGCTCCAACATATCCATTTCTTTCCTAAGCTGTGGTGTTCTGAATAGAGTGTACCTTCATACTGACCAGGACAGAATCTGTTAGGATAATCACTTCCCCAGTAATGAACATTGCATTTTTTTTCTTTATGTAGCCTAAGATCCCATTAGTTTTTTAGTTGATGTATTTTTAAATTCTCAAGCATGGTGGATGCACACTAATTTGTATGATTGTGACAACAATCTCTGAGTTGGTTTACACTGACAAAGCAAAGCAATGAATTTAAAAAGTCTGTGAAAAGTTTTGAATACCGACCCTACTCCTCCCATTCAGTAAATTATGGTGGTTTCCCATTTCTTCTAGGATTAAATATAAAATACTGTTTGTTGGTCTGTCTTCCACAGGTTTCCCCCTCCCCATCCCCCACCACCATATGTACTCAACTCAGCTGCTAAAATGATCTTCCTAAAGCATAAATCTAACCATATTCTCCCCCATCCCCACCCCATTCAATAAACTCCAGTGGTTCCCTTTCATTCACCTACAGAATGAAACATAAAATCATCTTTTGACATTCAAAGCCTTTCATGACCTGGTCTCCTCTTACCTTTCAAGAATACTCAAATTTTACTTACCTACCTGTCCCTTTGCAATCCAGTGACATGGACCTTCTTACTCTTCCTCAACAATATACTCCAGCTCTCAGGGTTTTCACTGTCCATTCCCTATTTCTGGAATTCTCTTCCTCTTTTTCCTGTCTCCTGACTTCCTTTAAATTCTACCAAAAAAAGTCCTACCTTCTATAGGAAGCCTTTCCCAGTCCCTCTTAATGATGATGCCTTTCCCCAGCTGCTTCTCTCCACTTTGGTATATTATTTGTTTGCATGTATTTGTTTACCTCCATCATTAGATTGTGAGTTCCTCGTGAGCAAGGTCTGCTTTCCTTGTATTTCCAGTGTTTTAGCACAATGATTGGTACACAGGGGTGATTAATATATATATATATATATATATATATTTACTGACTGACCAACATATAAGGAGTTGTATTATACTTATTTGTATATTTACATCAAGTCATACTTAGCTGTGTGTATGCCATTCTCCACATCCCCAGTAGCACCTTAGTTCCTTTGGGGCAGTGATTATTAACATTTGCATCATTGTATCCTCCTCATCTAGCATAGTACCATGTAAGACATAGTGAATATGTAAAAAGATTTTGATGATTTGAATTAACATTGGCAGTAAACCTTTGAAGCACTTCTTCACTGTTGCTTCTATCCCTCTTGGCCCACCTTTCTTCACTTGTCTACATTTTTCCCATGTATTTTATTCCTCTTCCTTGCTTCTTCCTCATCATCCTGTTTCTCCCATCTTGGTGCCTCTCCCCAGTCAGCAATCTGTTGTTTTTATGATGACAATTAGCTAATCATAAAACTTCAGCTATGTAATGGGAGAAGGTTAGAAGATGGCATTTCCAGAATGCTTTGAGTTTATGCATTCAGGTTTTAGGATTACCAAGGCTGGTTATAGTATAGGGGGGATCTTCCTTATTTTTGGTAGACTAGATCTATTCTTGGCAAAACTGTGGAGTAGGTGGTTTGCCTTTGGTATTCTACTTCTTCCTATTTCTGTGACTTTTGTTTTCTCCCACTCACCAACCAAAGAACTCTTCTGTGCTCTTCTTTGGATATATTTTATCTTCAGAAAGAGAATTTGGTTAACTGATATATTAAGGCATTAGAAACTTGCCTCTTGAAGGAAGATCATAGGAAGAAGTCATGCTTAACCCAAGAAATTCATTTCTGAGGGTAATTTCAGATCCTTTGGCAACTTTGTGAAGAATGGTATTTTAGAGGATCTTCCCAGTGTCATAGCCTTTTCTAGGCAAAGTGTGACACTTGTGATTAAGAGACAAATCTCTCAGTTGGGGCCAGAGCTAATTAATTCCTAGACTGTAGGGGAGTAAAAGGAAGCTGATTTTAGCCCTCAATGGAATTCTATCCCTCCTTGTGTTTAAGACTCCACCTGATACTCAAGACTGTGAGACAGTGAGCTTATACACCCAGTGACCTTCAAAGAATACCATAGTAGCTGAGTACATATAGGAAAGAATTAGTATTAGAGATCAATAATGATGGGGTAATTAAGTGATACAGTGGATAGAGCACTGGGCTTGGAATCATGATGACTCATCTTTATCACTTCAAATCTGACTTCAGACACTTACTAGCTGTGTGGTCCTGGGCAAGTCACTTAGCCATGTTTACCTCAGTCTCATCTGTAAAATGAGCTGGAGAAGGAAATGATAAAATCATTCCAGTATCTCTACCAAGAAAACCCCCCAAAATGGAGTCACAAAGAGTCATAAAGACTAAACAACAACAACAAAAAGGTGATTGATAATGCTCACGTTCTTGTTCCTCCTACCTTTAGGCTCTCTCACAGCAGTTTATTCTTTTAAAGGTTATACTCAGCTAAACAAAGAGGCTAAACTATATAACAGAAGACAAGAAGAGCCTAGAACAATTTCTTACTGCTAAACTGAGTGCTTCAACACAATTTCATTTCCCACTCACCTGTCCTCCTTTGGACTTCCCCTTGATTCCCCCAGGAGACTCATCATCAGGAATTTCAATATCTTTCAAGACTTTGTCTGGCTTGGGACTCATACCTTATCAGTACTTTCAGTACCTTCTGCCTTTGTGATTACAGAACATAGAAAAGAGCTCCTCCCAAAGCCTCCATTTAAGAAAGGTTCCCAAGCCAGCCATTCCCCCCCCCCCACCCCAACCCTGCATCCCTTTGGACTTTTTTTTATCAGAACCCTGCTCTGGGTACTCCTGCCTCCCATTTTCATCTTCCTTTTGTGTGTTGTAGATTATAAGGTCCTTAAGGTTAGGGACTATCTTTTTCCTTTTGTATCTCCAACACAGCACAGTACCTTGCACGTAGTAGACATGTAATAAATGTTTACTGACTGATCACATAGAAACTTAAACCATGATCTCCCCCACTTCTGTGATTTTAATGTAAGACTTCAGAGGCCAAGTGGGAGTGAAGTTAGCTCTATAGATCACTAACAGAAAATAGTTTTGGCTAACAAGTTATGGTAGCATACTCAAATCACTGCAGATGTTACCACTTTCCATTTATGCACAAGGTTTGCTCTGATAGAGGGGGATACAATATCTGAACTAGTTGAGCTCAAGTTCTTTATATATTTTTAAGACAGAGAAACTAGTACCGTTTGGGGATAATAGGCTTGGCAAGAAATTAAACTCCTATAATGCATGGTGCATGTGAAAATCCTATTTACTGTTACATATGTCAATATGTGCAACAGAAACACTAATTAGACTTGCATTTCTTACTGATAGAAGTCAAAAAATTAATCAAAGCATGCTAACATTAGTTCATAATCATCTATTAGACAATACAAACATCAACCCTTCTAGAACAAACAACCAACGGACTTTCCTAAGGCTTCCCAGTAAGTATATCTCACCCCAGTACTTAGGGACAAAGTTCCCTCTCTGCCCATCCAGAGGCTCATATGGTCCTCTGAGTTGAATGTCTGGTAAGTTGAGTCCTATCAGTTGATCAGTAAGCAAAGTGTCACTTCAGTCTCAGGTGAGGATGGGGGTGGGGCATGGGGAGGAAAAGATAGGATTCAGTACTAGTCAAAACCCAGGAGGAAGTTAAAGATGGAGATGTCTTCTAGGTTTCTTATAAGTATAGCTATGGGTATCATCTAGCTCTACCAAAGTTCTTGCTGGTGACCAGCCACCTAATTAGTTCACCAATTAATTTAATTGCTATCTGAGAACATAAGGTAATGATGATGATATTTACCAAATTTGCTTGTTGGTGGTCTGTCCTATCTAGGAGTCCAATATATTTATGAATATATGGATGCTGTTTACCAACCTATATCACACGATACTTATTGTAATATTTAAAGACAACTTACACAAAACAAATGTCAAAATACTTCAGCACAAAACAGTAGCCCAATACAAAATGGAGCCACTTATATCAAGGCAATAAACTTATTCTTACTACAACTCTTTCTACAGCTACATAATGCATGATTTATATAATAGCGTAGAATGTATTAAAGGGCATCTATTTATCTTATGGGTCCCGCATGACTCTGGAAAGCCAAGCTAACTCAAGACTAAGCATAGGCTACTATGTCTTCAGCCTCCATGTATTGCATTCTTTACTAACAAACTACTCAGGAACAATGTATCAAATATAGTGCTTTTAGTTAAGACAGAATATTAAATAACAAAGGAAAATATTGTGGAACAATTTTCTATTCTTCATACCAAAGGAATATAATCTTCCACAGATTCCCATGTTGACATAAGAGGATGCACTCCATAGACATCTCACACTTTTGCTTTTGCTCCAAAGCTTGGCTTGAACAATCCTCCAGGTTCCATTAGCAGCATCTATACTTGACTCCTGTTCTCCTGCAGCTTCATACCTATAATTGACTGATTCTCTATAGAGTTGTTGCTATCATTGCCTGGAACTACCATCTAACAGTAAGACTTCTTCTTCCTCAAATGAATAACATGTTATGTTATTTTATGTTATATGTTATGTTATGTTATCCAACCTATGTTGTGTTGAGTTGTGTTATATTGTGTTGTGTGAGAGAAACAGAGAAAGGGAAAATCAGACACTCATGCAGACACACAGAGAGACACACACAGAGAGATACTGTCTGGGCAACATGCCCAGGAACTAATCAACACATTTTCAGTTATTTGGTTAATTGGTTAATCAGGGCACAGTCACTCTTGGCAGCACACAAATGAGCCTCTCAGGTGACTAAAACTTTTTGTACCATTTCATTCTCCAAACTTAAAGGAAAATGCCCTTAGCTTCCTTAATAGGATGAGTGATTTTTTATAATTTTTTTACCCCTTATAGTTGGTATCATAACCATGGAAATTACTTTAAAACCTCAAAAATCCTCAAGAAGGAAATAGAGGGACAGGGAGGATTTGGTGACCTTTGCCTCAAGTTGCAGCTAGTATGAGGAAGTCTCTATCCCCTCACTGCAGAATGAGGGTCTGCCCTAAATCTTCTGGGACTTAAAGTGGGTTCAGTTACAATTTCAGGATTTTAGAATTTCCTGGTTAGCAGACCACAGGCAGTGCTCGGTTGCCTTTACTGCTTAAGGGGATTGTGGACTTTCTCATAGGTTCAGGAATGTGGAGCACAGGCTCACTCCTTCCTACCCCCATCAAGTACCTCAAAGTCATACTTCTCAGTGAGACTGGAACCACAATACTTAAAGTGAATGAATTCACCTTAACACAGTGACTATACTGGCTCGTATATGCAACTGATAATCCCCTGCCTCTCAATCCAAAGGATAGAGGTGTATTTCCTCATCTCTTCTATATAAAGGTCCCAATGTCCAGACTGGGAAGTTTGACCTTCAAGTGGGTCCAGTGGCTGGTGAGGTTCAAACTCTGCACCAGCTAGATATTAAATAAATGTTTATTGAATGAATGAGTGAATGAATTAATTCTGTCTCATACTTTCTATACTAAATTCCTGTAATGCATGGTGCATGTGCAAATCCAATTTACTGTTAAATATGCTAACTAGATGTAGCAGCAAGCACCCCAAGCGCGTTCTCAGGGTTTGCAGCTACCACAGGTTCTTGGATCTGCTTTGTTAAAGGAAAGCAACTCAAAATGGGTTAACAAGCTTACTTTAATCAGTCAGACATATATCGTTTACCTTGTTCAGGAGAAAAGGTCAGCACCCTGAACCTCAAAGTATACAGGCATAATTATCAAGACAGAAACATCAAGTAGACAGATTTCCAAACTGTCCAACCATTACATCCATACCCAGTCAACATCTGGGTTTCCACATTCTGGGTTTTTCAAAGCCGGGGGACTCTCAACAACGGCTTCCCAGAATTCAGATCAAATCACAGAACACTTCTCAAAGTGAGTCCCAAAACAAAGCTACACATCAGGGCTTATATAGCTTTCTCCTGGCTCAGAGAATGTAACAACCTTATTGACCCACTGGCCAATCAAAAAGTATCTACTGAAAAACAAGCCTCCCACCCCAGGCTCCAGGTGCACGTTAGCCTAGGGGCAGGGAAGATCTTTAAATCTGCATTTCCATTACACTAGAGCAACAGAAATACTCATTAGGATACACTTCTTCATTCTAGCAATCAAACTTTATCAATCAAAACATAGTAACATACAGGATAATTGCCAGGCAGGACTTCCTAAGGACATGATTAATATAATCAAAACAATGGCCTTGTGAGTTTTGGGGGAAAGAGGAGGAAAAGTTTTAAAATAGGTACAAGAATTTGTCCCCAGTCCTCAGTTATTCTGTTGAAAAATATTTCAAATGACCTCTGCCCTTCACTGGGGAACTAAATATCAAAGGTGAGGGGTTCAGTGCTAGAAAACCATGGTCCTTTCTTCACTAAAACACTGAGAAATCTATACTGCAGTTTGAGAACCATTGCTATGACATATGGAATTTAAAGTGGAAAGCTTCAGGGGCCAATGTCTATATTTTGAGACCTCAGGTTAGCAGGCTACAGAGTACATAGCCAGCAAAGAATATTGGGCAGTCTTTCCTGGAATTAAAAAAAAAAACCTGCCATTCACTCCCTCCTTGCTTCTTCTTAGTTTGGAGAACTGGGAGCTCTTTAGATGTGGTCATTGGGAGATTTGACCCTGACTTTTTCTGCCCTAAGAACAAAGTGCAATTTATGGCCCTTTTGTGAGAGGTTGTTTAAAGTGCAGAAAAAGGTTGTTTCTTTAAAGTCTGAGGAAACACAGCTTAAGTTCCCCAGTTTTAAAAAAGCACTTTAAAAGATGGGGTGGGGGTGGGGTGGGGAACTGTCTTGGTTAAAAATCATCATCTTCTGATTTCTTCATTCTTCCTAAGGTCCAGCATTTGGGGGTGCTTCCCAGTACAACTGCCTTTCCTCCACCCCCACTCCCCCAGCTCCAGCACAGCTTCCTGTTCAGGCGAAAGAAGAAAGCCCTGCCTAACCCACTTCAAAGCCAGGTGATAGGGACTGGCTCTGGGGTGACTGTCAGTAATACAATGGGTATTAACTGTAGCCCAGCAGGGGCTACTTAACTGGAGCTCCTTAACCTGGCACCTCTTCTGAACAAAGTTATTGCTCTTTGGGCACCTAAACAATACATCTGACAATTCAAGTCTTTAGTCTGCTAAAGTCATTTAGTGCGTGCCAAAGGTGTCCATTTGAGGGCCTGGGGGAAGAAATGACCCACTTCGGTCTTTCAAGCCTCAAAGTGTCTTTTAATCTGGGGTCTAATAGATCTTTGACAGTCATAGAATCATGGGGTTTCAAGCTGGAAAGTATCAGTCCTAGATTATCTAGATCAATCTCCCCATTTTACAAATGAAACTGAGACCCAGAGAGGAAAAGTGACTTGTCCAGTTATACAGGGAAGTCAGAATCTGGCTTCACACTCCAGTGCTATCAGAAAATCGAGGCAAATGGGCTCTTTTCTTCCTGTTGTACCTTAGAGATAACATACCTACAAAGGCAGCCATAAACATTATTTCTTACACTTAGGATTGTGCTTAATATTTATTCTTAAAAGATTTTCACATAGAATTACAGAACTAGAATTGGAAGGGACTTCCAAAGTCATATAGTCTGGCCCTCCTTCTTTTACAGATGAGGAAACTGAGGCTTAGGAAGGCTAAGGAAATTGCTCAGGGTCATATAGGTAGGAGATATCAGAGTCTGCTTTGAATTTAGTATTATGACAGAGCCAGGGTATTATATCTGTTATCTTAGTTAATTCTCAGCAATGCTGTGGGGCAAGCAGGGCAGGTATTATTCATCTCAGTTCAAAGATGGGGAAAGTTCAGCCAGAGGTAAGATGATTTAATTGATCCACAGTTAATTGTAGCAGAGCTAGATAGAATTAGAACTCAGATCTTAGGACTCCCATTGAGTTCTCTTTTTGTTATAACAGCATACTACCTCCTATAGGGAGTCCCTCAATTTCCAAAGGGGCCCCCTGATGCCTCCCTTAACTCTTCCCATTTATTAGGAACCTGTTTTAGTAGGGGAAGGGAATCATTCTGAATCTGAGTCAGTTTCCTAACTTGTAAATTAAGGAAGTAAGTTCCTTGAAGGAAAGGACTATTTCAATTTGTCTTTATTTTTCCAGTGCCCTGTAGACAGTAGATACTTCATAAACATTGAAATTAATTTAAATGACATTGTAGGTAGCTTGATATAGTGGAAAGAATACTGGATTCAGAATGAGAAGACTTGGTTTCCACCATTATTTCTACTTACTCATATAATGTAGGAAAGTCATTCAACTTCAGTGATTTTTTTTTTCCTTATTTGGGAAAAGGAGGTGAAATTTTCACTAACTGCCCATCAGATTGTTGGGAGGAAAAAGACCTGTAAACTCTATGAATGTGACCTTTAATTATCATTATTGATTATCATTATAGCTCTAAACTCTCTTCTAGTTCTAACATTCCATGACACTATGAGCTGATTGTGGATTTTATTCTTTTCATTATTGTTAATAAAAGGCATCATGGTGGAGGGAATAAAAACCTGACCTCAGAATCAGGAAAACCTGAGTTCCCATCCTGCCATTATCCTATACTGGGTGTGTGACCTTGGGTATATCTTCTCTGATCTCTAGGCAGCTCTCCAAGATTACAGGCAGGGGTGTGAACCTCAGGCCTGGAAGCCATTGGGCCACATTTTAGGACCTAGAGGGCCACATGTGGCCTCCAAGCTACAGGTTCCCTATGCTGGGTTACAAAGGAGCTGAAATGCTTTGCTAGAATTTTCTCACCCAGGAATTCTCCCCAATAAAATGATGGGATTAATTCCTATCCTTGCCCTATGTAATGGGAATGCAAATTTGGAAGATCTTCCCTGCCCCTAGGCTAACGTGCACCTGAAGCCTGGGGTGAGAGGCTTGTTTTTCAGTAGATACTTCTTGATTGGCCAGTGAGTCAATAAGGTTGTTACATTCTCTGAGCCAGGAGAAGGCTATAAGCCCTGATGTTTGCTTTGTTTTGGGACTCACTTTGAGAAGTGTTCTGTGATTTGATCTGAATTCTGGGAAGCCGTTGTTGAGAGTCCCCCGGCTTTGAAAAACCCAGATGTTGACTGGGTATGGATGTAATGGTTGGACAGTTTGAAATCTGTCTACTTGATCTGTCTCTGTCTTGATAATTCTGCCTGTATACTTTGAAGTTCGGGGTGCTGACCTTTTACCCTGAACAAGGTAAATGATATACAAGTCTGACTGATTAAAGTAAGCTTGTTAACCCATTTTGAGTTGCTTTCCTTTAACAAAGCAGATCCAAGAACCTGTATGGGCAGCAAACCCTGAGGACGCGCTTGGGGTCCTTGCTGCTACACCCTATTATCAATAGATTACATTTCTGTAGTAGCTTTGAGGTTCCCAAAGTGCTTTTATCATAACATCTCTTCAAGGAGTATGAAAAATTCTTATTTCCATTTTTCAGAAGAGGAAACTGAGGCTTAGAGAGCTGCCTTGACTTTTCCATGGTTTGGAAGGTTGTAAATAAATGCCAGAGTGAAGAATCTGGACTTTTTGAATTGAGGTCCACTGTTCTTTCCACCAGGAAGAATATCTTCTGTATCAATTCCACCCAAAGAGTTGAATCACAGAGAAAACAGTCACTATAACATTGATGGTAGAGAAGCACCTCATCTGTGTTTGTGAAGGTAGGTCTCATTGGAACAGGTAAAAGGAAAGTTACAGGTAAGAGGAAATGAGAATGTGAGTTATATATAGTTTTGTTATATGAAGTTAAATCAAAGGCCACCCATAACAGCTGCTAAGTGAACCTACAGACTATCCCCTATTGCTTGCTGCCCAGTAACAGACCTTCAGAACCTCTGTCTGCAAGGACTTTCACAGCATTTTATGTCAGAAAAGCAGATCTAAACTTCAGCCCTCGGAGCCACAAAGCTCAAGGAAGATGAGAATGAACTCACTTTGAGAATTTAGGGGTGGATTCCTGAAAGGAATGAGTGAACAAGAGTAGAACATCAACCTTCTCCCTTTTAATTGGCCATTCATTAAATCAGCTTTAAGTTACTTACTTGGACATTTCTCTTAGGGAAATCATGCTTGACCTTGAAGAGCCTATTCCAACCTGAGGGGAAATCCTTTATAAAACTCTGCCAGTCCAAGCCACTCCCTTGCTCACCTCCTTTTTTCCATGAACATAAACCCAAGCCTCTGACCTGGGTAAATGTACACATTCTTTTTTTCTATTTTTTAAAATTTTTATTTATATTTTTTTTAATTTTAGATTTAAATATAAAATGAGAAAAGGAAAAACAAAAAAAATTAACATGTACACAGCAGATCAGAAGAAAGGCTTCATTATAAAACAATAAATTTCCATTTCAAGAAAACCTATATAATAAATACTTCACATTGTTTTCAAAGCTGCCTAGTTTTTCTTTGTTTCCTTGTGGGTTTTCTTTTGTTCTCTGCTGTGTACTTTTTACTTTATTTTTTCCCTCCCTCCCCCCACCACCCTAAAGAAGGCTACAGTTAATCAGTTTAGATACATATGTATGTGGGTAGGTATACACACATATATAATTCATATATATAGATATCTATAAACATACACACACATATAAGACCATACTATGATTATTTCCTCCTGTCATCTGTTTCTCTGAAGGTGAAGGGCATCTTCTTTCATAAGTCTGTCTTTCCATATTTTTCTAAATTCACCAGCTCATCATTTCCTACACCAAAGCAACATTCCAATCCAATCACATCCTCTTTGAGAGAATGTCTATGAAATATTTTTCTCTGTATTTTCTGCATTTCTTCTATTCTTGGCTACGTATATTTTTATACAAAAATTTTTAATTTAAAATAACCAAAGTTATCCTTTTTACACTTCAACAATTCTTTCACCTTGTAATATAGTATAAGGTCTGATACTGTTGAATCTACTTCCTTTATGTCTTTTTCCCCTGGTTTCTTTGAAGTTCCTGACCTTTTGTTATTCCAAATGAACTTTGTTATTATTTTTCCTAACTCAATAAAAAAATTTTTTAGTAATTTAATTGGGATGACTTTAAAAGAAATAGATTAGTTGGGTTAAATTGTCATTTTAAAAATTATATTGGCCTTACTCATGAGCAGTAAATATTATTTTAGTTATTTAAATCTGAACTTATTTGCATAAAATTGTTTTATGTTTATGTTCATATAGCTCCTGTCTCTGTTTTGGCAGGTAAATACTAAGATATTTTATACTGTCTAAATATTTAAAATGCTCCAAAACAATATTGAATACTATTGCTACACAAAAGATAATTTCTCTATTTTTGCTTTTGATTAAATCTATTTTAACTTTAACTTATAGAAAAGGAAGATGCAGAGCTTATACAATTATATCCTTCTCTGAAGTTTGCAAAGAGTTTTACCCTGTGAGGTAACTATTACTATTCCCATTTTACAGATGAGGAAACTAAGGCTCAAAGAGCTTAAATAATTTGCTTGTGCTCTCACAGCTGTTAATTGTCAGAGTTAGGATTCAAACCCTTGTTCTTTCCATCTTTATGTACAGCACTGTCATCTGTTACACCATGCTTTTACCCCTCACTTACTTTCCTTCTCAAGTGACTAGAAGCCCTTGTTTGACTCCGTATATTAAAGCCTAGGGTGATAGGTTCAGATCAAAATCAGAAGCAGAGGTCATAAACAGAGAGATATTTAGCTTCAACTAAGCAGGCTGGACTTTAATCTACTCCCCCTGATGACATACCCCTTATGTGACTCTCTCCCCACCCCCAAATCCAGGTTTCACTTCCCAAAATGGTGCATTTCCCTAAGAAATATCTGTAGCCAGCCAACCCCAGGGTGAGATAATAACAAACCTCAAGACATCATTTCTTCAGTCTTCATTTCTAAATCTTATTCATTCTCTGTCAGAGTAGGTGTTTTTTTCTAGGTGAAGTATAAAGATTCTCGCTTAGGACCATCATGTTTACTGTAACCATCTGCATATACTTACCCTTTTGAAAAATCAATGGGTTTGATTTTTGGAACAGTCAGTTCTTTAAACCTGAAAATATTCATTTGAGTATAGGGGAACAAAAACAAATGCAGCATTTCCAGCTTTTATCGATTTTGCTATGGTGGCCCATATGTGCTCACAATATCTTTATCACCTGCCTCAGCAGGGTCAAGAGATTAGGAATTTAATGAATTGGAGAATATGAGAAAAGAGTCAAGCCTCATTTATATAATAACAATGATAATAATAAAAACAGTAATAATAGCTAACATTTATATAGCACTTACTAGTTTACTATATGCCAGGAAATGTACTAAGCACTTTACAATGATTATCTCATTGGATTCTCATAACAACCCTGGGAGGTGGTGCTATTACTATCACCATTTTACAAATGACTAAACCAAGGCAAGCAGGGTTTAAGTGACTTGCCTAGAGTCACATAGCTAGTAAGTGTCTGAGGATGAATTTAGACTATTAGAGGCTAGTTTCCTCCAGTATCAAATGTAGTATAGACCAAAGATCAAGACTCCTTGACACAGAGGATGAATTGAAGGTATTCACTTTTATCTAGTGATCTTGGGTATTGAAGCATGTCAAAAAGTGAGAATTTGAGACCTGAAACATAGACAGTATTTATTATCAATGTTTATTTTTATTTATTTTGTTATTTTCCAATTAGATTTTAATCATTGCAGACTACAACATTCCTGAATTAGGCTACAACCATATTAAAATGTAATTGGGAAATATTTAACAAAATAGATAAAAATACAATAAAATATGGATAATGTTGATATGTAGTTTTCTAAGTCAATATGTACCCACAGGATCCTTATATATAATTTAGTGACCCTCCTTTTCTATTTGAGTTTGACACCACTGGTATTAGACTATGTGCCTAGGTCCAGAGCAGAGGGACCCTTTAGTGGAGAAAGGAGTAGGTAAATCAACCAAGTTCTAGTGCAGGTATATCTGACTTGTATATATTTATTAGCACACACACACACACACATATGGACAGCTAGGTGGTCCAGTGGATAAATCACTGGAGTTAGAATCAAGACAAATTTTCCTGAGTTCAAATCTGGCCTCAGACACTTACTAACTGTATAATCCTAGGCAAGTCACTTAACCCTCTATGTCTCAGTTTCCTCATCTGTAAAAGTAGCTGGAAAAGGAAATAGCAAACCAATCCAATATCTTTTCCAGGAAAACCCCAAATGAGGTCACAAAGAATCAGATGTGATTGAAAAAACAACCTAACAACAATACACGTATTCTCTTTTGTATATCTATATCACATATTTATGCCTCTCAAGTCAAGACTTCTTGGCAAGGAGGATAAATAAAACATACCAGCCTTCATCTAGTGATCTTGGGTAGTAAAGAATGCCAACTGGGAGAATTTGGGCTCTGAAACATATTCCATACTTTATCCTGAATTATAAGGTATGAATCCTACTAGGTTCAATTCTTCCGTGATGCTGTCTATGCTGAAAAATGAGAAATCCTCATCTAATCATATGTGAGAGGAAGAGGGAGTAAATGACATGCCTATGGTCTCCAGACAATTTGCTTTCAACTTGAAATAGCCTCTATCAATAATCACACTCCTCCCCTTGCTATTATGGTATGTTCAGCTGACCTTTAAATCCCAGCTCTAGGTAGTAAAGGGCCAGGTGGCATACAGGCCTATTCTGCAACTGGGGTTGACTAATCTATCAAGGTACAGTAAATAAACATGATGCTTAAGGGCACCATATGTTCATGAGTCAGAGGCCATGAAGACATTACTATCATCCTTATAGCACCAAGCAACATATGTTTCCCTGAGTCATATATGGGATTTGATCAGTGAATTTGGTAAGTCTTAAACTGGGGGGGGGGGGGGGGAGGGAAATGACCTACAATTCAATTCAGTTATACAAAAATTTGTCAAGTACTACTTCTGTATAAGATATTAGGGATGCAAATATGATCAAAGACACAGTCGCTTGTTCTCAAGGTGTTTACAGTCAAAAAGGAGGGCTAAGACCTGTACATAAAAATGTGAGTCAAAATGTAAATGCAAAAGAATTATCTAGAATAGACACTATGAAAAGAGGAAGGAAGAAAAGAAGCGCTTTCCCATCCAAGACAATCAGAGAAGTCTACCTGGGAGAAATAACAACTGTCCCTTGAAGAAATGAATTTCAAGAGACTGAGATTATGGGAAGCAGAAAAGAAAATCCCATTTAGGCCAAGGTGACATGTAATATAAAGAAAGGCAGGGAGACCAGAAGGTAAGCAAAAACAAGGGACAGTAAGTAAGTAGCTCTGTTTGATTGTACCATTGTTTGCAGGAAAGGGAATAATGGTTGTGAAATCAAGTTGTAGAGGTGGATTAGAACCAGACAAAGGGGCTTCTGAATGTGAGGATAAGAGTTTTGTAATTTATTTTTTAGGCAATGAAGAATTATTGCAGTTCTTTAGAAAAGAAGGATGACATGATCAGATCATTTGGAAGATTCTTCTGGTAATGACATGAAGGACAAATTAAATTGGTTAGCCACAAGGCAAAGTAGTGTTGTATGGTTACTTTCTTAAGCACCCACTCTTGTGTCCAAAGACCTGGATTTTATTATTTAAAAAAATTTGATTTATATCTTTTGTCTTTATATCACCTATATTTTCCAATCTATCGCTTTTCCTTTCTTTCTCTCCCAAAGTTGTCCATTGTAATAAAGATTTTTAAAGACCAAAAAAAAGTTCAGCAAACTAACCAATATATCTAAAAAGTCTTTATTGCTGGGTGGCTAGGTGGTGCAGTGAATAGAGCACCAGCCCTGGAGTCAGGAAGACCTGAGTTCAAATCCAACCTCAGACGCTTAACACAAAAACTAGCCATGTGACCTTGAGTAAGTCACTTAACACCAATTGCCCTCCACCACAAAAAAAAGTCTTTATTGCTATGTAGTATTTTATACCCAGAGTCCCCCTCCTCTATAAAGAAATACACACACACATATATGTGTATATATTATGTATGTACATATGTATGTGTGTATATAATGCGTATGTATGTATGTATATGTGTGTGTTTGATAATGTATACATTTCTTTCTTTGAAACCAAGCTTGATCATTTTTTGCAGCATTCAATTTAGATTATTTTGTTGTTCTTTCCATTTTCACTATTGAGGTCACTGTGTATATGGTTTTCTTTTTTCTGCTTACTCTGTTCTGTCTTCCATGCTTTTCTGTAGTCATCATATTTGTTCTTTCTTATAGTGAAGTAATATTTCATTACACTCATGTATCAAAACTTGTTTAGCTATTCCTCAATTAAGTCAATATGTTTTTGCCAAAAAAAAAAAAGAAATGATTTCTTTGTGATTTGAGGAATGTTTTTAAACTTATTTTTTTTTAATTTGTTTTATCCCACTTTCCATTTACTATGACTTCTCCAGGGATTTAAGTACTTTTCTTGTCAATATTCTTCCCTCCTTACATGTATATTTCCAAAGCTGGTTTGCCCATAACTGTTGAATCACATTTTTATTGCAAGGTCTGCATCCTTTGACGTTTGTAAAGAGACTATTCTATTCAGGGACATTTTTACACTGTGGGAAAGAAACTGGTGGAAAAGATGTGTAGCCATCATTTACCTTCTTTCTATCCTTCTTTTTCTTTTCTTTACTTCCTTTTCTTTCCTCCATTTCTTTCTTTTATTCAATCAGTTTTGGGTGCCAGAAATTGTTCTGAGAACTCAAAAAAGAGCTGAATTTGGAATTGGTAAGACCTGTGTTTATATCCCACCTTCCATATACTTCTCTGTGACTCTGACAAATCACTCAGCCACCTGATGTTTCCAGGCAACTTCAAGGCTCCAAATCCAGAACAGATGCTGACCCTTATTGGTAGAATGAATTTCCTTTGCCAATGACACCCCGTGGTGAAGAGATCATAATTTTTCCTAGTTTTCTGTGGGCTCTTTTGTTTAGATTTCAAAGTTCTACTCAACACTGGTCTTTTCAACAAATATGTTTTAAAATCCTCTATTCCATTGAAGATCCATTTTTCCCTTTATAGGATTATACTCAACTTTGCTAGATAATTTATTTATATTTATAAACCTTTATCTTTTGAAATAATGTACTTCAAAAACTCTTTTGTTTTAGTAGAAGTTGCCAGATTTTATGTGATTCTGAACTCTGGTCACTTGGTACTTGAACTACTTTTTTCAGTACACATATTTCTTTAATGTGGGAGATTTTGACTATGATATCCCTAGAACTTATTTTGGAGGGGGAGGTTCTTCCAGGAATTCATTGATCAATTCTCTCCATCTATACCTTTTTTGTTTTAAAAGATTTCGGCTGTTTTCATTTATTTCTTGAAATACAGTATCCAAGTGTTTTTTTAAATCATAGTTTTTCAGTGAGTTTAATAATTTTTAGATTCTCTTTCCTCAATCTATTTTCCAGATAAGTTTTTATATCAGAGATCTTATACTTCCTTCTATTTTTAGTCCTTTAATTTTGTTCTAATATTTCGTTCTGTCTCATGAAGTCACTGATTTCTGTTTGATCTATTCTAGTTTTTTAGGGAGTTCATTACTTGGGTAAAGTTTACCATATTCCCTTCTACTCTATTTATTCGCCCACTAATTCTTTCCCTTAAAAAATTTACTTCAGGTAGGGGGGCGGAGTCAAAGTTGTGGAGTAGAAACAGGATTTCCGCAGGGCTCAGGCTTCCACCTCCTCCAATTCGTGTAAAAAATTACTCTAGACAAACTTTGGAGCTATGGAACCCATAAAATGACAGAGAGAAGTTAACCTCCCGCTGAAGAGAGTCGAGCAGGCTGGCACAAAGGGGCCAGCACAGCACACTGGGAGCCAAGTTGAGGCCAGCCCTGCATGAGCCACAGGTTTTAGCCTCAGGGTAGGCCTGACCAGCAGCCAGCTGGAGGGACTTCAGATGAGATCACCAGCAGCTGTGGAAGTTTCCAGAATTATCAACACATAGATGCTAAGGACAAAGTGACAGGTCAGTGCAGTGTGGACTTGGGATCCAGTAGTTCAGGAGTGCGGTCAGCCTTTGCCCTCAGGGTGAGAAGCAGCTGAGGCACAGTGACAGTGCAGCATCAGCTGCTGGCCTGCAGATTGTAGGATGACCAAGCAACCAGTCTGAAGAGAAATCACTCTTGCTTTAACCTGCTTGGATCTGCATTGCAGTCTAGGGTGGAGTTCCTGGTGTGTGTGACCAGCTTGCTAGAGCATGTGGAGGCTTCAGAGAGGGCACCCAACTAATATCTTCAGCAGCTGAGAAAACCTCAGCTATAGGGATGAAGCTCCCCTGTCTCATAGCAGAGTCCTACTGTGGCAAAAAGCCCAAAAGTCAAGTAATTGAGGGGCAACATGAGCAAACAAGGGAAGCAAAGCAAGCAGAGCAACCCAACTTTACACTCCTATTTTTGGGACAAAAAGGATCAAAGTATGGAACAGGAGGAAGACAGTATAATCAGAACTCCTGCACAAAAAGCTTCAAAGGAAAATACGAGCTGGTTACAGGCCATAGAGGACCTTAAGAAGCAGATAAGAGAAGTGGAGGAAAAATTGGGAAGAGAAATGAGAACGATGCAAGAAAATTACAAAATGAGAGTCCACAGCCTGACTGAGGAAAATAACACCTTAAAAAACAGACTAACTCAAATGGGAAAAGAGGCTCAAAAAGGCAATGAGGAGAAGATTGCCTTAAAAAGGCGAATTTTCCATATAGAAAAAGAATCTCAAAAGCTCACTGAGGAGAATCATTCCTTCAGATTTAGAATGGAGAAAATGGAAGCTAATGACTTTATGAGAAATCAAAATTTTATTAAACAGATCCAAACAAATAAAAGAATAGAAGTCAATGTGAAATATCTCACTGGAAAAACCACTGACCTGGAAAATAGATCCAGGAGAGATAATTTAAAAATTATTGGACTACCTGAAAGCCATGATCAAAGAAAGAACCTAGAAATCATCCACCAAGAAATTCTCAAGGAAAACTGCCCTGATTTTTTAGAAGCAGAGGGCAAAATAGAGGTTGAAAGAATCCACCAATCACCTCCTAAAAAAGATCCCAAAAAGAAAACTCCTAGGAATATTATAGCCAGGTTCTGGAATTCCCAGATTAAGGAGAATATATTACAAGCAGCCAGGAAGAAATAATTTGAATATTGTGGAAACACAATCAGGATAACACAGGATCTGGCAGCTTCTACACTGAGGAATTGAAGGGCTTGGAATATGATATCCTGGAGGTCAAAGGAGCTGGGATTAAAACCAAGAATCACCTACCCAGCAAATCTGAGCATCATGTTTCAGGGGAAATTATGGTCATTCAATGGAATTGAGGACTTTCAAGCATTCTTGATGGAAAAGCCAGAGTTGAATAGAAAATTTGACATTCAGATACAAGAAGCAAGAGAAGCATGAGAAGGTAAACAGGGAAAAGAAATCATAAGGAACTTATTAAATTTGAACTATTTACATTCCTACATGGTAAAATGATAATTGTAACTCATGAAACTTTTCTCAGTATGAGAATAGTTTAAGGGAATAGAAATGTACATATCTATCTATCTATCTATCTATATACATACATATATATGTCTATATAGGAGGGTATATGGGTGTATGAATACATAAGGGAGTGTGTGTATATATGGGTACAGGTATACATAGATATAGGGCACAGGACCAATTGAATAGGAAGGGATGATACTTAAAAGGTGAAATTAAGAGGTGAGAGAGGAATATTATGAGAGGAGATGGGGAGAGACAGAATGGGGTAAACTATTTCATATAGAAGAGGCAAGTAAAAACGCTTACAATGGAGGTGAAAAACAGGAAGCAAAAGGGAATGGGTTAACCTTATTCTCATTGAATTTGGCTTAGGGAGGGAATATCATACACACTAAATAGGGTATCTCACCCTGTAGGAGAGTAGGGGTGAAGGGGATGAGGGGGGAATGATGGAAGGGAGGGCAGGCTTGCAGGGAGGGAAGTTGGAAGCACCCACTTTTGAAAAGGGACAGGATCAAAGTAGAGAATAGAACAAGTGGGAGGTGGGATAGGATGAAGGGAAATATAGTAAGTCTTTTATAATATATCCACTATGGAAATGTTTTGCATAGTTACACATGTACAACTTTTATTGAATTACTTATCTTCCCAGTAAGGGTGGGTGACAAGGGAGGAATGAATCTGGAATTCAAAGCTTTAAAATCCGATGTTTAAAAATATATACATACATATATACTATCATTAATATTATTTTTATGTGTAACTGGGAAATAAGATATACAGGCACAGGGGCACTGGAAAATTGGAGTGGGGATGGGGGAAGATACGGGAGAAGCAGATTGGAGGAGGGGATATCCAGTGGGATCGCTATTTTGGGGTGGTGGGTAGGGGAAAAACAGGGAGAAAATTCATAACTCAAAATCTTGTGGAAATGAATGATGTGAACTAGAAGTTAATTAAGCATTTGATAGAGGAAAAAAATAAAGAAAAATAACAGCTTAAAAACTTACTTCATTTTTAATCTTTTATTTCACAATATAGTACTTGTGGAAAGTCAATTTTTTTCTCCTTATAGTCCCTGCTTGCAGTTACTACAGACATACTCTTTTTTTTCATTTTGGAGGAGCTTTCAATTTGCAATATTTTTTGATATTGCTCACTGTTTTCTTTGATTTCCTCATCTCTCCAACTTTAGTTGCAGGATTGGGGTTTTGTGTTAGGGCCATACTCTACAACTTGCCGTGTTTTGGGGTGATGTGATTGACTCTACTTGGTTCTATCCTGGGTCCCCTGGGTTCTTTCATTGGCCTCTACCTTCCAGGAATAGGAGCCTCTGGATCTTTGAAGTTTAGAGCACTGGACCACTAAGGCCTTCTTCTGGGTTCTCAAAACACTATGCTAGGGACCTCAGATTCCCTGGAATTGGACAGTCCCAATATGTGCACTGCATGATGGATATTACTTGTTACCACTCCCTGGCATTTCCAAGCTCTCCACACTGAACACTCTGGGGGCTTTCTTTAGATAACCCACTCATCTTTCTGTCTCTGGACACAGAGCCTTGCAGGCCAGAGATGTCCCTAGCAGTCTCTGGTCATGCTAAGAGGCTACTGTGCTCTGGCATTATCCTTTGCAGTTGCCTTCAGGCTTCTACCTGATGTCTTATGCAGTTGTAAAGTGGGCAAAGTGATTTATCATAATTTCTCATTGGATTTCTTCTTCCTTGCATAGTCTTATGTGAACTTCAGGGATTTATTGGAATGGGTATATGGGAACAGGGTGGTCTGTCTTCCATTCAGGTAGTCTTTCATTCTTAGTTGAAGTACAGAAACTGGACTTTAAATACCACCTTTGTTGCTTATTCAGTGTGTGTGACCTTGGACAAATCTCTTAATTTCCCTAAGCCTCAGTTTCCTCACCTGAAAAATGAGGGAGAGGAACTGGATGATTTCATTGGTTTCTTCCACCTCTAGAACCTCTATGAACCAAAAAGTCAGTAGACCTATATTAGAAGAGTAAAGGCAAGAGGAAAGTTTAAGTATACCAGCTAAGAAGATGCTGATAGTGGGTATATGTGCAACATGTGTTTTTTTTTATTTAATTGGTGCACATGCATGTATTGCCCTCTTTTAAAAAATATTATCATTATAATTGATTTCCCTCTTGAGTTCTGGAGGTAATTGTTATTTAAAGACGGTGAACTCTGTTTTTTTCCCTATTTATTCTGCATATAGTTGGGGTTATTTGTTGTCTATCCATTAGACTATGAACTCCTCAAGGACATGGATTGTGTTTTGCCTCCTTTTGTATCCCCAGAAGTTAGCATAGTGCCTGGCACATAATAGGTTTTTAATAAACATTTAATGATAATATGTGTATATATGATGAAAATGGGTTTTATATATGTACATGTGTATACATATGATGAAAATGTATTTTATATATGTATATGCATGTACATATATAAAAGCCAGTTTCATTATTTGGTGAATACTTAGACATTTACACAAGGCTGGAAGTAATGTAATACAGGAGGGAAGGAGATGAAGATTGTTACTGGAAGTTCAAAGGGCCTCCTACTGAGGTGTTAATTGGTACCCAGTAGGGTAGCCTTTTCCTTCACCTTATATAGCAATTTTAACCAGTTGAAACTGAAAGCACACTGTTACAATGAAGGGAAGGGGTAAACACCTGGGTGTGTTATCAATAGGTGGCCCAGAACTTGAGAGCCCTTGGAATGTCTCTGATGTTAGCCACTGAGAATAAGCAGGTGTACGCAGAGTAGACTTTCCACTTCTGGATGCTTATCTAATTAAAGAAGTTACAGGGGGGAACAAGAAGCATATAAAAGGATGTCATCAGCAAAATGTAGGATAGGAAAAGGAAATGGTCTGGGCATGCAGCAAGAATGTGCTCCATTAGTAGCCATGGAATTACATGAGGTCCAGAGGAAGGCCCTTCTTATGCTGAAGAGGTTCCAGACAATGATAGTCATTGCATGCAAAGATGAGTTTAAGTGAATTAATTTCCCTTGGTCTCTTTCAATTCTCCTTTCTAATTCACATTTCCTCCCAAAATCAGTCCAAGGAAGAGCTAATTCTATCAGCTTCTTTCTGAAGATTCCTATCTACCTAAACTCTAGATCCTTTGTTCTGGTCAAATGGCTATATTGTTTCCTCAACTTTGCCTCCTTTCTTGAGATGGATAGATAGATAGATAGATAGATAGATAGATATATAGATAGATAGATAGATAGATAGATAGATAGATAGATAGATAGATAGATAGATAGATA